>NC_136958.1:29972309-30064809 GCF_032717465.1 Coenobita brevimanus | reverse complement strand
CTTGATAATAGGAAATACCTTTCTATCTTCAACCAGTGTCAAGTTACAGCTCCCTGAATATCAGTGACTTTGAGTTTGACCTTTCAAGTTCAAAGGTCTTGGTGCTAAATGAAAGCCCATATTATGAGTTCCCATATGTTCATAATAGTAGTAAATATATCTTCAACCATTTTCAAGTTATAGCCCTCTGAACATCCGTGACCTTGATTATGACCTTTCAAGGTCACTCGATTACTTCCAAAGTTTAATAACTTTCTTTTTGGGACCAGTACCCACAGGGGCTGAAAGTTTCATGTAATTTTACATAGCCGTTTTTCCGTAATGTTGCTAACAAACAAACAATCAAACAAACTCGACCAAAACAATACATCGTCGGACTCCGTCCGGACAAGGTAAAAAGAGTAAAGGCGAGAGAAACGAGAGTGAGAGAGAGAGAGAGAGACTAATGAGCGATTGATAAGACAGACATCGGAATGAGAGGAGACGAGAGATAACGGTAGGGTGAAGAAGAATGTACGGACCAAAGAGAAAAGAAATGCTGGAAGGAAATACGATGGAAATTTAGAAGAAAGAAGGCAAGAGACAAAGGAAATTATTAATACTGATCCCTACATCTACAGGACATCTTTAAAAGTTAAAATGTGGAGAACAATGAATGACACACACACACACACACACACACACACACACACACACACACACACACACACACACACACACACACACACACACACACACACACACACAGAGAGAGAGGTGAAGTGAAGGGAAGAGCAGAGGAAAGAAAAGTAGAGCAGGTTAGTGCAGGGTAAGGCAAAGCAGAGCAGAGCAGTCTTGCAGAGCAGAACTGAGTAAAGCAGAGCGGAGTAATATAGAGCAGGGCAGAGTAGTGTAGAGTGGAGTTAAGTACAGTAGTTTGGAGTAGAGTAGAGAAGAATTGAGAGAAAGAACTACATTAATCTTTGTGTAGAGGAAAAAACAAGGCCTTCCTTCAAATAATATTAAATCGAACAGCATAATAATCAAACTGAAAATAAAAGAGGAAGAGAAAGGAAAAGCTCTTTTACAACACCTGAAGAAAAGTGAAGAAAGCAGTAAAGAGAAATCAAAAGAGCAAGACAGACTTTCAAAGAGCCCATACGAGAAGTGTTCGAGAGAGAGAGAGAGAGAGAGAGAGAGAGAGAGAGAGAGACAGAGACAGAGACAGAGACAGAGAGAGAGAGAGAGAGAGAGAAAGAGACAGACAGACAGACAGACAGACAGACAGACAGACAGACAGACTGACAGGCAGAGTCCTTATGAAGAGAAACAGGAATATATCTAACTACTCAGACCTTAGTGAAGAAAAAATTCTTAGGGAGAGAAAAAAAAAACTGTAAAAACTGATCACATAAACATTAGTGATAGTGGCTCACCTCCCACCCTGCGGTTAGTGGGAAAAAGTATGACGACAAGAGAGGAAAAAGGGTGAAAATAACAAGATGTTAGAGGCAGGGGAAATTGGCTAGGAAGTATACCTTGCGTATACGAGTATTGGAAGGGTACTGACCGCCCTCCATCTAAGGGGTCATAGTTGCAAAGGTTATTGATCAATCACTCTGGGATTCCCATAATGAACCAGGTCCGCTCTCTTTGTCGGACCTTAGCTGCTGACGGGTTAATAGCCAGTATGGGTGTGTTGGGAGAAGTGTCCTCATTCCAGGTTAAGTTAGAATAGGTTAGGTTCGGGATACGGTTGGTTAAGTTATAGGCTCTTTACATCTAGACTGTGTTGAAAATAGCGCCCCAAACCAGATTAGATTAGGCTAGGTTGGAAAAGAAAACAGAAACACAAACAAATCCCAGCAATACTGAAACTAAATGTCTAACCTGGTTGTGTTGGAAGCAGCGTCCCCAGACAGATCAAACTAGGTTTGATTGGAAGATTAAAGAAAAACAAAATAAAACCAGGAACACGCAAATAAGTAATATTATAGATGGACAGAGAGAAGCCAGAAACAGACAAAGAACTCACAGGAACATTCACACATGATACTGAAGCTGAGCGCGTAGGAAGAAGCGTCCCCCACAGGGTTCTGTGCAAGGCACGAATAACGACCGTCCTGCCCCCTGGTGACCCCTCTGGTTCTTGACTATCGCGCCTCCAGTCACGTTGTGTTGCAGCACCGCGTTCTGGGGGAAGGGAGGGGAGGGGATATAGCTGGAAGATAAGTAGTTAGGGAGTTTCTGCGGTCAGTTTTAAGGACAGGCTTGTTCAAATAGTAGGAGGAATAACTCTGTGGAGACGGAAACGGTAGTTTGTTAGAGTTTAGGTTAGTCAGTGAGTGAAATTTTTAGGTTATGGAGTTACTGAAATTAGGGACTTGGTTGTTGTAGGTTCCGTTAATGCATTTTAGATTCCGGGCGTGATGTGGAGACGGTAGTTACAGGATAACTAGGAAATTATTGACACAAAATAAGTGACGTTCTCGATAAATATGTAGGAGGAAACAGAACATCCAACATTGCTATCTCTTTAGTGAGAGGTAGTAGTAATATGCAAGTTTAGAGTAGTCAGCAAGATGTTGAGGGCTTTCATAGGGAACTATATGTTACAGGTAAGGGAGGACTGAATAGCTGGAAATTAGCCAAGACTACATGAAGCTGTTCAAAGCACGGTTAGTGAGAGAGTGCAGTGAGGACTTTATTGGATTTCCCTAGGCCAAGAAGAGGAACAGGAGTTAAATGTCACTAGTTAATGCTCGTAGAATTTAGAGAGTGACGCAAACATGGAGACTACGTGGAACGTATGAGAAGATGTGGAATAACTGATCTTTGTCTCTACTCAATTTACATTTTTTTTTTCACTTTAACTTGGCCGGATTGTGTCCCCCCTCCCTGTGGTGGGGGGGACACAATCTGGCCGCACTATGGGGTGGTACTACTACTCTGTGGCCAGTTTGTGTTAGGAAGAATATTGCCACCATATTCCCTGCGTGTCGTAAAAGGCGACTAAAAGGGGCGGGGTGAGGGGACTAGGGACCATCTCCTCTGTTTTTTTTTTTTTTTAGTTCCTAAAAAGAGAGAGGCCAGAGAAAGGGATGGGGGACTGAGTTATCCCCATACCCTGAAGACTGGGTCAATGAACTTACTTGGATGTAGTATGATTGAGGCTGAAATGGAGGAGATTGAGAGAATATTTGTGAGAAGAAAGTTGGATGTGTTAGCTTTGAGTGAAACGAAGATGAAAGGAAATGTGAGTTTAAGTTTGGAAGTGTGAATGGAAGTGTCTCAGGTGTTGATAGAGGAAGGGCAAGAGATGTGTCCTTGTTAGTGAGTCCGGATGTACAGCAGTGTGTGATTGAATGGAAGGAGGTGTCATCGAGACTGATGTGGGTGAAAGCGAAATTTGAACGTGAGTTATGGGTGTTTGTGAGTGCATCTGGGCCTGCTAATGAAAGGGATGAAGAAGAGAGGGAGTCTTTCTGGAATGATGTTGATGAATGTCTGCATAGTTTTGGAGCGAATGTGAATGTGGTGATGATGGGAGATCTGAATGCTAGAGTGGGAAATGTAGCAGTTTGAAGGTGTAGTTGGTATGTATGGTGTGCCTGGAAGAAATGAAAATGGGGAACGAATGATAGCGATGTGTGTTGAGCGAGAGATGGTGGTTGGAAATACCATGTTTGAGAAGAAAGATATTGATAAGTATACATGGATGAGACAGGAGGGTGGAAGGGTTGTTAATAGAGCATTGATGGACTATGTGTTTGTGTCCAGGAATGTAACATGAAGATTGTTGGATATGAGAGTTCTGAGAGGGGAGGGTGGAGGTATGTCTGAATACTACCTGGTGGAGGGAAAGCTAAGAGTAGGTAAGAGATGGGTGAGAGCTAGGAGAGTTAGGTGTGGTAGGGAGGTTTTGAAAGTGAGTGAGTTGGATAAAAGAGAGAAAATGATAGAGTATCAGGAGAAATTGAAAGATGAGTGGAACGCAGTGAAAGATAAAAAAAAATGGCAGTGTGGAGGAGGAATGGCAGTTGTTTAAGAGTGCTGTGATGGGGCATGTGGAAGAGGTGTGTGGTGTGAGACGAGTGGGTGGTGGTGTAAGATAAGGAATGATGGTGTGAGGAAGTAAGTATGGCTGTGGCTGAGATGAGACATGCATATGAAGTGTGGCTGCAGAGGAAGGATGAGGTGTCATATGAGAGGTATAAGGAAAAGAGGAATAGGGCGAGAAGGGCTGTGTGTGATGCTAAAGTGGCAGCAGATTAGAGGTGAGGTAGGCGGTTAACTGAGAATTTTCAACAGAATAAGAAAATGTTTTGGAAGGAGGTGAAAAGGGTGCGAAAGGGAGAGTCTGGGAAGGAACGGCGAGTAAAAGCAGAGGATGGAAGGATGTTAATTGAGATGGATGCATTAAGAAAAGATGGGTGGAGTATTTTGAAAGATTGTTAAATGTAGAGGAGGAAAGGGAGGCTAAGATTGTGATGGATGGAAGGTTGCAGGGAATAAATATGTTGGGAGAGTTGAATGATTCTTTGATCATGAAGGAAGTGCAGGAGGCAGTAAAGGAGATGACAACAGGGAAAGCGGCAGGTAGGGATGAGTGTGCTGTGGAATGCCTGAAAGGCGGTGGAGTGACTATTGTTGACTTATTAGTAAGATTATTGACTGTGTGCTTTGTGAAAGGTATGGTGCCAGTTGACTGGGCAAGTGCTTGCGTGGTCCCGTTGTATAAAGGTAAGGGTCATAAGTATGATTGTACTAGCTTTAGGGGTATAAGTCTGTTGAGTGTTGTAGGTAAGGTGTATGGTAGAGTGTTAATAAAGAGAGTTAGATAGGGTACAGAGGGAGTGATTGGTGATGAGCAGTGTGGCTTTAGGAGAGGGAGGGGATGCATGGATCAGGTGTTTGCTGTGAGACAGGTGTGTGAAAAGTATGTGGCGAAAGGTAATTATGTGTTTTGGACGTTTGTGGATTTAGAGAATGTGCAAGATAGAATCGATAGGGAGGCTTTGTGGACTGTTTTAAGATTGTATGGAGTTGACGGTAGGTTACTAAAAGGAGTGAGAAGTTTTTATGTAAACAGTACAGCATGTGTAAGTGTGGGGAATACTGTGAGTGATTGGTTCCCCGTGAAACTTGGGCTGTGGCAGGGATATGTTTTTTTTTTTTTTTTTTTTTTTTTTTTTTAATGCGAGGAAGAAGGAACCAAAGGCCATGGCCCGCAGTAACAGTTCCCTCCAAGAGAAAAACAAAATACAATAGAGAGCCAAATTCAAGATCCGATCATTTGAGATGCCTGGACACACTGCGTTTGAAAGACTGGAGATCATAGGCAGCAGGAAATACAGACAGAGGGAGACAGTTCCAGAGTTGACCTGTTGCATAAATGAAAGACTGGGAGTAACGGTTAACTCTTGCATTAGAGAGTTGGACAGAAAAGGGATGAGAGTTTGCTGCCAGACGGGTGCTACGCGCCCGTCGTAGAGGTGGAGGAATGCAAGCAGACAGTTCAGAGGAGCAGTGACCATTAAAGTAGCGATAGAAAAGAGATAAAGATGCAACAGTGCGGCGAAGAGACAGAGGTTGAAGGGAGTCAGTAAGAGGAGGAGAGTTAATGAGACGAAAAGCCTTTGACTCCACCCTATTGAGAAGAGCTGTATGTGGGGAGCCTCCCCACACATGAGAGTTGTACTCCACACAGGGGCGGATAAAACCTCTGTATAGAGTCAACAATTGTGCAGGGGTAAAGAAAGAGCGGAGTCGCCTTGGTTGTTTAACCCCTTAACCGCGGGGCGTCACTTTTGCGACGCTTGGGAGCAAGGGATCATACCGCGGGGCATCACTTTTGTGATTCTGTGATATTTTGAATTTGCCTGGGCTTTCAAGTGGTGCCTTGTATCATCTATCAGTACTGCCAATGTTCAACACTAGTCAGCACTCCTGATCTCATCTGTACTCCCATCCATTGTTGACAATTTAGCCATTTCTCCCTATTCTTGACTCCCCTCCCTACCTCCCCTTCATTACCCTCTCCTCTCGCCTGCCTAGCCATGCTACGCTAAGTAAATCATCCCTGGAATTTTCCACTGAATTCATCCATTGAAATAAGCCCTATGCCCTATTCTTATACCACATGATATATACAAAAAATAAATAAGGTAAGTGATACTGCCATACACCTGGAATTGGCTAATTATCTCCTGACAACACCTCACGTGCACTCGTTCGCTAATTTTCGCTGTTTATTTTCCCTTGAAATATGCCGTATAATCTATTCTTGTAATAAAAATATATATAAGAAAGGAAGGGAGAAGCCTAAGTGATATTTACATTCACCTGGAACTACCTAATTTATTATGTATTGTCTAGATTTCCTGCCAATCATTTCATAGTTTATATATTAGCAGCTGTCACCCCGCTGACATTTGCAGCATTGCACTTCCCCTAGGCAGGCCACCACACTGTATTCAATTTACTGTCGTTTTTCAAGGTGAAACCACGTCGGATTCGCGCCTGCCCAATTCCGCCACGTTTTAGCCCCATGCAAAGGGCCCTGTGACCTCTACCCCCTACTAAACCTCGTGTGGAAAGGGGTAAAAGGCTAGGTGACTGCTGTGGAACGTGAACTGGCTAATTTGTCAATGAAAATGATAGACAGTGACTACGATCTTTCTGGTGAGTAAAACAGTGCAAGTGGAAATGTAAATAATGTGTAAACAATGTGTAAACAGCAAGTGAAAGTAATGAATGTAAATATAAGTGAACAGTGAAAAATAGTTTTATAAGTTACTGCGAGTGACAGTGCATAACACAGTGTAAATAAAATAGAAATGTAAATAATGTAAATAAAATAGAGAATGTAAATAGAAATGTAAATGAGTAGTAATATAAGAATACGAGTATATATACTAGGAGTAATGAAAGTGAAAGTTTCACTCTAGCATGTATTAATACTATGAGTTATGAAAGTGAAAGTGAAAGTGACAGATTCACTCTCAACGCTAGTATACAGGACGAGAAAGTGAATGCTACGTATTTTACTGAAAGAGAAATTGAATGCCTACAGTGACAATAAACTACTATTACTGAAGGAAACTTATGGATAAAGACTGTAGATATATATAAGTGTTATATAGTAATAGAAATATAAAGTGTGAGTGTTTTTATGAATAATAAATGACAGAACACCAGCGGCGAACGATCGCAAGTGGGAAGGTAATACGCGCCCGTAATTTTCATTGCTTTCACAGTTTTATTTTTTTGGAGTATGGATTCCAAAGTATTTGAGAATCATAGAATAGTGTTTCTAGTGATAATATCAGGCTGTGGTAATCATATTACGGGTTGTCG
Organism: Coenobita brevimanus; assembly: GCF_032717465.1. Lineage (NCBI taxonomy): Eukaryota > Metazoa > Arthropoda > Malacostraca > Decapoda > Coenobitidae > Coenobita > Coenobita brevimanus. The sequence continues at coordinate 30,057,471 of NC_136958.1, read as the reverse complement.
GGAAGTGTAAAGTGGAGACTTTGTTACCCAACTTCAGAGGTCTCCACAAGTCCTATGGTACTCGACGAAGACTCAACAAACATCCCAGGAGAAAGCTGAATGTATGTGTCATATGTATATGTAATTTTAATATTCTAGGACTAACAGCTGATTTTTGGCAAATAATTTTAGAGAGTCTGTCGGAGTGCGAATATGCCCGTGAGACACGCAAGTCAAGCAAAAACAACCCCGCGGTTTAGGGGTTAATGACCTCGTTATTACTGTGCCATTTTTACTTTAACTTGGCATAAAATTGCCTCTCCTTCGCCTTGAATACTAAATCGTAACAATTAAAAGTAGACTATGGTGCAAGTCGCGAATAAGTGCAATGAAAAGGATTTAGAGACCCAGTAATGTCTTAATGCAAACTTGAGCTACGTGAAATAAGCTGCAACGTGACATAAATCTCGCCACGTTAAAGTAAAAAGATTACACTTGGGTTTTATAAACTGAATAAAATCGTTTGGCAGAAGTAAAATAATCCCTTTAATATGATGACGCCATTTTGTAGTGTCTCCACCAGACGATAATTATAAAGATTATAGGAGGGACTTTTACGAATTACAGTGATTTCTTTAACCCTTTCACTCTAAGAGGTCTTCCTTGAATTATAAAAAGGGAGTTATGAAGTACAAGGGCTAAGAAGTCCATCCAAAAGCTAAAGGATACCATTCTCCACTTTATAACAGATATCCATCACACTTTTTCCCTTTGTCCTCAAATTAAAGACACACACACACACACACACACACACACACACACCACTCTTGTCTTCCAATAATTTGATGAAATCCTGGAACCTTCTCGCCCAGCTTTCAGAACACAGCGATGGCTGAGTTTCGTCCATTGTATTATTGAAATGATGAACTATATAATGCAGCCTGAAATATCCACTAAACTGACGCCGGTCTGAATCGTCACCCAAATTCTGTGCAAGCTCCATACCTGAGTTCCGCCATTTTATACAATTTCACTTAATTATTCGTTTTCTCTTTCCTTTATAATCACTTTCTATATTCCAAGCGCCACCGAAATTCATTGGAAGTCCGATACCTGATATCATCGATTATAGGCCATTTTAGTTATGCATTCCCTTGCTTTCCCTTCCTTTCTCTCTTTCTCAGTCTTATTTCCAGTCATTGCACAAAAGCTTTGGCAATTTCCATGCATTTCATCTAGCGGTTTCCTTCTTTTTCATTTATATTCGTCCATCTGTATTTCAAGGATGGTCTTGGAAAAAAAAAGTTCGCCTAATGTTTCACCGCGTCTACCTCACGCTTTCCATATCCATGACTTTCCTTCCTGATCAATATATATATATATATATATATATATATATATATATATATATTTACATATATATATATATATATATATATATATATATATAAATATATATATATATATATATATATATATATATATATATATATATATATATATATATATATATATATATATATTAGACTGATCCACTGTCCATGAGTAAAAAAAAATAATGCTCTAAAAAGTATTGCTCCACAAGGCTTCCCCTGTTCCATTTGGCAAACAGACATCACAGGCAAAATTTTAGCTAATATTAACAAGTGTCAGAGGTTGCACAAAAAGTCAGATATTGTTGTCATGTGTATGAAATTCTGACTTTTTTTTTTTTTTTTTTGGGGGGGGGGGTAGCCTAGTAAAGTTTTTTCAAAGACTAGGCTATATGCTTTTCTTTTTTGCTAGATCTGTTTTAATGGTTTCGAAATAAACCTCTGCAAATGCAGTGTTAAGGTGCCCACTGTCCAGCTTTCCAGCTTTTTGACTGCTTCTGTGGTCTATGCATCATAATTTCAAATCCTTTGAGGTGGATATATTTGATACTACAGCTTCAAATACAAGTTTATGGTCAGGTGCTTCTGCACTAATAGAGACAACTTTCGGAAGGGAACTAATATGGTCTATAGCCTGTTGTCGCCACATGTATGAAGTACCACATATTTGAGGTACTTTTATCAGATGCTGTGACTGAAGTCCTTGAGCCATCATCTGGTCAAGAAATGATGCTATTTAAACGTTTTCAGAAATGCTGGGGGAAAGATCAATCATTAAGCTTTTCAGCCAGAAAATGGTGGTATGTTTAGTTCCACTCAAGAATCTCTGCATAGGGAAATGATAACATACGAGCAATAAACACATGCAATAAAAGAAGAGCATTCATGTCAAGCCTACATGGAATTTCTGGAGCTGTCTTATATTTCTAGGCAGTAAACCAGATGAAGAATATGGATTTCGTGACCCTGGTGCCATGCACCATGCTCATTGGATGATGGCAAGATTAATGATGTGAAAATAATACTCTTTACAAATCAGCTTAAGTTCACTGCTCATGAATTAAAAAGCTTCCTGAAAGTTGGATTATTTTTCTCTCTGATAAATGCTAGGTTATGGCATGAAGCTCCAGTCCCACAAAAGCCCCTTTTCAATGATTTGATAAACTTGCTTCAGTCATACCCTGATGTCAGTATTAGAGAGAAGACCTTGAAAGCAGTCAAGCGACATCACTGGTGTTTGTCTGAACACGTAGCACCAATGGCTCTCTTTGATAACTCCATAAGCAATAAAACAAAGGTTGTAATGGTTGCAAACTTTTAACCCCTACACCGCTGGCTTGTTTACCAATGACATGCGTGTGCCGCGGGGTTATTTGGGCTCCGACAGACTCTCAAAAAATATTTGCCAAAAATCAGTTATTAGTCCTAGAATAATAAAATTAAATATGCTTATGGCACATACCATCAGCTTTCTCCTGTAATGATTGTTGAACCTTCGTCTGTTACCGTAGGACTTGTCGAGACCTCTGAAGTAGGGTAACGAAGTCTCCACTTTACACTTCCCGACAACCCGTAATATGATTACCACAGCCAGATACAAACACTATAAACACTATTCTACAATTTTCAAGTAGTTTGGGATCCATACTAAAAAAAAAAAAAAAAACTGTGAAAGCAATGGAAATTACGAGCGCGTCTGATCGTCGCACTGGCACTAGTTCGCTCTTGGTAGTCTGTCATTTATTATTCATAAAACCCCTCACACTTTATATTTCTATTACTATATAACACTTATATATATCTACAGTCTTTATCCATAAGTTTCCTTCAGTAGTATTAGTTTATTGTCACTGTAGGGATTCAATTTCTTTCAGTAAAATACGTAGCATTCACTTTCTCGTCCTGTATACTGGCATTGAGAGTGAATGTCACTTTCATCTTCACTCTCATAACTCATAGCATTCAGACATGCTAGAGTGAAACTTTCACTTTCATTACTCCTAGGGTATATACTCGTATTCTTATAATACTACTCATTTACATTTCTATTTACGTTCTCTATTTTATTTACGTTATTTACATTTCTATTTTATTTACACTGTGTTGTGCACTGTCACTTGAAATAACTTATAAAACTATTTTCCATTGTTCACGTATATTTACATTCATTACTTTCACTTGCTGTTTACACATTATTTACACATTATTTACAATTCCACTTGCACTGTTTTACTCAATAGAAAGATCGTAGTCACTCTTTTATCAATTGTTAGCCCTTTACCTCTTTCCACACGAGGTTTAGTAGGGGGTAAAGGTCACAGGGCCATTTGCATGGGGGTGAAAAAAGGCCTTGAAGTCAGCAAGAAGAAACATACGTACTCTCACTTCGGAAGATGAGAGTGAACTGATAACGGAGGACCAGCGTGGAGGCCTGCTAGGGGTTATTCAGAGTTACCAATATTACTTCTTGAAACAGCTAAGTCTAGCACTGATATGATTAGCAGGAAATCTAGACAATACATTATAAATTTGGTAGTTCCAGGTGAATGTAAATATCACTTAGGCTTCTCCCTTCCCTCCTTACATGTATATTTATTACGAAAATGATTAGAGGCCTACTTAGGAGATATATATTCAGAGCTACCAATGTTATATCTTGAAACAGCTTTGTCTAGCACTGATATGATTGGCAGGAAATCTAGACAATACATTATAAATTAGGTAGTTCCAGGTGAATGTAAATATCATTTAGGCTTCTCCCTTCCCTCCTTACATGTATATTTATTACGAAAATAGATTATACGGCATATTTCAAGGGGAAAAAAACAGTGAAAATTAGCGAACGAGTGCACGTGAGGTGTTGTCAGGTGATAATTAGCCAATTCCAGGTGTATGGCACTCTCACTTACCTTATTTCTTTCTTGTATATATTATTTGGTATAAGAATAGGATATAGGGCTTATTTCAATGGATGAAATCAGTGAAAAATTCCAGAGAAGATTTACTTAGCGTAGCACGGCCGGGCAGGCGAGAGGATAGGGTAATGGAGGGGGGGTAGGGAGGGGAGTCAAGAACGGGGAGAAATGGCTAAATTGTCAACAATGGATGGGAGTACAGATGAGATTAGGAGTGCTGACTAGTGTTGGACATTGGCAGTACTGATAGATGATACAAGCCCCCACTTGGAAGCCCGGGTGAATTCAAAATAACACAGAATCACAAAAGCGACGTCCCGCGGTATGATCCCTTGCTCCCAAGCGTCACGAAAGTGACGCCCTGCAGTTAAGGGGTTAAAGAAACCTCCATAATCAGACTGTACACTTTGCATCGCAGCCACAAATTTTGACATTAGTCATCCATTAGAAGCATATATAACAAGCAGGTCAGCGAAACTCTCCTGGTATGAAGACGGTGAAGTGTTAGAATTTTTAGAAAAATACCCTGCATCCTAGCTTCCAGGTGACACTTATCTTGTCATACAAAAGAAAATCTGTACAATAAAAGTGGTGAATAATTGCACAAAAAGAGGCATTAGTCACACTGAGTCTTACAACAGTAGCCTACACTGACAAAAAATGAAGACCAGAAGCAGTTTCTGTTACAGTCAGAATTCTTAGGCAAATATACCCAATTTCTAACAAGTCTGCAGTTTTGCCACAATAAGGTACAGTACTTACACCTTTCCCTTAACTTACCTAAACCTATTTCTATTTTATTGTACAATAAGTAAAAGCTGTATGTGCTTACCTAGTATGTAAATAAATATTCAGTATGTTACACCATCATTACAGATCATTTACATATAATGAACTGACAGTCATTTATATATACTGTACTGCATTTGTTTAATACAGAGTTTTAAATTTTTAATAATTTGTTAATAATGAACTCACATCTATAAATTTTTTTTATGTGGTGTTAGAAATTAACAAAACACTTACACAATTTGTTTAACCCATACTCACTGGGTATGGGTTAAACGTCTCATGTGCACCTACTCCTGCCCGCTTTGAACCGTCTGACAATGCCCTCCCTGAGATTCAGGAGGTGGAGACAGTCTATGAGAGTGACACATTCACCTCAGACACAAAGGTGGACGAGCCTGGAGCACGGAAAAGTGAAGGAGACGGTGGTGATGGTGACGGTCACGTTCTCCAAAAACGCCACTGCTGCATCTCATCACCACGCTCGTGGCCAGTGCATAGCAGTACCTCCCGCTACAGCCCTCATCACCACAACCAAGCACCTGAAGGGCCATTTCCCCACAACCTGGGCCATCATATATGGCGAGACTGAGGTCTGCAGCAGGACACTGTCAGCGTGGCCAGCCAAGATCACCCCAGGGAGTCTCCACTTCAGGTGAGTCATCACCCTTGTCCTCCCCCACCTCCACCTCTCCTTCCCCTTCCCCCCTTGCCCTTGGCCATGCCCCTGGCCGTTCCTGTGCCCCTGGCCGTGCCCGTAGCCGTGGGCGTGCTCGTAGTCCTAGGAGGCATGCTAGTGTGGGAGCATCACGCCTTAGCAGCCCCAGCATCGGCAGGCTGGACACTTTTGTGTGGGAGGAGGGTGAAGGCTTCAATACCTGCCATTGATGTGCCAGGGGCAGATGTACAGAACGAGCACCTGGAGGCAGGAACACCATCAATCCTGTCTTTTTTCCAGGCCATATTCATGACCACGATTATGCAGTACCTGGTGGAAGAAATAATCTTCTACCAGGCTTTCTCTGTCTGCTGGCTGGAGGTGTCTCTGAGTAAGAGCTCAAAAATGAAGGAATGGAAGGCATTGGAGGTGGGGGAAATGTATGTGTGGTGCATAGTAACAATGATGATGGTGCATGTGAAAAAACATGTGCTCCATGACTACTGGGCAGTGGATAAAATCACCCACACGCCTGTCATTGGGAAATACATGGCCCGTGACAGGTACTGTACCTAGCCATTTTGAAATTCCTTCATTTCAACAGGAATTATGAGCCAGCTCCCAATGACCGGTTGTGGAAGATTAGGCCGATCCTCATGATGCTCAAGTTATCCTTTGTTAGGCTTTTCTGGCCATTTCAGAGAGTGGTCATCGACGAGTCACTTGTTCTGTTCCAGGGAAGTCTATCATTTATTCAGTAGGTGTCATCAAAACGTCCCTGATTTGGACTGAAGCTATTTGTTCCATGTGACTGCTAGACTGGATATGTGCTAAATGTAATAATTTTTTTCTGCTACAGATGTGCATATGCCTAGTTACAATCCCCACGGGTTTTATGCTGTGGTGGTGAAGGTGCTGATGGAAAGGTATTTCCACACACACACACAAAAAACATTCTGTACATGGATAATTATTACACATCCCAAGCATTGACAAAGTATTTATTTGAACATGGGACTGGGACCTGTGGAACTGTCAGTGCCAGTAGAAGGAATTTGCTATCGTTCCCTGACAAGACTGAGAGAGGTGCCCTGCTAACCCAGGTATGTGGCAATATGTTGGCCATTCACTGGCATGATAAGTGAAAGGTGAACATGCTTAGCACAGTTCACGAGGGGGTTATGCAGGGCACAGGCAAGCCAGGCTACAGGACCAGGGAACCCGTGTTCAAACCAGATGCCATCGATGATTACAACATCAACATGTGGCTTGCTGATAAGTCCGACATGCAGATCGGTGAGATAGATTGCCTCTGGAAGTCTTGCAGGTGGCATAAAACGGCATTCCTACACCTACTTGGTATCAGTATCCTGAACAGTTTTATACCTTACAATGAGGTTGTGCATAAGGGTCACTCTCTACGCGAGTTTGAGAGAACTGGCACGCCAGCTCCTTCCAAAGTGTGAACCTGTTCAGAGCACAGGTGCAAGGAGGACAACGTATCAGGTAGCGATGGCAGACTGCTTGGCAAGTTCACAGTACCTGCCATGTCACCATCTGGTTCACCTTGGCTGAACATCTGCTGGGCGTTTGGCCTACAGGTGTTGCCATGTGTGCGCCACAAATAAATGTTGGCCTATAGCATGAAAGGAAACATGCTATGAATGGTATGAATGCAATTTGCACTTTGTCCAGGGTGCTTCAGGACTTCTAAGCACAGGTGTGTGGGAGATTGTAAATAACGAACAATGAAATGCAAGTGATGTGTGTGTGTTCCTACCTAATTGTTCTTACCTAATTGTATCTTTACAGGAATGAGTCAAGCTCGTACTGTCCCGTGTCTTAAACCATATTTATCGTACATATCCTTAAATTTGTGAATTGTTTTGGCACACACTATTTCATTCGGTAGTGCATTCCATTGATCAAATGCTCTGTTTGGGAAACTGAATTTCCTTACGTCTTTATCACCTCTCTTCTTATGCAGGTTTTTGCAGTGTCCTCTTGCTGATGCTTCTCCATATGTTAAGTAATCATTTATGTCTATTTTCTCCTTCCCTGATATGCACTTATATTGCATTATCATGTCACCTCTTTTCCTTCTCTCCTGTAGTGTTGGTAGATTCAATTTATTTAGTCTTTCTTCGTAGCTTAGGTCCCTTAAGCTTGGTATCCATCTTGTAGCGGCCCTTTGAACTTTTTCAATCTTGTCTATATGCTTTTTGAGATGAGGACTCCAGACTACTGATGCATATTCCAGGGTTGGTCTAATGAATGATGTTATTATCCTTCTTAGCATGCCTTTATTTATGTATGTGAATGCTATTCTCGTATTTGCAAGCAGTGTATACATGTTCCGTACCTTCTCGCTGATGCGGTCAGCTGGAGATAGTCTGTTACTGATAATCACACCTAGGTCTTTCTCTCTTTCTGATGTGTATAGGGTTTTATTTCCTAACTTATAATCCCAATCAGGTCTTTTTCCACTTTTACCAAACTTGATTACATGACACTTGTCCACATTGAATTTCATTTGCCATGTATTACTCCATTCAAGAAGTTTATTTAATTCTTCTTGTAGCTCTTTACAAGAGTCTGTGCTAGTAATTCTCCTTTGTATTTTTGCATCATCTGCAAACATATTCAGATAGCTTTCATTTCCAGTGTTACTGTTTATATCATTTATATACACTAAACACATGATTGGTGCAAGCACTGAACCTTGTGGTACTCCACTAGTCAATTCTTTACATGATGAGTAGTTTCCTCTTAGTACTGTTCTCATTTCTCTTTTTATGAGAAAGTCTTGCATCCAACAAAACAGTTTGCCTCGAATTCCTCCTTGATGGTACAGTTTCCATAAAAGTCTTTGGTGTGGTACTGTGTCAAAAGCTTTCTTGAAATCTAAATAGATACTGTCCACCCATCCTTCCCTTTCCTGTATTGTGTTTGTTACTCTGTCATAGTAGCTCAACAGATTAGTAACACATGATTCTCCTTTTCTGAAACCAAACTGTCTTTCTGTTATCATACTGTGTTGTTCTAGATGATTTACCCAAGCTTTTCTTAAAAGCTTTTCTAATACCTTGCTTACAACACTGGTCAGTGATACTGGTCGGTAGTTGAGTGGATTTTGTCTATTTCCTTTCTTGAATAAGGGGACAATATTTGCTTTCTTCCAAATCTCAGGTAGTTTACCTTGACTCAAGGATTTCTTGAAAATTAAAAATAATGGTTTACCTAACTCCTTTGCACATTCTCGTAATACTGTACCCAACATGAATTTTCATCAGGACCACTTGCTTTTCCTCTGTCTAATCTACTTAACTCCTTATGTATTATTTTTTCTGCTATTTGTATATCTAGTAGTATGTGTGGACATGCGTGTTCCACATAGTCCCTCTCAAAATTTTTTTCTTCTGTAAAAACTAATTGGAAATTCTTATTTAGTGCTTCACAAATATCTTTCTCTTGTGTATAAGTGATTCCCTCGTCCGTAATGGATTGTATTATATCTTTTACTTTGGTTTTGCTTCTGATATAGCTGTAAAACAGCTTTGGTTGATCACTACTTTTATTTATTATATCCTCCTCAAACTGTTTTTGGGCTTCCCTCCTTATTCTTGTATAGTCGTTTCTTGCCTGTTTGTAATTATTATACGCCTTTTCACTATTGTGTCTTCTGTATCTATTCCACAACAAATCTCTCCTTTCTTTTGATTTTTTACCTTCTGTATTGAACTATTTCTGTATTTTCTTATCTGCTTCTTTGTGCTGTGGGATGTACTTCTGGACTCCTATTTCATAAAATTCACAGAATTTTTTATATACGGCATTTAAATCCTGTCCTCTAAGCTCATTTTCCCAATCAACTTCTAGGAAATACTTCTTTAGGTCTTGATAATTTCCCTTTTTATAGTTTAGGCTCTTTTTGTAACTGTCATTGTTGTTTACTATGTCATATGCTATCCTGAAGTTATAATTTAGTATTGCATGATCGCTTTTGCTGAGTGGAGGGTGATATATTAAACTGTCAATATCATTTTCTTGCCTAGTAAATATTAGATCTAGCACTGAAGGTACATCAAGTCCTCTTTTTCTGGTGGTTTCCCTCACATGTTGCGTTAGGAAGAACTCTTGTATGAGATCCAAGAGCTTTGGTCCCAACAGCTTTCTTGGCTAATTATATCTAGAGTATTCCAATCTATATTTGTATTGAAATCCCCAGTTAGTATAAGTCTTTCTGATTTCTCTTCCATTTTATGTAGTAATGCTCTTAAACTCTGAATTGTACTCTCTGCCAGGTCCTCATATTCATCTCTTTCCCATGTGTTTGATCTGGGTTGCATGTACAAATTGGCTACAATTACTTTACCTTCAGATGTGTTGATCTCTACTGCAATCTGTTCTACTTGTGATGGTATATCTAGTTTTATTTCATTGACTTTTAGATTTTTCTTAGTTAGTATTATAATTCCTCCTCCTTTTTTAAAATTTCTGTCTCTTCTCCATATATTGTATTCCTCTAAGTTTAGTATGTCACTGGATATCCTTGGTGTTAATTTTGTTTCAGTTAGGCATATTATTTGTGGTTCATATCTCTGACATAATCATTCATCTCTAGTAATTTAGATACCATTCCATCCACATTTGAGTACATCAACTTTATCATCTTGTTTATATACTTGTCATGGCATGGTTCTACTACCTTCCTCCTTTTTATTCCATCCTGTTTGTGTACCACTTTCGTACCTGCAATCCCATTACTTTGTAAAAAAAACTTCTTCTTCTCCTTTTCCGATCTTCCCTCATTTTTTGTTTTTGCTTCCTCCCTTTTCTCTTTCAGTAATTCCAGTTCCTCTTGTGTTAGGCATCTTTTTATCCATACATTTTTGAACTCCTCTTTTTGCATAAGATTCTTTGCATTTTTTAGTATCTCTTCCACAGTGTTTACACTCTGGAAAGTAACCTTTAGAGGTCTTGTCTTGCTTTTCTCATATTTCCCTAACCTTTTGTGTTCCTCTATGTCTTTACTACAAATTTCCCCTGATACTTCCTTCAGTAAGCTCAATACATTTGCCATCTCCTTTTTGTCTCTTGTGATCTTGTTTTTTAGATCTTCCTCTTCTATACCAGTGATTACTATAGATTTGTTTATATCTACTGAATCTCTGACTAACTTTGGATTGTTTTGGATTATTCTTTTCACTTCCTTTTTAATGCTTTTTTCCTCCACCCTTGTTTCTAAGTCTTTCTTTGCTTTCACCATTTCAGCATACGTGGTTTCCACATCATTTTTGTAGCTTTGCACAGCTTCATTCACCCGTGTTATCTTCTCCTCAATATCACTGCTTTGGTCAATTAGACTGCTTACTTGCCTAATTGTCTCTGTGTCATTTTTTAACTCTTCCATAACACTTTCGTGATTGACTACTGTACTTGCCATTTCACTCACTTCCTTCCTAAGTGTACTCAATTCCACTGTTAGTTCACTGATGGTTGTGTCTTTCTTATTGGCCTCCCTTCCTAGTTTTTCTATTTCTTCCTTTTGCAAGTGCATCTGCTTCTTTATTTCATCAATTTCATTTTTGAAAGCCATTTCTAGTTTGTTTACACGTTCAAGCAGTCTATTGTGTCTCTACTTCAACCAGTTCTTGGTAGAAATCATCATTTTGCTTTTTACTTTTATCCCTTTTCTTTTCCAAATTTGCATTACTAAAGTATGTATCTATTTTGCAATACTAAAAGTGCAAAGTATATACTTACAATCCCCGTGTTGTTGTAGTCTAAACAAACCTTAGATGACTCAGCATATTCTTTTGTCTTGGTTTTTCTTTCCTGTTTGAACAAGTCTTGTTTAAACTTATTATTTTTTTTTCCTTTTAATAATGAAAAATCATTTAGTTCTAACCTAGTACAGAGCTTGACTCATGCAAAGATACTAATTTAGGTAATGCCACTGGCCGTGTTGGTTCGGTACGGAGCTCCGATGTCGCACGTCCTACTCGGTTGAATCCCTCTACGTGTGTGTGTGTGTGTGTGTGTGTTTGTTTGTACAGTAATCCCTCGATTATCAGACATAACAGAGCCAACTGCATGTCTAGGTAGTGGCTCTGTCCGGATAGTGAACTTCTCCATTGGCTACCCTTCATGCATAACCTAACTTTGAAAGCCAGTTTGAAAGGTCACTACAGGACATCATACAACACTTGTTCCTGTCGTTTAACACTACTACATCTGGCCAAGCAGGCCTAAAAATGCAGTAGGCACATAAAACATAATGGTACAATGGAAAAAAATAGTGGTAAAATTATTAAAATCATGGTACTGTGCAGTAAGCTATAATAAAATCAATGCCAGCACTCACAATTCAACCATCCCTCATCAGTCTTACTGAGGAATTCCCGCTTCTAAAGTCACCACCACCCTCTTCCTTTTCGCTGGTGAAGGGAACATCATCACACACCCTAGGAAGAGGCATGCAAGGAATAGCAAGGCCAGAAGCAGGTAGGGAACAACCACAAAAACCAGCACGTGTGCTGCTATAACAACTGTTTACATTGTCACAAGGGATCTGAGACTGAACGAGGAGAGTCTTTGACGGACGTAGGGTAAGCTAACCACCCAGACACGGCGGCACAACTGAGCTTCTCCCCCCACCCCGTCTGGGCATATATTTTTCGTGCAACCATAATTTCCAAACAGACACAAGCATTTTGTGGATGGTGGGAAAGAATGTACAAATAATGGTTTGGAACAGCCAGATCACAGAGGCTGGGTAATGAATCATCTGGGCAGTGGTCATCCGCATCATCGAGAGATTACTGTATTTTATAAGCAACAATATAAGCGCAAAGCTGATATTTGAAACTGTTTTGTAAATAACTTGAGTAACCCTAACACAAATGAAAGATAGCCCAAGTTGCACCTGAATTTATTTTTTTTTCCTGGGGACCACTTCTGTAATGTTTTTGGCAATGTATTTACAATGCAAAATATGTTATATGCACTGTAGGCCTAAATGTGATATCACGCACAAATAAACTAAGTGCAACAGAATATAAGCAGTAATGTAAGTATTAGCCCCATGCCCCCCAAAAGTGCAAAGCAACATAAATAGTACAAATGTCTACCTCCTGGGGTATCGTAGTTTAGGAATAAGGTTGTCATTATAATAGTGTGTGCTACCTTAAGAATAAGTACTGTGAGAAAAGGAAAGTTTTCCCTCCAAGTGATTAAAAAGTGTAAAGTTGGTAGAAAATGATTGAAAATTGAGTAAGTATTTGTTTCATCACCTTTTGTTGTATTTGTTCATGTTCTCCCACACACCAACTGAGCAAAGTGTCACTTTGTTATGGCTGGAAAACCAAAAACGAGCCACATGTACAGGGTGATGATTCAAACCCATAACTGTGAGTATGGAAAGTAGAGGACATATGTAACAAAATGAAGGTGCTGTCTAGTGGGAAGTTGGACAGGATCACAAACACACCACTTTGCTCGTCCAGTCAGTGTTACAACAGCCACCTAGACTGAGCAGTGGGAAACTTTAATTGGGGCCGTGAGCAGCAGCTCAGAGATTTTCCATGACATGCACTCAAAGTTACTATTCTTTGCGTCCATACTCATCGACGGGACCACCTACAGACCTAAAAATGGTTTCATTCGCAAAATGGAGAGTTGGTAGCCAATCATGTTTTCAATTTGCTTCCCTAACCGCTATACTTGCCTAGATATGAAGGTCTGAAACAAGGTTAATTTGGGGCAAAAATGCTGTACTGATAGGATAGCCACACTTATAAAATGCCGACAGATCGGGGTTAAACTATGTTAGAGGTTATTCGAATTTTGTTCACTTTCCGTCGAGTATTCCCCAAATGCCATGATTTTGTGCGACTTCTACATTTTTTTCAACTCTGATGAAATTTTTGCCAGAAACATATCTTGTCAGTAGTAACAGGCAGCCTTGCGGACTGGAAATTCTTTTTTTTTTTTTTTTTTTACTGTGGTGATACAGTACATACCGGAATATATATATATATATATATATATATATATATATATATATATATATATACTACCTACCTACTGCCAGACGCCTCAATCCCGTTTGGGGTGGCCACAAACAAATCGCCTACAAGTCGCCCTGTCCCCCGCCATCTCACTGCCCTGCTCCCAACTCATACCCCCCTCTCTCATATACTTCTCCACCCCATCCCTCCATCTCATCCTCGGCCTCCCCTTCCCTCTTCCCCCCTCCACCTCACTCACATACATTCTCTTTGTCAGTCTTTCACCCTCCATCCTCTCCACATGGCCAAACCACCTCAGGATGTTCCTCATTACACTTCCTATCACATCCACATCCACACCACAACGCTCCTTTATATCCTCATTCTTCAGCCTGTCTCTCCATGTGACTCCACAGGCTCCTCTTAAATAACTCATTTCCACTGCTTTCACTCTTGACTTGTGTCCTTCCAACAACGTCCAAGCTTCACTTCCGTACGTTAGAGTTGATATCACAACACTGTCATGTAGCAACTTTTTCACTTCCATGCTCACTTCCCCGTTTCTTATCACTACTTTCAAAGAACCAGCAACCTTCCTTCCCTTCTGTACCCTTTCACGCACTTCACCCTCCAAACCTCCATCCTTACTCATCACACTACCCAAGTACTTAAACGTACTCACATTTTCCAATTCCTCACCATCCAACCTCGCTGTACATTCACTGAGTTCACCTCTCACAAAGACCATCACTTTACCCTTCCCTACATTCACCTTTCGATTCCGTTTCTTACACACTCTCCCAAACTCATCCACCAAGCCTTGCAGCTCCCCTTCGTCTTCACTCAACAACACAGTATCATCTGCAAACAACAGTACAGGGAATTTCCAAACACTATCCTCGCTCACCAGGGCCCCTCCAACATCCACTACCCTACCTTGTACCTCTTTTATTACCCCATCCATGTACAGATTGAACAACCATGGAGACATGACACATCCCTGTTTCAACCCAACTTTCAAAGAGAAAAATTCACTTAGTTCACCATCCACACGCACTGCAGCCTTCGCACCATCGTACATACTCTTCACAGCATTCAACAACTCCCATCTACTCCATATATTCTTAACACTTTCCACAATCCTTGTCTATCCACCCTGTCATATGCTTTCTCCAAATCCATGAAAGCCGGATACAACTTCTTTCCCTTCTCTAGAAACTTTTCCACTAGAGATCTAAGAATGAATATTTGATCTACACCTCTTCCCTTCCTAAAGCCTCCCTGTTCTTCTCCAACTAATTTCTCTGTTCTGTCTCTAACTCTGTCAATAAGTATCCTACCATACACTTTTCCTATTATACTAAGAAGACAAATGCCCCTATGATTACCACACACTTCTTTTTCCCTTTTTCCTTTGTACAAGGGAATAATTATACCTGAATTCCAATCCTCCGGGACTCTACCTTCCTCCCAGGTCAATCTGCACATCTTCCACATCCATTCTACTACTATCTCTCCCCCATGCTTCAGCATTTCACCACACACTCCATCAATTCCTGGGGCTTTCCCCGATTTAACTTTCTTCATTGCTTCCACAACTTCTATCCTACTGATTTATTCCTGTCTTCTCACCTCCCTCCTTCTCCCAGCCATTCCCCAGCCACTTATACTCACATTACTTCCATCCTCTATGTTCAATAATTCCTTAAAGTGTTCTCTCCATCTGCTCACTTTTTCTCCCTTCTCCACTAGTAATCTACCATTTTTATCTTTCACTCCCCTGCTAACTTCACTTCCACCCTGTCTTACTCTTTTCACCTCTTTCCAGAACATTTTCGTACAGTCCCTCCACCTTACACTCAAATTCCTTCCAAATTCCTCATCCACTCTCTTCTTACTCTCTCTTACTAATCTTTTCACCTCTTTCTTTCTACATATAACTCTCTTTTCTGCCTCTCAACTTCTTCCACGCCCCTATTTCTCATCCATTTATTGTATGCTTTCTTCTTTTGTGCCACAGCCTGTCTCACCTCTTCAGTCCAGCACGCTGTTCCTTGCACCCCCCCTCCGTCTTCTCTTCCTTCCACACACCACATCACATGCTGCACATATTTCTTCTGTAAATATCCTACACACACCTTCCACGTCTCCCATCTGCTCCAATTCATATTTGCCCAATCGTTCCTCCACTTCTCTCTTATACTCTGCCTTTTTCTCATCCTCTTGTAACCTTTCCACTCTCCTTGCAACTACTCCTTCCTCTCGTCTTTCCCTTCTTCTATTCGTCCATCTTACTTGAATTCTAATTCTGGCCACCACCAAGTAGATGTCAGAAAGTCCACTCCCCCAACCTCTATGAGCTCTTGCATCCATTACACATCTTCGCATCCTTTCATCCACACACACATAATCAATCATTGCTTTCCTTTAATTCAGTTCACCACCCACCCTTCTCATCACTTGCCATGTATACCTGTGGATCATTTTATGCCTGAAGAGGGTATTGCTATCACCAACCTCCTCCCAGCACTAATGTCCACTAACGCACTCCCATTCTCATCTATCTGAGCAGGCACACCCCACTCACCAACTATTCCATCCACCTTCACATTCCCAACTTTACCATTCATATCACCAATCAAAAACACTCTCTCATTCCTTCCAAACTTTTCCATGCACACTTCTACATTTGTCCAGAACTCTTCTCTCACTCTTCTAGCACGATCTTGCATTGGCACATACACACACACACAATTGCCCACATTTGTATTCCAACTTTCAACTTTACCCACACAATCCTTGACCCAACTGATCCATACTGTCTTATGCTCTTCTCCCATCTTTTACTCACAACTATACATACTCCTTCCTTTGCCCTCTCAATCTCACCTACTCTTGCACATATACCCCATCCATACTCCCATACTCTCATACTTTCTCCTCTCCATTTGTTTCAGTTATTCCACATACATCCACTTTCGCACCCTCAAGCACCTGGACAATCTCTCTTTCTTTCACCTCATCATTCACTTCCCTTACATTCCACGTTCCAATAACCATGTCCTTTGTCTGGTCCTTGGTCGTCATCATTTGGTCAGTCCTTGTCCGAGACTTATTGTTTGTTTTTTTAGTTAGTTGTTTTCTGGGGAGGGGCACTAACCCTCCGTCAACCCTTTTAGTCGCCTTTTACGACAAGCAGGGATACTGGGGGAGTATTCTTGAAAACCCCCCCTACCCCCAGGGGGTATATATATATGTATATATATTTAACCCATTGGAGCCCAGGGTCTGGAATATTGGACAGAACTGGTTTTTCAAGTCTCTATAAAGTAGGGAACCCCCGCATAGGGACCTATCAGCTTTGCAACTATGAGCCGATACGCGGAGGGCGGTACGCTTAGTACCCACCCAGTGCCATGCCTCGCCCAGCACCCCTGGGATCCAATGGGTTAATGACTGGCAAACCTATCAGTCTCTTTAACACATTGGAGCCCAGGGTCCGGAATATTGGAGAGAACTGGGGTTTTTCAAGTCTCTATAAAGTAGGGAACCCCCGTGTAGGGACCTATCAGCTTCGCGACTATGAGCCAATAGGCGGAGGGTGGCACTCTTAGTACCCACCCAGTGCCATGCCTCGCCCAGCACCCCTGGGATCCAATGGGATATATATACATCTATATCTATATCTATCTACCTATCTATCTATCTCTATATATATATATATTTATTTATACATATATCTATCTATCTATCTATCTGTCTATCTGTCTATATCTATCTATCTATCTATACATATATATATATATATATATATATATATATATATATATATATATATATATATATACACACACTGTATATACATATATAAACTGCCAAATGCCTTTACCCTGTAAGTGGTGGCCACAAACATATCGTTTCCATGTAGCCTATAAGGTGAGAAAAAATAAGGTGGTGCATCCTGTGAGTCTATTACATGTGTACTGAGTTCAAACGTTATATATATATATATACAGTGGAACCGCGGAAATCGTATGCCTCTCTACTCAAACAACTCGGTTTTTGTACAGATTTTTCGTCCAAAATTCGCTCCAGTTTTCTTACAGTGACCCGCTATTCGCACTAAGAGACACAGTGTCATAGGTGCCATGTGGTCGCCCGTTCCACTTTGTCTTCCACCAGCTACGCATCAGTGATACACGCTTCATTAAACTTTGTGATAAATTACGCATTTTCGTTAGAAAATTGTACATAATCAGGTTCTTTACCATTAAAGAACCCAAAGCAATGCCCCAACCTCAAGCATCTCCCCAGCCCTAAGCATCTTCCCAGCCCCAAGCATCTCCCCAATCCCAAGTATATTCTCGTCCAATGAAACAGAAAAGAAAAAAAAAACACCAGAAGGGCAGGTACCTACAGTTTTCATGGAAGATGACTCCCCTTCCAAAAACAAACACCACTCCTCCTCTCCACTTACATCCACTTAAGCCATCAGCTCTCCTCAGTACAGGCAAGATGCAGTAAAATTATAATTTATATCATCTACATGGTATATTTCTTTGTATTAAAGGTTTTATGTACAGATTAATGCAAAATATATTATTTCTTATGGAAAAAAAGATTCGGTTCTCTAACAATTTGCAACTCGTACAGCCTCCAGGAACGAATTGTGTACGAATTCCGGGGTTCTACTGTATATATATATATATATATATATATATATATATATATATATATGCATATATATATATATATATATATATATATATATACATATATATATATATATATATATATGTATATATATATAGTGGGCTTGCACAGTGCGCGAGAGAGTGGGCGGTGCACGGGTTGCACACTGGGAATTCGCGTACTAGGAATACATAATCTTATGGGAATAATTACATATGGGTAGTCACCTTAACAACAGTAGACAACAGGCCTGATGACCTTAAATAACAGGGGTTCTGAGGCGCTGCAACACTTTCAGCACCGCACTCCCCACCGCACCAACACTTCCCTCCGCAGACTCCTCTTGATCACCTTCCCCAGGAGCGTCAAAGTCATTCACTTCGGCAATAAATCCTTCAAAGTTCAATGCTGACACTTCTGACATTGCATCCTCTTCATCCTCAACAGGAACAGGAGCAGACGATGTCGATGGTTCCGCTATTTCACCAACTTGAGCCCGCTGTGTGTAGCTTGTTATGAGCATCTGTCTTCTCCTGTTTATTTCTTCCCTGTGCCTGTCTGTGTAGAAACAGAAGAGTTTGTTGATACCAACCAGAAGTTCCTCCGTTCTTAGTCTGCTCACTTCCTGTGCCTTCACCTCTTCCTTGAGCTTATCCACGGCAGCAAGGATCTTGCTAATGTTTGACATACACAGCTCAGTCCTGCCTTCCATCACGCTAGGCTGCTGAACTTGACTCTGTCTGGCACATCAACATAACGACACGTGAAGCGCTCTGTGAGGGGTGGTCGCGCACTAGTAGAAAATGGCATTTTTGAGCCACTCCTTGCCTCTGCCTCGCGTTCTGTGCAGTAAACTCGCGCATTAAAGGGTTTGTGGTTATGATTTTTGGTCATTCGTGCACAAGGAGAATCGCGCACTGCGGTGACGCGCACTGTGCGAGCCCACTGTATATATATATATATATATATATATATATATATATATATATATATATATATGTATATATATATATATATATATATATATATATATATGAAACATGGAATATGGGTGTAGCAGAGAGGAAAAGTTTGAATGTAATGGAGATGAGGTGTCTGAGGAGTATGTGTGGAGTGACGCGTATGGATCGAGTGCGAAATGATGAAGTGCGAAGGAGAACTGGAGTTGTTTGGGAGATGGCTGATAGAGTTGAGCAGAGGGTTGTTGCGATGGTTTGGGCATATGGAGAGAATGGATAATGAGCGATTGGTGAGAAAGATAACTAGATCTAATGTGAGAGGTGTAAGGCTGAGAGGAAGACCACGAATACGATGGATGGACAGTGTGAAGAAAGCGCTAGATGCGAGAGGGATGTCTGTTGAGCAAAGAAGAGTGGCTGTGCGTGACAGAAATAAATGGAGAGAAATTGTGAATGAATAAGTGATGACGCAGCCCTGAGGGGATATTCTCCCGCATTTGGTCTGGTTAGCTAGTCAGGTCAGGTGGGGGTAAGGGGATGGGTCTGTTATGATGTTCCAGAGGTAAACCAGCTCTGCTGTTGGGCCCTGCTACGGATGTCACTGAGTGCATTGCGCACTTGACCCTCGTGCGGTGTGGTGCGGTGAGGATTTGTCCGTTCTCCCCTTTGGGGCTAAGATGTGAATGAATGTGTTTGAATGGATGAGTAAATGGGGAGTGTGTCATCCTGTCTCGGCTACCTCCCTTTCCTTGGGGGAAGCAGCCTAGGTATATAGATATATAGACGTATATATATATATATATATATATATATATATATATATACATACATAGACAGATAGATAGATAGATAGCCTGGTAGGTAGATAGAAAAATAGATACTGTCATGTGTGTAAGAATATATGTATAGTCTTTGTATTTATTATGTATAGTGTATGTCACTGTGTGTGGATGTGTGTATGTGCGTCGATGCCGTGTATGCCAGCATTCACGCACATGCACTTGCTCATGTTCTAGCCTATTTAGTGTGTACACATTCATAAAAACTTAGTTAATTCTGTTTGCTCTCTCGACGCGGGTGTGACTAAAGTTGTTTTTAATATCAGTGACATTTGGGGAGTTTGGAATGGTGCGACATAAAGATTTGTATTCACCAGCGATATTTATAATGTTTGCGGTGCAGGGGAGAGACTAGATTGCTTAATGCTTTTGTGTATAATTCTTGTCTGGTGTAGCTGCCCGTCAGTGCGTGCACACCACTGCGGGCGTATATAAGATTGAAGATTTTGGAATGAGACAGTTTTTTGTGGGTTGGCGTCGAGAGAGGGTGTGTTTTACTGGAGAGGAGAGGGAGGAGTAGCAGTATTTTGTGTATTGTATATACTTTTGAACATTCTTTTTTATTTCGGATCAGCATGCTGTTGCAAGTATTATTATTATTATTATTATTATTATTATTATTAATATTTGTGGCCATTGAGTGTAATTTAGTTATCTTTTTGTATGATTTCATTTCTTTCATTTTTTAGGTTTGTTCCCAGACTTTAGTGTGCATGGTATTATCAAGCGACTTTTCTTCCTCATTCTTTTGTTTTTCATTATCTCATTGTAAATATTGTAAAAATTATTAGCTTCTATTATATTAGGTATATTTTTCATTGTGTTTATTTTGCCCTTGCTAACGTCAGCTAATTTTATTTACTTTCGGACCTGCATTGCGAGGTTGGAGTTAGTTTTTTTAATTGTTTTTCATCACTTAACCATTTGTTCAGTTCCCTTTTCACTTTGTTTTTCTCAGTTTTTACGCAGTCAGATTGTTATCTGACTCCCATCTCATAACATGTAAATTGGCGACCTCGCCAGGATAATACCCTGATATTTTGATCAATACTGTGTCATTGTAGTGTGTCGTTACGGAGGTTAGAACTAGTGATGTTACTGTGGCACCCCTACACATTGTGACTCAGCAAGATGCAGTTGACTTTATTAACTCACGCCCAATGGAGGATAAGGTTAGAAGATTGCAGAGGCAGAAGGTAGCCTTAGTTGCCCAAGCTCTTGATATTCAGATTGAGTCAGGTAATGCCTTCCCATTAACTAACTTAATCTGCAACCAACTGTTTGGCACAGACCCATACGAAGTCCCTGGATCCATGCCAGACCTTGAATCAGTTTCTAGATCAGTTCATTCATCCCATGATAGTTTAGCTGAGGACTTTGTCATCCACCAAAAAGAATATGTTGATGCAGAGGAGGCTAAGCACGATGTTGCAGCTTAAACTACAGGAGGAGCATAGGATGTTACAGCTTCAACTACGGCTTCAGAGGGAGAAGAGGAGGAGGATAGGACATTACAGCTTAAACTACAGCTTCAGAGAGAGAAGGAGGAGGAGAATAGTGTATTGCAGGAGAAGAAGATAAAACTGGAGCAGATGAAGCTTGACTATGAAATGCATATGAATTGCCCAAAATGCCCCAACTAATTTTTCCCATTCTTTTTTAGAATTAAGAACAGTTGACCCCACTAAATTAGCTCCCCCATTCGATGAGTGCTTAGTCTTGGAGTTGTTTGACTGATCTGAGAAGATTGCTACAGGTAACAAGTGGCCTTGAGACAGCTAGTCATCTCTAGTTCAGACAGTCAAAGGTAAAGCATTGAAGGCCTATGACAGTCTTAGCCACCAAGAATCACAGGATTATGAGGTACTAAAGAAAGCCATATTCCGTGCATACGAGATGAAACCTGAAGCTTACAGGCAGAAATTTAGGAATTGGAGGAAGTGACCTCATGACACTTTTGTAGATTTCAGTAGGCAGATGACTGATACATTTAATCAATGGATGCGAAGTGAGGATGTCTCAGAATCTTATGTTAAGCTTAAGGAACATGTTATCTTCGCAAACTTCCTTGATAAGATTGATACAGATTTAAGAACTTACCTTGCTGATAGGAAAGTTAAGAATGCTGCTGAAGCTGCAGTTTATGTAGATGATTATTTATAGATTAAGAATTTGAAAAAGGGTAACGAAGGTCCTAGGAGTGTTCCTCAGAAGTGTTACCCCTCTCAGCTCCCCAAACAACCATCTCAGAAGCCCAACTCCACGAACTACTCCACACCCAAACCTGATACACCTCATATCCCCAAAACCTACACTCTGCCCGTTAACTTGTTCATATTGGAAGAAGCCAGGTCACACTGCAGATAGATGTTGGCAAAAGTCAGGTGTTGTGCAGCCAGTGAGTTTTGTTTCTCATGGAGCTCCCATGATTACCCCTTCATTTGGTTCCCTTATTGTTAGTCAGGGAAAGGCTGATGTTTTACCTCCTTCTAGGGTTGATGTCATTCCGGAAGGTGGGAAGAAGGAGGCCACAGTTGTGTCGGAGCCCACTGTTTCAGGAGGTGTGCTACAGGTGGTGACAAGCAGTGTTGCCCCTGCTTCTTCATATGCCCCTGACCTGTATTCTGGTTCAGTGAAGGTGAATGGCGCGTAGCATCCAGTACTCATTCTTTGTGACTCTGCTTCTTCAATTTCTTTGTGGGTAAGGCCAAATAATGAAGTTTTTTGATGTTGCAGGAGGAGAGTGTGTTCTGATTAGGAGAGTAGCATGTGCAATGACTGTGCCACTAGTTTCTTGTGAGGTTAAATGTCAGTTGTTTGATGGACCAGCACGATTGGGTGTTGTAGATTGTTTATCTGAGAGTGGTGTTGATTTAATACTTGGGAATGATTCGTGAGAGGTGAGGAGATTACCTCTCCAGTTTTGTCAGAGATGCCAGTGCCTGAAGTTCCCTCGCAGGTTGATCCCAATGATGCAGAGGTATTCCCAGTTCGTGCAGTGACTAGAGCCATGTCACGTGCAGAGAGGAGTCGACAGAAGAAAAGTAGCTTGTAGTGTGCCCAGGATCACCGTACCAGAGGCAATAATTAGTCCTACGTCCAAGGACACGAAACAACAGGATGATGAGATATCTTTGGCAGATACACCTATGGGTTCTTTAGAAGATATTCAACCTGTTCCATTGGAGGCGATGAACATTGAGAAGTTAAAGGAGTTGCAGTCTGGAGACCAGGAGACTCTGAGATTGAAGTTGTTGTAGTGGATGATATTGAGAAGAAAGGTGGATGTTATTATGTGAAAGATGAGATTTTGTGCATATGATCGAGACCTCCACATATGAATGTAGATAATGGGATGTGGGACTATCATCAGATCGTAGTACCTAATGTGTGCTGGCAAGAGTTAATTCAACTGGCCAATTCTACTCCATTTGCAGGTCACATGGGTGTAAGGAAGACCATGGAGAGGCTGTGTGTGGAATTCTACTGGCCCGCATCGCAGCGAATGTGGCTAAGTTTGTCAAACATTGTCATACCTGTCAAGTAGTGGGTAGGCCGAATCAGTCTGTCCCTAAGGCCCCTCTTGTTCCCATTCCTGCCACTGATCCCCTTTTTTCCTGGTTGATTCTTGATGTGGTGGGACCCTTGCTTCCAACTTTTAGCAGTAACTCATTTTTGCTCACCATCATTGACCCCTCCATGAGGTACCCTGAGACAATATCTTTACATTCTGTTAAGGCAAAGACAATGGTTAGAGTTTTGCTAGATTTCTTTATGAATTTTGGTTTGCCTCGTGAAGTTCAGTAAGACAGAGGTCTAATTTCCTTTCCAACATCTTCCAGCAGTCATTAGCTCAACTTGGCATCACACACTTCAAGAGCTGTGCCTACCATCCGGAGATGCAAGGTGCCTTGGAGTGTTACCACCGGACTCTCAAATTATGCTCTGCAAGTACTGTCTGGAACACTCTAAGGACTGGGACTGTGGTGTGCCGTTCCTCCTGTTCACTACGAGGGAAGTTCTCCAGGAGAGTTTGGGTTTCTTTCCTAACAAGCTCGTGTTTGCCCATGGGGTTTGGGGTCCCCAAGCTTGGTTAATGAGACTTGGAGCAGTAACCTCACCGAAAGCAAGAGCTTACTCCGTTATGCGCAGGACTTCAAGACCCGTATGAGTGAGACTCTGGAGCTGGCCAGGGAAAATGTCAAACAGGGACAAGAAAACATGAAGGTGTGGTACAATCAAAAGGCCAGGTTGAGGGACTTTAAGGTCGACGATGGTTTTGGTGTTGCTGCCACTGCAAGGTCAGCTGCTGGCTGCTAAGTTTAGTGGTTCTTACCCTGTAGTGTGATGTACTGGAAACACCGACTACCTGGTGGAGACCCCCGACAGAAGGAAGAAGCACCAATTGTGTCATGTGAACATGCTGAAGCCATACCATCGTGCACCAGATTCTCCAGCTCCCGTACACCTTGTCTCCGCCACTGCTGCTGCTGTTGAGGAGGGTGTTGATAGCAGTTTGTTTGAGGTGGACTTCGAGTTTCCAGATTGTAGCTAGGTGAAGAATGATGAGGCGGAGTCCACTCTGAACTCCAAGTTAGCACATCTACCTGGGGACCATGCACCACAGTTGGTTGCCCTCTTGTCAACTTGCAAGGAAGTATTCGGCAGTACCCCTGGGAATACCAATTGGGTTCAGCATGATGTGGATGTGGGTGACACCATTCCTGTGAAGTTGCCCCCTTACTGAGTCACTCCTCTGCATGTTGACATGATGCATCAGGAGCTTAATTATATGTTGGTCCATGGGCTTATCTCCCCCTGTGTTAGTCCCTGGAGTTCCCATGTGTCTTTGCAGCCTAAACCAGATGGCACCACAAAATTTTGTATAGACTACAGATGGGTGAATGTGCTAACCAAGACTGATACATACCCATTGCCCCAGCTTGAGGACTGCATTGATTGCATTGGCTTGTCTAGTTATATCACCAAGTTAGATCTCCAGAAAGGCTTCTGGCAAGTACCTTTGACCGAACTGGCTAAGGAAGTCTCATGTTTTGTGGCAGACAGACCAACACATCAGTGTAATGTGATGCTGTATGGTATGAAAAACGTCCCAGCAACATTCTAGCGATTGATGAACATGGTTGTCAGTGGTATGAACCATTGTGTGGTATACCTGAATGATGTAGTAGTTTTTACAGATGATTGGGAAAGCCACTTAAGAGAACTTGGTGTTTTGCTGTCTAGGCTTTCTGAGGCTCGCCTAGTAGTGAATTTAAAGAAGTGTGAGTTTGTTTGTGCAAAAGTTCAATACTTTGGTTATGTGGTTTGTCATGGTTGTGTACGCCCCCCTGACTAAAGAATTTTCAGGCATCATAAAACAGGCACGAGCTCCGGAGATTCCTCAGCAGTATTGGTTACTACCATCGTTTTTGAAGAACTTCGCAACAATAGTGGCCCCTCTTACTGATTTGCTTAACCCGTCACGTCCCGAGCTATTTCGCACCTCCGACACCCCCCAATCCTGATGTATTTTCGATTTTTTTTTTTTTTTGGCTCAAACCTCTGCTTTTGGTGAGAAACATCGAAATTTCATAGAAAAATCGCTCACCTGAGGTTTAAAATACTCGATCCAGGTACTAGTACCTCCTTACCTGACTGGGTTTTCTAACAGGCTGGCACCAAAGAAAACGAGGGACGGTAACTATTTCACACCACTCATAAACGGTATTTATTTATTTACTTGGTACGAATTTATATGTAGTACGAGAGTATATTGGTTTTCAAACAGTAATATAGGCATTATAAGCATTGCTTCATTCACTAACTCATCACCATACCTGACCTTCATTTGCCACATTACCTGCTCATCATTTCTGACTGTTTCTTCCTCTAATGCTAAGTGAACTTTGTCCTCCACATTGTCATCGATTGGGGAATCACTCTGGCTCTGAATGTCTTTATTGGCCAGGTCACTGGTAACAGGTGAATTGCCAAGACAATGGCGTGCGGGGGGTGGGAAGGGGGAGGTTATGCGGTGTAAGGCATTGTTCCTGCTTGGCATCTTGTTGAGGAATAGAGGAAGGTGTCCTGTGTATATGTACGAAGCAAAAATTGAAAATTGTGCAAATTAGGGACCTTGCAATTGCACGACGTACCAATACATCGACGGGACGCGGCGGGTTAAGAAAGATAGAAAATATGTCTGGACTGATGTGTCTCACAAGAATTTTGATGCAGCCAAGAAGGTCTTATGTAATTATCCAGTTATGGCTGCACCAAACTTTGATGAGACATTTAAACATGCTGTAGATGCTAGTAATGTGGGTGCAGGAGCTGTGTTAACCCCTACACTTGCGCTCCTTGCGTGTCCCGTGAGGATAATTGCTCTCCGACTGACTTTTTAAAAATATTTGCCAAAAATCAGTTATTCGTCCTAGAATATTAAAATTACATATGCATATGGCTTTCCCCTGGAATGTTTGTTGAGCCTTCATAGTCTACCGTAGGACTTGTGGAGACTTCTGAAGTTGGGTAACGAAGTCTCCACTTTACACTTCCTGATACCCCGTCATATGGTTACTACTGCGTGATATTATAACTACAAACACTGTTCTATTAATTTCAAGTAGTTTGGAATCCATATTCCAAAAAGAAAACACTGTGAAAGCTATGTAAATTACGAGTGCATAAGAGCTTTCCTCCCGTGCTGGTTCCCCGATGGTATTCTGAGGCGGAGCTGTCATTTATTATTTAAAAACACACTCACACTTTATATTGCTAGTACTTTATTACACTTATTTGTATATACAATATTTATCTATAAGTTTCCTTCAGTACTAGTAGTTTATTTTCACTCCAGGCATTCACTTTCTCGTCCTGTATACTAGTGTGGAGAAAGAATCTGTCACTTTCATTTTCATAACTCCCAGTATTCATACATGCTAGAGTGAAACTTTCACTTTCATTACTCCTAGTATATATACTCGTATTCTTATATTACTACTTATTTACATTTCTATTTAAATTCTCTATTTTATTTACATTATTTACATTTCTATTTTATTTACACTATGTTATCACTGTCACTTGCAGTAACTTATAAAATTGTTTTCCACTGTTCAGTTATATTTACATTCATTGTTTTCACTTGCTGTTTACACATTATTTACATTTCCACTTGCACTGTTTTAGAGTCACCAGAAAGATCATAGTCACTGTCCATCATCATCATTGATAAATTAGCCAGTTCACATTCCACAGCAGTCACTTAGCCCTTTACCCCTTTCCACATGAGGTTTAGTAGGGGTAGAGGTCACAGGGCCCTTTTCATGGGTCTAAAAAGCGGCGGAATTGGACAGGCGCGAATCCGACGTGGTTTCACCTTGAAAGACGACAGTAAACTGAATGCTGTTGCCTAGGGGCAGTGAAGGCTGCCAATGTCAGCATGGTGACAGCTGCTAATATATACGCTATGAAATGATTGTCAAGAAATCTAGACAATACATAATAAATTTGGTAGTTTCATGTCAATGTATCATTTAGGCTTCTCCCTTCCTTTCTTATATATATTTTAATTATGAGAACAGGTCATACGGCATATTTCAAGGGAAAAAAAACAGGGAAAATTAGCGAACGAGTGCACG
The DNA here is from genome assembly GCF_032717465.1 of Coenobita brevimanus. Taxonomy (NCBI): domain Eukaryota; kingdom Metazoa; phylum Arthropoda; class Malacostraca; order Decapoda; family Coenobitidae; genus Coenobita; species Coenobita brevimanus. The sequence continues at coordinate 30,029,609 of NC_136958.1, read as the reverse complement.
TGAGGTGTTGCCAGGTGATAATTAGCCCATTCCAGAAGTATGGCAGTATCAATTACCCTTTCTCTTTCTTTTATATATTATTTTGTATAAGAATAGGGCAAAAGGCACAGTTCAATGGATAAAATGAGTGGAAAAATCCATCCAGCATTTGTGTAGTGCCATGCAGCTGGTCAGGTGGGAGGAGAGGGTAATGGAGGGGACGTAAGGAGGGAGGGAGTCAAGGACTGGAGAAAAATGGCTAAATTGTCAACAGTGGATGGGAGTACAGGTGACATTAGAAAGAACTGAGTATAGCTGGACACTGGTAGTACTGATAGATGATACAAGCCACCACTTGAAAGCCTGGGCAAATTCAAAATAACACAGAATCACAAATGTGACACCCTGCGGTATGATCCCTTGCTCCCGAGTGTCACGAAAGTGATGCCACACGGTTAAGGGGTTAATGCAGGACGACGATCATGGCGTAGAGCATCCTGTTTGTTATTTCAGTAAGAAGTTTTCTGTTTCTCAATGTAATTGTTATCGAAAAGGAACTATTAGCCCTGATCCTCACCCTGCAGCACTTTTCCGTGTATGTCCCTGCATTTGGACCTACTGTCATTGTAAATACTGATTATCACCCAATCAAATTTCTGAATAATTTTAAGATGAAGAATCAGCAATTGATACTTTTTTTTTTCCTTCAGCAGTTTCATTTGGAGATATACTAAGGATGCTGACAATGTCTTTGCTGATTGTTTGTCATGTTATTAAGAACGAATTGATCTAAGGGAAAATTCTTTCTTAGGTGTGGGCGTGTTAGGTGTGTAGGAATGTATATATATTTTTTGTGTTTATTATGTATAGTGCATGTCTGTGTGTGTGTGTGTGTGTGTGTGTGTGTGTGTGTGTGCATCAATGCCATGTACGCCAGCATCATGCATATGCACTCGTTCACATTCCTGCCTGTTTAGTGCATACACATTCATAAAGACTTAAAATTCTATTTGCTCTCTCAACACGGGTGTGACTACAGTTGTTTTTAATATCAGTGACTTTGGAGGAGCCTGGACTGGCGTGACATAAAGATTTGTATTCACCAGCGATATTTATAACATTTGCGGTGCAGGGGAGAGACTAAATTGCTTAACGCTTCTGTGTACAATTCTCATCTGGTGTAGCTGCCTGTTAGTGTGTGCACACCACCACGGGCATATATAAGGTCGAAAATTTTGGATGGAGACAGTTTTTTGTGGGTTGGCGTCGAGAGAGGGTGTGTCTGACTGGGGAAGAGAGGGAGGAGTAGCAGTGTTTTGTGTATTGTATATATTTCTGAACATTCTTTTTCACTTCATAGCAGTATCCTATCACAAGTATTACTATATTATTATTATTATTATTATTATTATTATTATTTGTGGCCATTGAGTTCAATTTAGTTATCTCTTTGTATGATTTCATTTCTTTTATTTGGGAGGTTTGTTCCCAGCCTTTACTGTGATTACTCAAAGTATTATCAAGTGACCTTTTTTCCCCTCATTCTTTTGTGTTTCATTATCTCATGGTAAATATTGTAAAAATTATGAGCTTTTATTATATAAGGTATATTATTCAATGTGCTTATTTTGCCTTTGCTAACGTCAGCTAATTTTATTTACTTTCGAACCTGCTTTGCGAGATTGGAGTTAGTTTTTTTTTCATTGTTTTTCATCACTTAACCATTTGTTCAGTTCCCTTTTCACTTTGTTTTTCTCAGTTTTTATGCAGTCAAGTTGTTAAATTATGTTGCGTACTCTCATCTCGTAACAATACATATACCGATAGATAGATATGAGTACATATGTAGCTCTCTATAGATAGGTAGATTGATAGATTGGCATACAGATAGGTATGTATGTATATTTGTCTATCAATCTATCTATCTATCTGCTTGTCAATCTATCTGTCTATCTATCCATCGAGAACTATGTATGTACAGTCACGCGTACTAATTTCTGCTCAGGGGTTACCCCTTCCTTCTCCCCTCTACCCTGGACAGAGGGAAGGGGGGAATCGCGAACAAGTCTACCCCGCCTTCTGCCCCCAACTCCCCCACCCTCCACCTCCAGCTGCCAGTTACTGACTAGACGCAAATTTTCTCATGTCCTGTAAACATGACTAAACTGTCATCGCACACGCTTTCAACGGCCAAGATTTGGACTATATTTTTAGAATAAATTATTACCGTATTGAACTGCATTCTCAAATTGAAAATATTCACCATCATTGTAATCCAGTGTCGTCTGCTGCACAATTCTGGGTTCCAGTGCTTACCTTTTCACTTCCCCCAGCTGTCTCTCTCTCTCTCTCTCTCTCTCTGAATTTACTTTTCCCACTCAGTCTTTCTTTTTAAATTTATATAACTTTCTCTTTACTTCTCTCCCCCTCTCCCTCTTCTCTCTCGTTCTTTGTCTTAAGTCTTCCCCACCTCTCACCCCTCCCCTCCCCCCACCTTAGGCCTGATCAGCAGTCAGTTATACCGTCACCGCTCCTTCGTATATCGTGTGCAGGCAACATTTATCACACACACTTAGGTCAGATGTATGGAAAACTAATTTTTTTTTTATATATATAATTGTATTTCTCATTATGTGCCAAGTTCAAATAGAGAACACCAGACCAATATTCGTAATTCTTATTAGAGTGACCGTTCCACTTCACACAGCTGGGTAGCTGGGCTTATAAACTACACACACACACACACACCTTAAATTTTGCACTGACAGCGTGGCGATTACAAATATAGTCATTCTAACAACTGGATCTGCTGGCTCCAAACCTTCCCTGTACCAGTCAAACTCCTCATTCAATAACCGGTTATTGAATGAGGAGTTTGACTGGGACAAGGAAGGTTTGGAGCCAGCAGATCCAGTTGTTAGAATGACTATATTTGTAATCGCCACGCTGTCAGTGCAAAATTTAAGGTGTGTGTGTGTGTGTGTGTGTGTGCAGTTTATAAGCCCAGCTACCCAGCTATGTGAAGTGGAACGGTCACTCTAATAAAAATTACGAATAATGGTCTGGTGTTCTCTATTTGAACTTGGCACATAATGAGAAATACAATTATATATAAAAAAAAAATTAGCTTTCCATACATCTGACCTAAGTGTGTGTGATAAATCTGCCTGCACACGATATACGAAGGAGCGGTGACGGTATAACTGACTGCTGATCAGGCCTAAGGTGGGAGGAGGGGAGGGGTGAGAGGCGGGGAAGACTTAAGACAAAGAACGAGAGAGAAGGGGGAGAGAAGCAAAGAGAAAGTTGTATAAATTTAAAAAGAAAGAGTGAGTGAGGAAAGTAAATTCAGAGAGAGAGAGAGAGAGAGAGAGAGAGAGACAGCTGGGGGAAGTGAAAAGGTAAGCACTGGAACCCAGAATTGTGCAGCGGACGACACTGGATTACAATGATGGTGAATATTTTCAATTTGAGAATGCAGTTCAATACGATAATAATTTATTCTAAGAATATAGTCCAAATCTTGGCCATTGAAAGCGTGTGCGACGACAGTTTAGTCATGTTTACAGGACATGAGAAAATTTGCGTCTAATCAGTAACTGGCAACTGGAGGTAGAGAGAGAGAGAGAGAGAGAGAGAGAGAGAGATAGTTGAATGGATAGATAGGCAATATGTAGATAGAAAAATAGATACATATACCGATAGATAGATATGAGTACATATGTAGCTCTCTATAGATAGACAGATTGATAGATTGACAGAGAGATAGGTATGGATGTATATTTATCTATGAATCTACCTACCTATCTGTCCGTTAATATCTCTGACTATCTATCTACATATGTACTCGAGCAGGGCAGTACTCCCGAGGTGGATGGAAAGCTGATGACAGGGAGTGCTGGAGCTCCCGTTTCATCAGCCCTCAGGACTAGTTCCTGACCATCCCCCTTTGCTGAACTTTTTCAGTGTCTCAGTTACACAGAGAGTAGGCCAGCATGCTCTCCAGTACAAATTTCTCTAACTATCTTCACCAAACTACATGCACAGTACACACTACACTTCCTATTCAAAATTCACCAAAAATGGCGTCAATTCACCCAGCCTCGGAGTCCCCAGGGGGGGGGGGACCATAAATGTCCCCGCCATCTGCCCCTCTCCCGGTGACGACTCGAGGTGCCTGGAACCACTGTCTGACTCTCTTCTTCTTCATTTCTGCAACATTTGCGGCCTTTCATCTAACTTTCGCTCTGTTGAGCACCACCTCTCCTCCTCTAAACCTCACCTTCTTTTTCTAACGGAGACTCAGCTGTCTGAGGCAACTGACAGCAAACCCTTTTCTGTATCCTCCTACTTTCTCTATACTCATTTCAAAGCCAAAGGTGGCTGTTGTGTATACATACGCAACGACTTATCTTGCTCTCGTGTTCCTGAACTTGATTCTTCTGAATTCTCCACACTCTGGCTTCGGCTTTCCTGTCATTCTCTGACTAAATATATCTGTGCTGTTTACTTATCCCCTAATTCTACTGACTATCAAAAATTCTTCGACTATCTTACTTCTACGATGGAACACATTCTGTCCATTTCTCCTTTCTCTGAAATCTCCATTCTTGGAGATTTCAATGTTCACCACCATCCTTGGCTCTCCTCTCCTTTCACGGATCCACCTGGTGAACAAGCCTACATCTTTTCTATCCTTAATGACCTAGAGCAGCTTGTACAGCACCCTACCCGTATCCCTGACCGCCTTGGAGAGAGCTCCAACATACTTGACCTCTTCCTCACAACCAATCCTTCTGCTTACTCTGTTAATCTTTTCTCTCCGTTGGGGTCCTCCGATCACAACCTTATTACCTTAACCTGTCCTATCACTCCGGTACGGCCTGTGGACCCTCCAGGGAAACGTCGTCTGTGGCATTTTGGAGCCGCGGACTGGGAGGCCCTCAGGCAGTACTTCTTCGATTTTCCCTGGAATAATTATTGCTTCCATGGCCGTGAGCCATCTGAGTGTGCCTTGCGCATTACGGAGGTTATTCTCTCGGGCATGGAAGCATACATTCCTTTCTCATATCCTTTGACTAACGCAAGAAAGCCTTGGTTTAATCACGCTTGTTCTAATGCTGTCCGCAACAAGGAGAAGGCCTACAAAAGGTACCGGAGCCAACCCACCCCTGAATCACATAATCTTTACGTTTCTGCCCAGAATCGTGCTAAGTCTGTTCTTCGCTCTACTAAAAATAATTTCATCCATACTAAATGCTCTCAACTCTCCAACTCAAATTCTTCCCGCTCCTTCTGGCACCTTGCCAAAAATCATTCTAACAACTTTACCTCATCATCCTTCCCTCCTCTTTTCTACTCTGATGGCTCTGTAGCTATTTCTTCTACTGATAAAGCAGATCTCTTCGCACAGACTTTCTCCTCCAATTTCACCTTAGACGATTCCGGTGCTGTTCCTCCATCACTTCCCCCCTCTGACTTCCTCATGGCTGACATTAAAATGTCTTCAGTTGATGTATTTTCTGCCATCACTGGCCTCAGTACTAACAAGGCCTATGGGCCTGATGGGGTCCCTCCTGTTGTTCTCAAGAACTGTGCTTCTGTGCTTACACCTTGCCTAGGCAAACTATTTCGCCTTTGTCTGTCAACTTGTACCTTTCCTTCTTGCTGGAAGTTTGCTCTCATTCAGCCAGTCCCAAAGAAGGGTGACCACTCCCAACCCTCCAACTATCGTCCAATTGCTTTAACGTCCTGTATTTCAAAAGTTTTCGAGTCAATTCTTAATAGAAAAATTTTAAGGCATCTTTCCTATCACAACCTTCTTTCCGATCGTCAGTATGGGTTCCGTCAGGGACTCTCCACTGGCGATCTTCTCACCTACCTTTCAGACTCCTGGTCATCCTCCTTTCGGGACTTTGGCGAAAGCTTTGCCATTGCACTTGACATCTCAAAGGCTTTCGATCGAGTCTGGCATAAGTCTTTAATTTCCAAACTGCCCTCCTACGGTTTCTATCCTTCTATCTGTGCCTTCATCGCATGCTTCCTTTCCGGTCGTTCAATAGCCGCTGTTGTAGACGCCATCGTTCTTCTCCTAGATCTATCAATAGTGGTGTTCCTCAGGGCTCTGTCCTATCACCAACTCTCTTCCTTTTATTCATCAATGATCTTCTAAGCTGTACATCTAACCCTATCCACTCATACGCTGATGACTCCACCCTTCACCTTTCCATTCGGTTCCCGCAACGCCCATCTCAACACTTACTTCAACAAACAAGGGATGAGGCTATGGCACACCTAATGTCTGACTTGGCTCATACCTCTGACTGGGGTAAAAATAATATGGTTGTCTTTAATGCATCTTAGACTCAGTTCTTACACCTATCAACCCGACAAAATCTTCTACAGGTATACCCACTAATGTTTAATAATATTCAGCTTAATCCTGCATCATCCTTGAACATGCTTGGGGTTTCATTTACTCGGGACTTATCTTGGAAAGATCTTATTACATCTCTTGTAAAATCTGCTTCCAAGAGATTGGGTGTGCTAAGCCGACTCTGCTCTTTCTTTACCCCTGCACAATTGTTGACTCTATACAGGGGTTTTATCCGCCCCTGTGTGAAGTACAACTCTCATGTGTGGGGAGGCTCCCCACATACAGCTCTTCTCAATAGGGTGGAGTCAAAGGCTTTTCGTCTTATTAACTCTCCTCCTCTTACTGACTCCCTTCAACCTCTGTCTCTTTGCCGCACTGTTGCATCTTTATCTCTTTTCTATTGCTACTTTAATGGTCACTGCTCCTCTGAACTGTCCGCTTGCATTCCTCCACCTCTACAATGGGCGCGTAGCACCCGTCTGGCAGCAACCTCTCATCCCTTTTCTGTCCAACTCTCTAATGCAAGAGTTAACCGTTACTCCCAGTCTTTCATTTATGTAACAGGTCAGCTCTGGAACTGTCTCCCTCTGTCTGTATTTCTTGCTGCCTATGATCTCCAGTCTTTCAAACGTAGTGTGTCCAGGCATTTCAAAATGATCGGATCTTGAATTTGGCTCTCTATTGTATTTTGTTTTTCTCTTCGAGGGAACTGTTACTGCGGGCTCATGGCCTTTGGTTCCTTCTTCCTCGCATAAAAAAAAAATCTATCGAGAGCTATGTACAGTATGTATATATATCGATCTATGTAGAGAGAGAAAGAGAGAGAGAGAGAGAGAGAGAGAGAGAGACAGACAGACAGACAGAGACAGAGAAAGAGAGAGAGAATTGGCCGGTAAGGTCCACTGGAGGACCAGCCTATACTTACTGAAGCAGGGACGATACAACCGATATATCTCTACCCAGTGGCTTAGGCTGTCAGGTAGAGGCTGTATGTAAGGTAAGAAGTGCTTGTGAGTGTGATTGTAGTGTTGTAGTGGTTTTGGATGTGTGTAGTCTGTGAAGAAAATGTAATCAGTCCGCCTGAAGCCGAGTGGGTGCAAGCACACTAGTATGTGACACTGGTTTATCCACAGCATACAACCAATGTATCGCTACCCAGTGGCTTAGGGTGTCTGGTAGAGACCGTACTTAGGGTGAGAAGTGCTTGAGAGTGTGATTGTAGTGTTGTAGTGGGTTTGGATGTGTGTAGTCAGTGAACCAAGCTTAATCGGCCCACCCAAAGCCGAGTGGGTGCAAGCATACTAGTATGTGACACTGGTTCAACCACAGCACCCCTTATGTCCGCCAAAGTAGTAAGTTTTTTTTATGTGAGGAAGAAGGAACCAAAGGCAACGAGCCCGCAAAACTGTTCCCTCCAAGAGAAAAACAAAATACAAGAGAGAGCCAGATTCAAGATCCATTCATTTCGAGATGCCTGGACACACTGCGTTTGAAAGACTGGAGATCATAGGAAGCGGGAAATACAGACACAGGGAGACAGTTCCAGAGTTGACCTGTCGCATAAATGAAGGACTGGGAGTAACGGTTAACTCTTGCATTAGAGAGTTGGACAGAAAAGGGGTGAAAGTTTGCTGCTAGACGGGTGCTACGTGCCTGTCGTAGAGGTGGAGGAATGCATGCAGACAGTGACCATTGAAGTAGCGATAGAAAAGAGATAAAGATGCAACAGTGCTGTGAAGAGACAAAGGTTGAAGGAAGTCAGTAAGAGGAGAGTTAATGAGACAAAAAGCCTTTGACTCCACCCTATTGAGAAGAGCTGTATGTGTGGAGCCTCCCCACACATGAAAGTTGTACTCCACGCAGGGGCGGATAAAACCCCTGTATAGAGTCAACAATTGTGCAGGGGTAAGAAAGGAATGGAGTTGGCTTAGCACACCCAATCTCTTGGAAGCAGATTTTACAAGAGATGTAATATGATCTTTCCAAGATAAATCCCGAGTAAATGAAACCCCAAGCATGTTCAATGATGATGCAGGATTAAGCTGAATATTATTAAACATTAGTGGGTATACCTGTGGAAGATTTTGTCGGGTTGATAGGTGCAAAAACTGAGTCTTTGATGCATTAAAAACAACCAGATTATTTTTACCCCAGTCAGAGATACGATTCAAGTCAGACAATAGGTGTGCCATAGCCTCATCCCTTGTTTGTTGGAGTAACTGCTGAGATGGACATTGTGGAAATCGAATGGAAAGGTGAAGAGTGGAATCATCAGCGTATGAGTGGATAGGGTTAGATGTACAGCTTAGGTCATTGATGAATAAAAGGAAGAGAGTTGGTGATAGGACAGAGCCCTGAGGAACACCACTGCTAATAGATCTAGGAGAAGAATGATGGCTAGTACAACAGCAGCTATAGAACGACTAGAAAGGAAGCTAGCGATGAAGGCACAGATAGAAGAATAGAAACAGTAAGAGGGCAGTTTGGAAATTAAAGGTTTATGCCAGACTCGATCGAAAGCCTTTGAGATGTCAAGTGCAATGGTAAAGCTTTCACCAAAGTCCCGAAAGGAGGATGGCCAGGAGTCTGAAAGGTAGGTGAGAAGATCGCCAGTGGAGCGTCCCTGACGGAACCCGTACTGACGATCGGAAAGAAGGTTGTGATAGGAAAGATGCGTTAAAATTTTTCTATTGAGAATTGACTCGAAAACTTTTGAAATACAGGACGTTAAAGCAATTGGACGATAGTTGGAGGGTTGGGATTGGTCACCCTTCCTTGGGACCGTCTGAATGAGAGCAAACATCCAGCAAGAAGGAAAAGTACAAGTTGACAAACAAAGGCAAAAGAGTTTGCCTAGGCAGGGTGTAAGCACAGAGGCACAGTTCTTGAGAACAACAGGAGAAACTCAATCAGGCCCATATGCCTTATTAGTATTGAGGCCTGTGATGGCAGAAAATACATCAGTTGAAGGAATTTTAATGTTAGCCATGAGGAAGTCTAAGGGGGGAAGTGATGGAGGAACAGCACCAGAATCGCTTAAGGTGGAATTGAAGGAGAAAGTCTGAGCGAAGAGATCTGCTTTATCAGTAGAAGAAATAGCTACAGAGCCATCAGAGTAGAAAAGAGGAGGGAAGGATGATGAGGTAAAGTTGTTAGAAAGGTTTTTGGCAAGGTGCCAGGAAAAGCGGGAAGAATTTGAGTTATAAAGTTGAGAGCATTTTGTACGGATGAAATTATTTTTAGCAGAGCGAAGAACAGACTTAGCACGATGCCACGCAGAAACATATAAAAGATGTGATTCAGGGTGGGTTGGCTCTGTTACCTTTTATAGGCCCTCTCCTTGTTGCGGACAGCATTAGAACAAGTGTGATTAAACCAAGGCTTTCATCCATTAGTCAAAGGATATGAGAAAGGAATGTATGCTTCCATGCCCGAGAGAATAACCTCTGTAATGCGCAAGGCACACCTAGATGGCTCCCGGCCATGGAAACAATAATCATTCCAGGGAAAATCAAAGAAGTACTGTCTGAGGGCCTCCCAATCAACAGCTCCAAAGTGCCACAGACGACGTTTTATTGGAGGGTCCACAGGCCGTACTGGAGCGATAGGACAGGTTAAGGTGATAAAGTTGTGATCGGAGGAGCCCAATGGAGAGAAAAGATTATCCTGACAGTGTAAGCAGAAGGATTAGTTGTAAGGAAGAGGTCAAGTATGTTGGAGCTCTCTCCAAGGCAGTCAGGGATACGGGTAGGGTGCTGTACAAGCTGCACTAGGTCATTAAGGATAGAAAAGGTGTAGGCTTGTTCACCAGGTGGATCAGTGAAAGGAGAGGAGAGCCAAAGGTGGTGGTGAACATTGAAATCTCCAAGAATGGAAATTTCAGAGAAAGGAGAAATGGATAGAATGTGTTCCATTGTAGAAATAAGATAGTCAAAGAATTTTTGATAGTAGAATTAGGAGATAAGTAAATAGCACAGATATATTTTTTCAGAGAATGACAGGAAAGCCGAAGCCATAGTGTAGATAATTCAGAAGAATCGAGTTCAGGAACACGAGAGCAAGATAAGTTGTTGAGTATATATAAACACAACAGCCACCTTTGGCTTTGAAATGAGTATAGAGAGAGTAGGAGGATACAGAAAAAGGTCTGGTGTCAGTTGCCTCAGACAACTGAATCTCAGTTAGAAAAAGAATGTGAAGTTTAGAGAAGGAGAGGTGGTGGTCAACAGAGTGAAAGTTAGAGGAAAGGCCACGAATGTTGCAGAAATGAAGAAGAAGAGAGTCAGACAGTGGTTCCAGGCATCTTGAGTCGTCACCAGGAGAGGGACATTCATGTTCCCCCCCCCCTGGGGACTCCAAGGCTACGTTATTCGACGCCATTTTTTTTTTTTTTTTTTAAAGGAAGTGTGGTGTGTACTGTGCATGTAGTTTGGTGTTGATAGTTAGAGAAACTTGTACTGGAGAGCATGCTGGCCTACTGTCTGTGTTACTGAGACACTGAAAAAGTTAAGCAAAGGGGGATGGTCAGGACCTAGTCCCGAGGGCTGATGAAACAGGAGCTCCAGCTCTCCCTGTCATCAGATTTCCATACACCTAGGGAGTATTGCCCTGCTCGGTGAACACTTCCCAAAGTTTGTACAACTCTGGCGGAAGGCGAACCCGCGTCCACCAGCGTGCGAGACGCACACTCTACCACTGTACCACAGAGGTTTGGAATATTAGCAACAGTGGAAAGGAGAAGGAGTGAAATATTGGGCAAACTTTAGTCAATAACTACCTATCGATCAAATTATGTCAGTCGATCTGTCTATATGTCTACCCATCCTCTCATAACCTTATTCTGGGGTTGGCTTTGATAAAATACTCCAATTTAACCTGCCGTGTGCCGGCTATTTTTAGCCTTATGGGTCACCCCAGTGCCGGCCATTTTCCGACCTTTTTCTTTGGCTAAAAGATAGATTTTGATGTGGAAAAAATGAATTTGCCATTAAAATGCCCACCGAGGCTTGGAAATCAGTTTTATTGAGTCCTGCATACTCATTTACAGGTATAGCCGCTCTCTCACACTCACCATGTAGATGAGAGAAAGCCGTTTTCTATGTAAGGTATACTCAGGTATTTATGCTGGGAAGGTGTAGGAATGTTCAGTACACTTTTCTGATTACTTAATACTTCAGCATCTATCACAATTTCCATGTCTTTCTCACTGTGAATGCATTATCTTACACTAACTTGAAGATAGGTACAACCTGACTTCATTACGTACAGTCCTGGCACTTTCAAGAAGGTATTTACAACTTGACTTCACTATATAGTCCTCGCACTTACCAGAAAATATTTACAACTTACACTTACATGAAAGTTTTTACAAAATACCTTCACTATGAACAGCACTGGGTGAAGCACACAGGCAGAGTGTGGCAGAGCAAGCGTGAGGGGGGAAGCGAGTGAGTGTATGGCCTTGACAGCCTGGGGGATGGTAGAGGAACAGTTTCCTTACATGCCTGACAATTTTTACCCACGAATCTTGAAAAATGCGGTCACAGTGAAGTTTTTTATTATAGTACATTTTAAAACAGCACTGGCACAGGCTGCAGCATTATTGTCAGACCGTTTTAAAATGGCACTGGCACGCAGTGGGTTAACATGGTTTCCTTCCTTGATGTTGTCAGAATCCAGCAAGGACCCGGATATGGCAATGGCTGTTGATTAGTCTGGATAGAAGGTAACAAAGCTGTGACCGAGAAGGAAAGCATCTAAAATATTGTGGGACTTGCCACCACGGCCGAAAGAATGAGGGGGAGGAGGGAAGGGGCAGAAGTAATTGGTGTATATTGTATAGATATAGCACTTTCGATCAGACCTGGACACTCTTCAGGTACGCCACAGTGGAGAGCAGAAATCTGTTTCAACCTTCACAGTATACGAGTTTGTGTTCTGGTGGTATCTTTGTATGGCAAAGCTTCTTGGATGTGTTTTAAATAAGAGTACAAGGTGGCCTGTATGTAGCACTCTACTTGAAACTCACCAGAGGTTATATTATATAGTGGGGATGGCTCAGTCTGCTGATGTGGGAGTCGATGTGGCAGTGGGAGTAAGAAATGAGTAAATGATATAATTTAGACATCGATAACGCTGGCCAAGGTGTTCCCGCAACACACGAAAAAACACTTGGCAGAGTGGAAGATGAGTGTTATATATGGACCACCTTTATATATTTTTTATTGACGGGCTTTGATAATTATATTACATGTAATAGAGGATACTTCTTTTACTCTAACCTGGCAAGGATTTTCGTCCTTCTGCAACCTATCTAACTTTGTTCGTTGGCAGAATAAAAAATTATGGCTCCACATACTTTTTACAGCACTTGTTTTTTATTAGTATCATAATTTAGAGCCAGAATATTCTTACAACAGAGCACTGAAGATGGAGAAATGGCATATGCCAAGATAGAGGAAAAAAAAAAGAATAAAATTAATGTACCGAAAGTTAATGCCTCAAGTGATTTTTTGCGGTCAGCTGTACCATTCACGGCACTTTGAATTTCAGGGTTGTTGCTTAAACCTGAATTTGCGAAGTAGGATACAGATCCTAAATTTTTTACCATGATTTTTAAAGTATTTGGCGACGATGGAATTTGTGTTAACTTCCTACAGAGTTGCTGGCCGCATTCTGTATTATGGGATGTAAGTTGACATTAAGTAATAACCATAGGTGTTCCATGAATCTCAATAAAAAGAAAGGGGTTTCCACTCCACTTTCTGATTTGTATCCCTCAACGGCCGTGAAGTAAAATGTTTATATGCATCCCAGGCTGGCCCCAGGTCCATTTTTTCATATTTAATAATTATTTTAGTTTTCTTACAGATGTTAAGAGAATAGTCTGCTGCACCGAGATTTTTTTTTTTTTTTTTTTTTTAACTTCCCAAACCCATCCCGTGATTCGCCACAATTCTCAGAATAGTTCGTAAAATTACTGCGCGTGACCCATCAACATGTAAACATGTGGTCGAAAACATCCGAGATGAACTAGCCGCCTGAGTGCTTGGGATGGTGGAGCAGGGCCGTGTAAATATACCAGTGACTTTCGATCCCTTCCCAAAATTGTTCACAGTTTTGTATTGCTCGTGCTAATTCGACTCCACAAGCATTGGCACTAGATGATGTCGTCTGATGTCATGCCAGTGGCCACTGAGGGTGTAAGCATATGATTAGGTAACCCAATTTGATGTTATCTGCCTCAGATCTCATACTGCTGATTCATTATTAAGTATTTATCAACCTCTAAATCATGAACACTGAAAATTCCTTGTCCTTGAAATGCATCCTCTCGTAACCTGTGCCGATATTGAGCCAGAGTAAATTTTAACTTCTCTAAATATTTATGAAAAATTGGGAATGAGTATAAACCTAGAACGAAAGGCATTAAGAGAGTAAATATTTCAGGGGATCATAGAGGTGAAACTAAAGGAAAAATGAGATCTGGAAGGGAAGAGAGAGAGAGAGAAAGAGAAGATGGGAAGGAAGGTAGATGAGTTCAGAAGTAAGAGGAAAATAGGAGGGAAGAAGAGGTCAAAAAGGAATTAAAATGCAAGATTAGAGAAGGGAAGTTATAATGTGTGTGTGTGTGTGTGTGTGTGTGTGTGTGTGTGTGTGCGTGCGAGAGAGAGAGAGAGAGAGAGAGAGAGTATAGACTATAGAGAAAATAGAAAATGCAGGAGTAATAAAATAAAAGAGGTGGAAATCGTGAGCAGGAAGGAAAAGAAAACAAGTGGGTGGCTATTACAGATCCTCTGCTGTCGGAGGCTGTCTATAGATGGAGAAAGATGGAATGGGGCAAGTTTGGAGGTGAGGAGGCGAAGTAAAATGGATGTGGAGAGAAAATGGGGAAGAAAATGGAGAAAAGAGGGAAAAGAAATAAGAAGGGAACGTAAAAGTGATGGATATGAAAATAAGAGAGAGAGAGAGAGAGAGAGAGAGAGAGAGAGAGAGATTGTTGAGGGTGTGTGAGGATTAACTCAGATTTAAAGAAAAGATGATGGACGACGGGAGAGCAAGAATGAAGACGAAAGTGGAGGAGGGGGAAGTAGTGTGAGAGAGAGAGAGAGAGAGAGAGAGAGAGAGAGAGAGAGAGAGAGAAATTCGGTAGGGTAAAGTATGAAATAACTAAGGGAATTTGGGGGGAAGTCGAGAGAAAAAGCAGCAAAAGTCTAGGGAAACTGTAAAATTCAGGGACGACGTAAAGAAAGTGGAAGATGATTAAGGGAAATAAAAGGGAAGTAGGACATGTAGGATACTTAACAAAAGAGATGGAAAAATTCTTGAGGAATCAAGGGAAAGGAGGGGAAATACTAAAGAAATTAAAGAACATAAGGGTGAATTATTAACTAGAAAGAAAGATACTGAGGAAACTAGAAACAGGAGATAACCAAGAGAATTTATAGTTGAGGAGGAAAATATTAAGGAAGATCTATGGAATAATAGGAAAATAAAGAAATTGCAGAAAATGTAGGTGCAGTTTAGGGAAATCAGTAAAGAAAGAACTCAACTACTTGGGAATCTGTTGTACCTGGGGAAAATCTAAGAAAACACTAGGTGAAGCAAGGACAAAAGAAATTGTAGGAATTGGGGGAAGCCAGAGAAATATTAGGAAACAGGGAGGCTAGGATGACTGTTTAGAATGGACAAACAGCGAGACTGCTTAGAAAATTTGGGAAAGCAAGGATAACTGGGGAAATTCAGACAAATTTGGAAGACTGGAGAAAAATAGGAAAAATTAAGAAATATAGGGAAAATATGGAGAAAACAGGGGAGAAAATAAATACAAGCACTATTTCAGGAAGTCCTGACCAGAGACAGCGGAATGCGTGGATGATGGCGGTGTTGTGATCTTGTGTTGAGGAATATTGAGAGAGAGAGAGAGAGAGAGAGAGAGAGAGGAGTGTCCATATTTGAGTATAGGAAAAGTTAATGTGTGTGTGTGTGTGTGTGTGTGTGTGTGTGTGTGTGTGTTGTTTTCTTTGCTCACTGCGTGTGTGTACGTGCCTGTAGTTATCTGTGTGTTTACGTGTGTGTACGTGTGCCAGTAAATATGCCTTACTTGAGCCAAAAGTTACCTAATGCCTGGATCATTGTCTCTGCAAATGAGTGTGTAAAGTTGGGATGAATAATAGCAATAATTATGAACGTGACATGCGTTAATGTGTGTGTGTGTGTGTGTGTGTGTGTGTCTAGGCTTTATACCAACTATGGAATTTGTATGTGTTGCTATGTCCACATCTAGAGCTTAGTGTGAGAACAAGTTTTCAGTGATGATGATGATGATGATGTGTATAGTATTTATGCGCTGTGTGTTAAGTTTTGCTAGTGTACGTGTTATATACGTTTGTGTGTTAAATACAAGGCTATATATTACTGAGTCTTATCTCTTCCATACACCTAACGTATTCCCACAAAACAAAGACTTTGGAAGTACGGGGAGAGACTGAGTTTTCGAAAGGCTTCAGTGTTACCTTCAAAGAGGCGAGGGTTACTTATAAGGCTGAAAGTGATACAGAGTTCAAGGACATACAAGACGGTACTTTCAAGGATCAAGGGTGTACTTGTAAGGTAGAGATGGCATTTACAAGGTACATGGATGTAGTTACAAAGTTCATGGTGTCATTTACAAGGTTCAAGGACAAACACGACTCAAATGACATTTACAGTGTTCAAAGATGCACTGACACATCTACAAGGTTCTTGGAGACATTTGCAGGGTTCAAGGACTTATGGTAGTTACAAGGTTGGAGGTGGCATTTATAAGGTCCAAGGACGTACTTACAAAGGCTTAAGTGGTACTTACATCAATACTAACACGATAACTAACACACCGTACTTATAGTGGACACAGAGGACGAACACCTTCTCAAGAACACCATGGTTGGCAGCCAAAGTTTCGGCCTGGCTTCTGAGGTACGTCCCATCATCAACAGGGGAAGGGGTAACGTTGCCATCACTTGACGTCTGTGCGGGGGTAGGTGAAGTGTGAGGAAGGAGGGAGATTGGAGGGAGAAGGGTAGGGAATGGAGGAAAGGTGAGGTGGAGGAGGGAAGAGAAGGAAGAGTTGCGATGGAGGGAATGTGGGGTGGTGGTTGGAAGGAATCGTAAGGTAGGAATGTGGGAAACAGAAGAAAGTAGGAAAGTTAAGGTGGAGGAAGGAGAAAATATAGGAGGAGGAGAGGAAGGAGAGAAGATAGAGGGAATGTGGGGTGGAGGAGGCACGAAATGTGGGTCAGGATGGTGGGTAAAATGAGGTACGAGTGGGGAAGGAGGGACTCTGGGGTGGAGAATTTGATTTGATTAATTTATTATGCCCGAAGGCGACAAGTCTAGTACAATGCCATGCGGCCATCTGTGAGGTGAATACAGGCAAACTCGTGCCATGCAGGGCACGCTGTCAAGCTATAACAAATTAACACCCACCAAAGTGTGGATGACGCATGAGAATAACATCTAGGTTATCATCTTCCAACAAATATTTACAAGTGTCCACTACTGTGAGTCCATGTGGTTTTTAATCAGAGACAAGTGGACATTGCAGGGAATAATGGTCAAGAGTGTTGGCACTGGGTGCGCCACTCAGCTTACAGGAGGAAAAATAAGGTGCGTTGCCCGCCCCAGCCACCTGCCACACAGGTTGGTAGCCCAGTCTGAAGCGGGCACACACCAAGTTATGTCGACGAACCATAAGACCACAGCAACGATATCTATGGGGACGAGAGAGAAACTGGTCATAATGTTGGATGGATGCACTGTGAGCCCTCTCAGCGTTTCTACGGTGGAGAATAGGGGAGCAGGCTGCTCTATGTATTATCTGCTTGTAGCAAATGGGGGAGGCATTAGTTGCATCCAGAGAGGGCAGATCCAGTCCACAGGCAGTCCTTGCAAGGAGGTCAGAAGTGTTGTTGGCTGTGAGACCAATATGAGAGGGAATCCATAGAAAGTGCACCACCAGCGAATGATCGCGGGCAGTGACCAATTGATGGAGTATCTGTGTAATGAGGTGTTGATATGCAGGCCTGGGAGAGGAGAGGGCATGGAGGGCCGGCTGTGAGTCACAGATGATCAAGCCACTGTTGTTCATCTGTATTAATAAAGTAACTGCATCCAGGAGTCCATGTAGTTCACAATACGTAGGGCTTGACAAGGTTGGCAGTCGACGGCCCAACCAGCCCCCTTGAGGTGGGTCCAGACTTGGGGAAAATACAGCACAGCCAGCACCGCCATCCTCGTGCATGGAGCCATCAGTGTAGATATGGTGGTCTGCAGGGAGGGAAGATGACAGCCTGGCGATGGTCTCCAAAGCTAGATGTTTCTGAAGCTGAGGCAGGTCAGTCTTGGAGGCCGGAGTGTATGAGATAGCAGGCACAGGGATCTGCCAAGGTGGAACGCCATAGTCCACCTCCTCAGCAAGTACCAGTATGTCGATGTTTAGTCGTCGGACATTTGAACAAACAATATTAACTAGTGTGCGGCCACCACTGCGAAGCAGAGGCCTTGGTGCAGTGGGATCAAGCGAAGTCTGAATGATGTGAGAGTCTATCTATCTATCTATCTATAGCCCGACGCCCTAATCCCGCAAAGGGTGGCTGCAGACAAAACGCCTCCAAGTCACTCTGTCACCCACCATTTGACTCCCCTCCCCCCAACTCACCCCCCCCTCCCTCATATACCTCTCAACTCCATCCCTCCACCTCATCCTCGGTCTACCCCTCCCTCTCCCTCCCTCCACCTCACCTACATACACCCACTTAGTCAGTCTTTCATTCTCCATTCTCTCCACATGTCCAAACCACCTCAGTGTATTTCTCCTAATCTTTTCAACCACATCCACATCTACCCCAAAAAGTTCCTTCACTTCTTCATTCGTCAATCTGTCCCTCCACGTCACTCCACATGCTCCTCTCAAGTAACTCATTTCCACTGCTCTCACTCTTGACTTGTTCCCCTCTTGCAATGTCCACGCCTCGCTTCCATACGTCAGGGTAGGGATCACAATACCATCATGCAGTGAATTCCTAACTTCCATACTCACCTCCCTATTGCTCATCACTGCTTTCAGTGTACCAACAACCTTTCTTCCCTGCTGTACCCTTTCACGTACTTCATCCCCCAAAGTTCCATCCTTACTCATCACACTACCCAAGTACTTGAATGCACTCACATTCTCCATATCCTCACCATCCAACCTCACTGCACACTCTGTGACTTCATTCCTCTCAAACACCATAACTTTACTTTTGTTTACATTAACTTTCAGCTTCCTCCTCCTACACACTTTCCCAAATTCATTCACCAAACCTTGCAACTCCCATTCATCTTCACTCAACAATACTGTATCATCAGCAAACAGCAACACCAGAAGCTTCCAAATCTCACCCTCATTCATTAGGGCCACCCCCACATCCACTGCCCTACCTTGTACCTCCTTTACAACCCCATCCATATATATATTAAACAGCCATGGAGACATTACACACCCCTGTTTCAGTCCCACATTGAGATCAAAGAACTCACTCAGCTCACCATCCACTCGCACCGTAGCCCTAGCTCCCTCGTACATACTCTTCACAGCACTCAACAATTTCCCCTCCACTTCATATATTCTTAATACCTTCCACATACCTTGCCTATCTATTCTGTCATAAGCTTTCTCCAAGTCCATGAAGGCAGCATACACTTTCCTTCCCTTCTCTAGATACTTCTCCACTAAACATCTTAGAACAAATATCTGATCTACACACCCTTTTCCCTTCCTAAATCCCCTTGTTCTTCTCCAACTAGCTCCTCTGTCATATGCCTAACCCTATAAATGAGTTTTCTACCATATATTTTACCAGTCACACTAATAAGGCAAATACACCTATGTTAACCACATACTTCTCTCTCTCCCTTTTCCTTTGTACAGAGGAACAATTATACCTGATTTCCAGTCCTCTGGAACCCTTCCCTCTTCCCAAGCCAATCTACACAACTTCCATATCCACTCCACAACAATCTCACCCCCATACCTAAGCATTTCACCACACACTCCATCAATTCCTGGGGCCTTTCCCAGCTTAATCTTCTTCATCGCTTCCACTACTTCCGACCTACTGATCTCTTCCTCCCTCCTCTCATCTCTTCTTCTCCCAGCCATTCCCCAACCACTTATACTCACACTGCTCTCACTCTCTACATTCAACAAATCCTCAAAGTGCTCCTTCCATCTCCTCAATTTCTCTCTCTTCTCCACCAACAATCTATTATTCCTATCTTTCACTCCCCTACTATTTCCCCTTTCACACTGCCTTATTTTCTTTACCTCCTTCCAAAACAATTTCTTACTCTCCCTCCATTTCACACTCAGATTCCTCCCAAACTCTTCATCCACTTTCTTCTTACTCTCCTTCACCAGTGAGAGTACTGGGGAGAAAAGTGAGGATAATGCAGGCACTTAATGCTGAAGTATGTAACCATGGAGTATATTCTCCCGACAAGTGGTGGAAGGTTGAGTTCAAGTTGCATGTTGACAATTCTGGTTGAGTCAGGGCAGCCCAAGATGAGTGTCATTACTGCGTTTTGGAACTTCTCAAGAAGTTGTAAGGCTGTTCTGGAAAGTTGACAAAGAGCAGGGGAGAGATAATCAACAACTGATCGAATGAATGCTATGTACATGGTTCATGCTACAGGAATAGACACTCCGGCAGCATAATTAGTGAGCCCCTTGAGAGGTTTTAGGCATCCCTGTAGCCGGGTCAGCAGATCCTGAACAATCTGATGTGCACACGCGTTGTCTTGCAGGAGTGGAGGGAGAAATCAGTACAGGCACCCCCAGATAAATGTACTGTGTGCACAGAGGGATAACACAAACCCCAACAAAGAATACAGGCTGTGTTCTTGCTGGACAGGAAGTGAAGATTCTACTCTTTTCTGGAGAGATAATGAGTCTGCATTTGGAAGCCGACTCGTGAAACAAGTGAAGGAAACGTTGCAGATCTGCAGGGAATTTGAATGAATGCAGATGTCATCAGCGTAGTAAGTAATCATTGTTCCAGGGATGTCAGGAAGGAAGGTGAGTAGACGATGTATGAGGATATTAAACAAAAAAGGACTAAGGACACCAGCTTGTGGAGTACCAAGCTCAAAATCCTTAGCAGTGCTGTATGCACCCTTAAAAAGAACACAAGAGGACCTATCAGACAGGTAACACGTATGGATTGCAGCAGGTTTCCCTTAACTTCAAAATCCACTAGCTGGTCAAGAATGATGTCTCTCTTGGCGACATCAAACGCACTCTTTAAATCAATGAAGGCCACTACACTGGTGAGGGATAGGAGGGTGTATAGCTCCATGAGGCAGTGATGTGTCCCTTGCTGTGGTAAAGAGCCGTACAGTCGGGGAAAGAGCTTGTCCTGCAGCCAAAACAAGAGTCTTGTAAGAAGGATGCAATCCAGTACTTTACTGAAGCAGAAGATGAGGGAAACAAGTCGGAATTTATCAGTGACAGGTTTAGGAATAGGCACGATTGTACTGCAGGTCCAGCAAGTATCCCAGACGGATGCAAAGGTTGAAAAGCTGGAGAAGGGGATTACCAGGAATTTTCAGGAGGACACGGAGGACAGAAAAAGTGATGCCATCATCACCTGGAGCCGTTACCCTACCCCTGATGAGGGCCCGTCACAATTCATCACCAGTACCACACCATCCTCATTATCTGTCCTCAGTAAAACGGCGGTGAGACACAGTGCACAAAAGTTGTTCTGGGTGGAGAGCACGTCCTGTATGTGTGCAGGAAGGGCACAAGCCCGTGACTGTGCAGACCAGGCATCTACAAGGTCCTGTGCATACTGTGCTGGACTGTGGTGGAGGACACTAAGGGGCTTCTTCTTGACAACCTTGTTGATAAGGCACCACATGGAACCAACAGTCATTTGATGGTTGATGCTATCGGTAAGTTTATGTCACGAATCAATATAAATGCAGTGCTGGAGAGCAACTAGATCATCCCTCAGCAATCGATACAGATGGAGATTCTCGGAGGAAGGGCATCTTTGAAAGGCAAAACTGTCTTCCACCGCCTTCCTCTCTGCCTGATTGATGCAATTATCCAGTGTCCAGGTGTGGGCACCATGATGGTGCATAATGTGTGGCCTGCTGACATAATGGGTGTAGAAGTCATGCATGGAGCTGACAAGTGATGAATACAACTTTTTGGGACAATGAAGGTCGAGCGTGGGAAGAAGGTTGGTCATATAGGAGATATATGTAGGGCAGTACATGGGTGGGATTGCAATGCGAGTGTGTCTGTGTACATGAGGTGTGGCAGGGAGGGAATAATGAAGGCTCAGAGCAATGTGATCAGAGAAAAGCACAGGAATAGATGAACACCTGACCCAGGACGCCACGAGGCTGGATGTAAGGACATGATCTAGTGTGCCTCCACAAGAGTGTGTGGCCCAACTGGTGTCCCAGCGGATGAGCTGATTTTGATGAATATACTCAAGAAGTTTAGTCCCATTATGGTTAGCGGTGGCAGAAAGGTCCCCAAGGCAAGGTGTCGGGCATTATAATCCCCCATTTATATCATGCCACGGATGATGGGAGCTGGGAGAGCAGTTGTATTCGACCTGCCTGGCGTAGAGTACACGTTTCACAACCGAATTGTGCTGCTTCCAATAGTGACCTCAATAAACTGGAAGGTTGTCTCATTGTCTACAGAGCTTTGGAGGAAACAGTGCTGGATGCACGAGTGGACATATGTGACAAGTCCATTCCTAACTCGATGGACATAAGAAACATAACCACTGAGAGTGGGTGCCTCTACCCTGAGTACTGCATAACCAACAAAGGATTCCTGAATGAAAATGATATCTGGGTGGCGACTGTATACATATCCTTTGATTGCAGTAAGTTTAGACTGGTTAGTAACACCACAGGCGTTCCAAGAGATGACATGCAGTTGTGCCATGTTACCGAACTTTACCATGACGTTTGCGAGGACCAGATGAAAAAGTGATGGTGGCATGAGAAGTGATGCGCGGCTTGCCATGAGGGGAAGACTCCCTGGGGGGAGCATTCAGTCGTCCAATGGGAGTGACAGTGGAGTCCAGCTTCTCTGTAAGGGTGATGACAGTTGTAATGATGATCTGTTGTGATTCAACCAGTGAATTTAATGTTGTCTCAAGTGTGGCTTGCTTGCTAACCAAGCCATCAATGTGGGCTTGTATTGCTTCAAAACATGCTGTAAGTGAGCTAATCCGAGTCCTGAGAGTGGTAACAGCATCGCGAAGTTCAGTGATTGCATCTGAGTCCAAACCGACAGTAGAGGCAGGGAGAGTGGCAGCGCAGAGTGGTGGTGGTGACACTAGATGGAGCCACACCCTTAGCAACGGGGGCAGGGTTAGCCCAGCATCTAGTGCAGCCATACCAAACATTAACCCCTTCTTGATGACATTGGGGACATTTCCAGTGAAGGGTATCTGGAGGTGGCGGGTTGGGTTGCATCGAGGCTGTATCAGAGGCAGGTGGAGGGGGTCGGTGAGGACACGTACGAGAGTTGTGTTGGCCAGAGCACCATGCACACTGTTCTGGCCCAGAGCAATACCAAGAGATGTGACCAATGCCCCTGCATTGAAAGCACCACGGTTGTTCGTCCTTCATCTTGTGAAACTCACAAGATGGGAGGCAGGGAAGGAAGCTGAAGGTGACAGTTGGTGGTGGTGGGTCAAGAAGGCTCCAGGTGACTACCAGCCGGTTGATAGGAGTGCCATTCTGGTGGAAATGTCGGGCTGAGTAGATACCTGGCAGCTCCTTGGCCAAGTTGGGATCAATGCAGACAGAATAACGTGTAAGGAGGTAAGTAGGAAACTTGCAGGGCTCTCAGGTGAGTCTTGAATTTCCAAAGAAAGGGGTAGGAACTCTCCTTTAGTTACGCTATCTACAATGTCCCAGTGACGTCTGGAGATGTAGACAAAACGGGAAGTGATTGCAGACATCTTGACCTCCGCTTGGGTGCGGTCAAGGTGAAAAGCACCTCAGACAACCATCGAAGTTTGATGTCCACAGTTGGGTTGTCTTTGAAGAAAAGCTTGATGTAGTCAGCCCTGGGCGCGAACGCCGGTTGCTTAGAGGCAGGAAGCAACGGCGAAACTTGGGAGGATTGAAGAAGCTGCGAGAGGCAAGGAGTGTTGGATCCAAGGGTGGTTGCCCTCTGCAGAGGATCAGAAGGCTCCTGCCACTTGGAGGATTTGGTAGTAGGGGATGAAGGCTCACTGTTGCTTTCCGAGGTGTTATGCTCGGGATGCTTGGCAGAGGAAGATGCCTGGCCAACAAGGTGAGGTGCGGCAGGTACTGATAGTGCTGGTTCCTTAGCTACTTCCCCAGCTAGCGAGACATTGCAACTACTTTGTCGTAGCTGTGGCCAGTCACTCTGAGTCATTTCATCCTCGTCACGCAGTGCTAGGTCAGCTTCAAGTTCCTCGAGGGTGGCAGGGCCCAAGTACTCCAAGCTGCACACCTAGACAGGTAGCAGGTTGAGCGGGACGTCAGCTTCACCAGCACAACAGAACAGACCAGTGGTATCAGGGGAAATGGAGTGACTCGTCCATGACGTCACACAGGTCGTACTGCGCATGCGCAGAAACGAGAAAACTCGACCAGGGGGGCCCCGTCTGCCATACTGGATTTTCCCCCCAAACTACAGGCTAAATCCAAACACCAGAAAAACACAACCAACGGTGAAGTAAGCACTAGACCTTTATGTTGTTCCCTGCAACGACAGAAGGGTGTTGGAAGGCAAGGACCAGCGGAAAAACCAGGAATATGAGCCGCACACAGCAATGATTTATTTATGTCCAGCCCTCTGGTGGCCGTATTCTGAGGTGGAGGAAGCAGTAAACGTGGGGAAGGAAGGTAGGGAGGAAGGAGAAGGGTAGGGAAGATGTGAATGTCGGTTGGAGGAGGGAGGAAAGTACGGAAGGGAGATGGAGGAGTGGGGAAGAAGGGAAGGATAGAGCGGAAGAGGGGGGAAACTTCTGGCAGGAGGGTAGGGGAAGAGGGGGAAGAAGGGATGCAGGAAGGAGGAAATGTAGGTTACGAAGGTTGCGAAGGTAGGTGAAAGAGTGAGAGATGGAGGGAAACTAGAGAGAAATAGCAGGGAAGTGTGTAAAGAGAGAAGAAAGAAAATTCATGAAGGGAGAATATAAGGAAAGAATGAGAAAGGAAAAATAAAAAGGATATGGCACAACATACTGAGACAGAAAGAAGGAGCAGTGATAAATAAATAAAAAATACGATAATCTTGAGAGAGAGAGAGAGAGAGAGAGAGAGAGAGAGAGAGAGAGAGAGAGAATAGAGTAAAATGGATGGAAGGAGAGGTGAAAGAGATGATGCTGAGGTGAAGAGACTGAGGGACGGGTGAGGGAGTTGACGACAGGAGGGAAGGAAAATAGAAAGAAAGTTGGATGGATGGAAAGGGAAAATGGAAGTAAAGAAGATAAGCTAGACGAACGGAAGGGCGGAAGGAGAGAAAAAGTAATGATTTAAAAACAGTTTAACGTCAACTGAGAGGAGAAGATTAAAAATATGGAAAAATTAAAGGAGAGGTGAATAGTAAGAGAATGAAAAAGATGTAGAAAGGAACATAGCAGAAAAATGCAAAAAGAAAGGAAAAACCACTTACGTAAAGACAGAAAATTTTTGTCAAAAGAAAGAAGCGTTGAAGTAAGAAAAAACAGTCCCAAAGTGGAGGGCGAAAGAAACAATTGAGAGGATATGGAAGAAAAAGGGAAAAGGGGGAACTAACACAGGATGGAAACGGAATGGAAGAGAAGGAAAGTAATTAAAGAGAGAGAGAGAGAGAGAGGGGGAGAGAGAGAGAGAGAGAGAGAGAGAGAGAGAGTCAGACAGACAGACAGACAGACAGACAGACAGAGAAAGAGAGAGAGAGAGAGAGAGAGAGAGAGAGAGAGAGAGAGAGAGAGAAGGACAGACAGACAGACAGACAGAGAGTAAATGGGGAGGGATGGGAACACAAAAATGTTCACCTCTCGTCACATCACCATCGCTGACTGCCCGGGAGAGGGGGGAAGAACAGGAGGAGGAGGAGGAGAGGAAACACACACACACACACACACACACACACACACACACACACACACACAGAGGGAGAGGCAAGAGGAGGAAAGAGGGGAAGTATAATGAGAAAACAGGGAGGAAAGAGGAGAGAAGGAGGAGAGAAATTAGTGATGGAGAAAGGAAGGAGGTAAGGAATGACAAGGACCGATGATGAAGGAAGGAGACAAGAGAGAGAGAGAGAGAGAGAGAGAGAGAGAGAGAGAGAGAGAGAGTGTAGAGGGAAGAATGGTGGAGGAGGAACGGATGGAAAGAGGAAATAGAGAAATGGTAATGAAGAGGAAGGAGGGAAAGAAGGTGGGTGTGTATGTGTGTGTGTGTGCGTGTGTGTGTGTGTGAGAGAGAGAGAGAGAGAGGAAATGGAAAGAGAGAGAAAGGGAGACTAGCAAGGGTGAGGGAAAGGACATAGGAGGGACAACAGAGGAGGCAAGGCGTGTGAAGAGGAGATAGGAAAAGAAAGGCAGATGCAGAGTGGCAAAGGTGAGAGAGAGAGAGAGAGAGAGAGAGAGAGAGAGAGAGAGATAATGGAATAACAAAGGAACTGGATACGGCGCAGGAAAGAGGGAGTAACTTGTGAAAAGCTCCAAAATCGCCAATATCAGTCATCTCTAATTCTCAGTAATCCCTAAATCCTTTGCCTCACCTACTTCTGTCGTTATATATTTTTCCTTCTCCCTTCTCTACCTCGCTTACTCTTTCTCCATTTATCCATGCCCAGCTCTTCTTTTTTTTTTTCTTCTTCTCCCTCTAAATCAGACGTTTCTCCCTATTCCTTCGTTCTCCTCCTTTCGGGTTTATCATGTCTTTCATTATTATTATTATTACTATTATTATGAATCAGGGTATGAGCTAGAGCAGATGGAAGGGGTGGAAGTCGTATGTAAGATATTCACGGAGAGATAAGCGCAGCGTGTGAGGCGGTTTGTGGAGTGAGGAGGAGATGCAAGGGTGTGCAAGGGACAGCATGGTGGAATGATGAGGCGAAACGAGCTGTAGAACAAAAGAAGAAGGCATATGGTGAATGGTTGGCGAGTAGAGGTAGGGGAGAAGATGAGAGAGAGAAAAGAGAGGTATATGTGAGCAGGAGAAGGGAGGTTAAGAGACTGGTGAAGGAGAGCAAGATGAAAGTGGATGAAGAGTTTGGGAGGAATCTGAGTGTGAAATGGAGGGAGAGTAAGAAATTGTTTTGGAAGGAGGTAAAGAAAGTAAGGCAGTGTGAAAGGGGAAATAGTAGGGGAGTGAAAGATAGGAATAATAGATTGCTGGTGGAGAAGAGAGAGAAATTGAGGAGATGGAAGGAGCACTTTGAGGATTTGTTGAATGTAGAGAGTGAGAGCAGTGTGAGTATAAGTGGTTGGGGAATGGCTGGGAGAAGAAGAGATGAGAGGAGGGAGGAAGAGATCAGTAGGTCGGAAGTAGTGGAAGCGATGAAGAAGATTAAGCTGGGAAAGGCCCCAGGAATTGATGGAGTGTGTGGTGAAATGCTTAGGTATGGGGGTGAGATTGTTGTGGAGTGGATATGGAAGTTGTGTAGATTGGCTTGGGAAGAGGGAAGGGTTCCAGAGGACTGGAAATCAGGTATAATTGTTCCTCTGTACAAAGGAAAAGGGGAGAGAGAAGTATGTGGTAACCATAGGGGTATTTGCCTTCTTAGTGTGACTGGTAAAATATATGGTAGAATACTCATTGATAGGGTTAGGCATATGACAGAGGAGCTAGTTGGAGAAGAACAAGGGGGATTTAGGAAGGGAAAAGGGTGTGTAGATCAGATGTTTGTTCTAAGATGTTTAGTGGAGAAGTATCTAGAGAAGGGAAGGAAAGTGTATGCTGCCTTCATGGACTTGGAGAAAGCTTATGACAGAATAGATAGGCAAGGTATGTGGAAGGTATTAAGAATATATGGAGTGGAGGGAAATTGTTGAGTGCTGTGAAGAGTATGTACGAGGGAGCTAGGGCTACGGTGCGAGTGGATGGTGAGCTGAGTGAGTTCTTTGATCTCAATGTGGGACTGAAACAGGGGTGTGTGATGTCTCCATGGCTGTTTAATATATATATGGATGGGGTTGTAAAGGAGGTGCAAGGTAGGGCAGTGGATGTGGAGGTGGCCCTAATGAATGAGGGTGAGATTTGGAAGCTTCCGGTGTTGCTGTTTGCTGATGATACAGTATTGTTGAGTGAAGATGAATGGGAGTTGCAAGGTTTGGTGAATGAATTTGGGAAAGTGTGTAGGAGGAGGAAGCTGAAAGTTAATGTAAACAAAAGTAAAGTTATGGTGTTTGAGAGGAATGAAGTCACAGAGTGTGCAGTGAGGTTGGATGGTGAGGATATGGAGAATGTGAGTGCATTCAAATACTTTGGTAGTGTGATGAGTAAGGATGGAACTTTGGGGGATGAAGTACGTGAAAGGGTACAGCAGGGAAGAAAGGTTGTTGGTACACTGAAAGCAGTGATGAGAAATAGGGAGGTGAGTGTGGAAGTTAAGAATTCACTGCATGATGGTATTGTGATCCCTACCCTGACGTATGGAAGCGAGGCGTGGACCTTGCAAGAGGGGAATAAGTCAAGAGTGAGAGCAGTGGAAATGAGTTACTTGAGAGGAGCATGTGGAGTGACGTGAAGGGACTGGTTGATGAATGAAAAAGTGAAGGAACGTTGTGGGGTAGATGTGGATGTGGTTGAAAAGATTAGGAGAAATACACTGAGGTGGTTTGGACATGTGGAGAGAATGGAGAATGAAAGACTGACTAAGAGGGTGTATGTAGAAGAGGTGGAGGGAGGGAGAGGGAGGGGTAGACCGAGGATGGGGTGGAGGGATGGAGTTGAGAGTTATATGAGGGAGGAGGGGGTGATTTGGGGGGAGGGTAGTCGAATGGTGGGTGACAGAGTGACTTGGAGGCGTTTTGTCTGCAGCCACCCTTTGCGGGATTAGGGCGTCGGGCTATAGATAGATAGATAGATAGATTATTATTATTATTATTATTATCTATCTCTATCTCTGTCTATTGCCAGATGCCATAATCCCGTATGAGGTGGCCATTTGACTCTGAGTTATTTGTTTTACAGGGAGGGGCACAAACCCTCCACCAACCCACTTGACACGTAGGGAGCACGTATGGTTTGGTTATATGGTTACCACCCAGCGTTGTAAATGGTTTCTTGGCTTACAGGGAACCATTTGGCTTGTCACTCAATGTTAAGCCACCTGTAACGGAAAGAAAAGCATTAAGTTATTATTATCATTATCATTATTATTAATTTTATTATTATTATTATTATTATTATTATTATTATTATTATTTTCATCATTATTATTATTATTATTATCATCTGTTATCCTGCCTTTCCTTAAGCTATCTTTCCCATTTCTACACACACACACACACACACACACACACACACACACACACACACACACACACCACAATTTCTCCTCTGGGTTTCTACAAAACTGAGAATGACGTCGGCGCTTGCTGCTCGGTGCATGAAACAGACGAAACTCAGTTCTAACACTCTAAGCTTTAGAGTGAAAAAGCCCACAGGTCAGAGAGAGAGAGAGAGAGATTGAATGAACATGCTAATTCCAGGCAGATACAGCCATTTGGCACCAAGGAAGAAAGCATGTAAGACGATCAGGTATGGTGGGTGTTACAAATGGAAAGAGATCAGACAGAGGGAAGCATACGAGTAGGCTACGCGATAGAAAAGACTTAAGGCGGATAACAAAAATGTGGCACGATTCACCATGGAGATCGAACAGTGAGGGCGGTCGGCCTAAATCACGAAGGAAAGGGAAAGCACGACGATGTTCAATAGAGTATTGAGTACAGTCTACTGGATGATGCACTACAGTAACTCGAACCTGACAAAATGAGCAAAAAGAAGGTGCCTCACCGGACCTCATTTGACCATGTGTAACAAGAGTATATCACAAACGCAAGCGTGCTATCGCAGTCTCCCACTGTCTGTTAGGATGAGAGGAATAGGATCATGAAGAAACGGTAAGTTTAACAGCACACAGTTTATTATCAGCAATATTAGACCATTCTATTTGCCAGCGATGCCTAAGTAAGCCAGAGATCGATGGAATAAAGTCTCTCGTCGGGAGATATCGTACGGGACGCCATCGACCGGGCCAGAAAATCTACCTGCTCGTGTCCAGCAATACCAACATGACTCGGGACCCAACAAAAGATAACTAGTTTCATTTTGGTGGCAGTCCTGTACAACCACTCCTGGATTGAAGGACCAACTGGTTGGCTGTGGGAATGGTCCTTAGGGAAGAAAGGGCACTAAGGGAGTCTGTATAAATGCAATTCTTCAGTGAAGATACTGACGGCTTCAAGGAGACATGACTGCCATGAACTATTGGGAAATAAAATAGCTAATCTAGTGCCATCTGTATAGATGGGAGACGCCAACAAAAGACAAGACATATGACTAGAGAAGAGGGATCTTAGAATGTACGGGGGTAGTGGAGGACTTAGTGATAGAAAGGACATATAGACAGGTAGTAAGGGGTGGAATGAGCCACAGAGGGAATGTACAAGGACAGGTTGGAAGTACCTGAGGAGAAGGAGACAATGAGTGGGACAAACCAACTGCCCTGTTGGAAAAAAAAGTACTACTGATATGCAGGGGTTAAGGATGGAAATGATGGAAGGGATGTAGGAATGAAACCAGATGAGGAAGGTTGAAGAAGTCTATAATAATAACGAAGGGTCAAGTCATCCTGACGAAATGGCAAAGAGAGCAGTCCAGATTTAGTATACAGGCTCTGAACCGCAGTGGAACGGAATTCCCCTAAAGCAAGACGAAGCCCCTCTTGATGAACAGCTTCCAACCTGTGAAGGCAGGGGATGTAGAAGAATAAACTATGAAAAAATAATCAAGAGCAGAGAGAACCATAATAAAATGCAAACATAGAAGAGAACAATCAGAGCCTCAGGTGAGATGGCTCAAGGTCCATAGAAGTTGGAGCCTCAGAATACCAGACGCCTTTAGCATAGCAATATGTGAAGATCAAGTCGATCGAGTGTCAAAAGACAGACCCAAGAATGAAGTAGAAGTATGGCAGGTAACAATGGTGTCATAAAGTTAAGAGGCGGCCATGGAATAATTCGCTGTCTCGAAAATATCATGGCTCGAGAATTAGAT
The DNA here is from genome assembly GCF_032717465.1 of Coenobita brevimanus. NCBI lineage: Eukaryota > Metazoa > Arthropoda > Malacostraca > Decapoda > Coenobitidae > Coenobita > Coenobita brevimanus. The sequence continues at coordinate 29,998,942 of NC_136958.1, read as the reverse complement.
GGCGAAAAACGAAACCCATGGGAAAACGCCTCAGAGGACACAGTAGTTATTGACGACTGCATAAGACAACGGAGACTAGAAGCATCAGTATCTGCTAAATAAACTCCAAAGCCATGAACATAGAATGAGGCATGAATCCCTAAAGGGAGAGAAGAGACAATACCACTGATCGCAACGGGGAAAAAAGTCGTACTCAGAACACATCCCTGTGGAACGCCCTTCTCCTGTGGAAAGGAGGTCGATAAACTACTGCAAACACGTACCTGAAAAGCTCTATCTCTCAAAAAGTACAAAAAAAACAAGAAAGTCAACTAAATTACCATCTATCCAAAAGTAATTGATGTATGAAGAATGTTGTAATTCCATGCGGTGTCATAGGCCTTCTCAAGATTAAAAAAAAAAAAAACTGCAATACTGACTGCTTGTGGAGAGAAGCTTGGCAAATATAAGACTCCAGCTTCATCAAGGGATCCAGAGTATAGCACCCCTTGTGAAAACCATATTGGAGAGCAGAAAAAAAGACTCTTAGATTCTAAAAACCACACCAGACGAGCATTAATCCCTTGGCTGTGGCGGCCATGATGATAACCCATGTGCTCAGTGAGGAGAAATATATATAAAAAAAAAAGGTGTCTTGCCAACTCGTGTTTTAACCCACTTATCCTTAATCTTAAATGCTGAATTTTTTATTAGAAAATTTCAATCTTTCTACTATCATATGAATCAAACTGTATGTCCGTAGGTACTCCCAGCCCTGAGAACACTTGAAGAGAAGACAAAGTGTTTTTAGCCCTCTGACGCAGGAAATAGGCCAGAGCGATGGAAGTCGCCTCCTCGAACTACCAAACCACAATATTTTTTTTTTTCTTTTCGTACAAAATAAAGTTACTGCCACGTTGTCTCATCACAGTAAATACAATAATATAGAAGAACACTTCTAGCCAGTCTCGTATGATTTTATCTCGGTATACTATTGAGTTTACCCTTGAGGTTTGCGAAACATTAGCAATGTGAAGAAAATCATTACAGACTTTCTAAAACTTCATCAAAGACTTATTATCGCTTTTTCTTTAAAACTTATTGATGTAATGCCATTTATTATTCACGTCATTGCCTTGCTGCACACTTTTGCAACCTCTAAAACACTTTGCTAACTCAGCAATGTACCACATGACTTCACTTACCTTTGCAGAAATAATCACCAATTCACATCCATTACTTCATGAAAAACTTTTATTTGTTCTCATTTTGTATAAAACTTATTCACACAGTGCCATTTATTATAAATTGCAATGCCTCCTCCACATTTTCGCTAACTCAGCCATGCACATTATCCCATGACCTACCTTTTAGAAATAGTAACTAATTCACTTATATACAAATAATTCAGAATAGTCTATAAGATAAAACTTTCAGCCACTTTGGTTTGGTATGACCCACGTATTTTTACCAGGTATTTAAGTGAGTGAACAGGTATAATACAAGTAGCGTCTGTGCATACGTGGGCGGTCATTACATACTTAATAAATGTTCATTAACGACTTTTATTAGCACTTATTTTTATAATCATATAGATATAATACCATTTATTATTCATCTCATTGCCTTGCTACGCATTATCGCAATCACTAACACTCCACTAACTCAGCAATGTACCACATGACTTCGCTTATTTCGTGGAAAAAAAATCACAGTTTAAAAAAAAATATACAAAATATAATATAAAACAATGCTTTTACCCACTGTGGTTTGATCTGACCCACGTATTTATACCCAGCATTTAATGAGTGACCAACAGCATCTGTGTACATTTGGGCAGCCGTAACAGACTTTATAAAACTTAATGAAAGACTTTTATTAGCACTTATTTTTATAACACTTATTGATGTAATGTCATTTATTATTCATATCAATGCCTTCCTATGCATTTTCGAAGCTGCTAACACTTCGCTGACTCAGCAGAGAGAAGATGTACCACATGACTTCACTTACTTCCGTAGAAATAATCACTAATTCATTAAAAAAAAATAAAAAAAATATTCAGAATATGATATAAAATAACGCTTTTAGCCACTCTGGTTTGATTTTACCTACATATTCTTACCTAACATTTACATGAGTGAACACGTAGACTACCAGTAGCACCTGTGAACACATGGAGAGTAATTACAAGCTTTATGGAAATACCTGAAATAACCACATAAGTAAATTTTTATCTCACCTGGTGCAGTGAGTGATGTGATGATGGAAGTGGTAACATCAATGGTCAGTGTGGCAGCCTCGCCTCTATTTCATCATCTCTGTCATCCCAGGCACTATCTATTACATGTGTTTCTGCGAACTCATCACTGGCCTTGCCTTCAGCACTTGTCCATGCATCATCTACCTGGGTCATAATCACTCTCGGTGTTGGTGTTATTCTCAAAAAGCAAAGTTTGCCACTTTGATGGGGTCAGATGCTTGGAATCGGATTCTTTAGGGATGTGATAGTGAGGTCAAGGTTACATGTGTAGCAATGCTGGATGCACCACATTTCACCTTATTCTGGGGGGATCTCTCCTTCTCCTGATGCCGTTCTCCCTCAGAATCACATGTTTCAGAGGAATCAAATGCCTTTTTGTTGTCTAGCTGCAAATCCCGCCCAATCAGGTGGCTTGGGAGGTAGATCTTGACTCCACGATGGCCAGTTGCATGCAGAGACTGCAGCAGCCAGTGCCTTACCCAGGTAGTATCCCTCCCTCCCACTTAGAACGCATATGCATGAACTATATTAAAAAAAATGCATGAAATTTTGTGGAAATTTCAAACCACTGTTCCGGAATGTATGACACAGTCTACCGATCGGCATTTCCGGAAAGCTGAACGCAGTCAAGGGGTAACCATCCATTCCAGGAGCTTACCAGAGCAACTAACAAGGGCAACTGATCTATAATTTACGGGAGAATGTCCAAGCCTACTAGCATTTGAAAAAGGAAGCAAATATCCCTTCCTCCAGACAGTATTGAACACACCATCTCACGAGATCAAGTTATGAAGAGAGAGGAAAAAGTGCAATGCCCGTGGAGGAAGGTGTTTTATCATCTGGTAATGAACACCAGCAGGGCCTTCACAAATGTTACCGCATGACTGGGTCCAAGACAGAAGCTCTGACATAGAAAATGAAGTGTTATATTACTCAACAGATGACAAAGCAAAATCCACAAGAGTATGGTCAGCCTCTTGTTTATATTAGTGGAACTCCTGAAGAGATGGGATCCTTTGCTAATCTAATGAAAATGTCCCTCAAGAATATTAGGCACCCTAGCAAGATCTTGAACAGATGCACCACGGACACAAAATACTGGAGCTGGCAGAGGAGATTATTTGCCTGAAATTCTGCAAATGCAATTCCACAGGACATGAGGTGGTGTAGAAGATGTAACAGAGGACACGTAAGATGACCAACTCGATTTCCTGGCAGCTCTAACTGTCCTGTGCAAAATGGCATTGACCTTTTTAAATGCAAGGAAAGCAGATTGATTGCCTGGAGTATTATCCCTTGGACTGTAGTCCATTTGACCTGAAGGGCTCTAACACAATCACTGGACCACCAAGGGACACATTTGGATGCAGAAGAACGAGTAGTCTGGGGGATGGTCTCCACTGAGGCTGTCAGAACTAAGTCTGTAAAATAAGAAACCATATCATCATTGCTAGAAAAGGTAGAGGGATGTAAAAGGGGATTTTAAAAAGAAGCGAACACATCCCACTTGGCATGCTCAAAACACCAACAAGGGGACGGAGAACAGGTGAATAGGATGCTGTAGTGAGTATAATGGGGAAATTATCAGTTACAATACAGTCTTCTAACTCAGACCAATTAACATCTAGAGACAACAATAGGGAACAAAGAGAACGATTGATACAAGAGTATGTATGAGGGAGAAAATCATGATGTGTAAAGGAACCAGAATTAAGAATATGGAGATCTTGATTAAAGAAAAAAAATTCAAGTAAATGGTCTCTAGTAGAAATGGTTCGTCACCCCATAAGTAATGCCTGCAATTAAAATTACCCAGTAGCAAAATGGGCTGAGGTAAAAGAGACAAAAGATGGGAAAGCTAGGAGAAATCTATACGGACAGAAGGCAGCAAATATAAGGAAATTACAGTAATCCACCGATGAAGGAAAACCCTCACCACGAAGGAACTGAAGTAAGTTTATATGGGACTGTAATGTGGACGAGAATAGATGATTCAGAAATCAAAGTAGGCGTACTAACAAAAATATGTCAAGGAATTTGAGCAGGAGGAGGGAAGAGTCGAGTCTCCTGAAGGCACACAACCAAAGGACAATACTGGGCATGAAAACATTGAAGATGGGAGTGATTCGAATGAAAACTTTGAATGTTCCACTGAAGGAAAACCATAATGCCCCTCCCAAAAAAGTAAAATGAAATAAAAAATGGTATTTGTGATATACACTGATCTGAGAGCAACAGCTACAATGATTCGTGACAGACAGAGACAGGAGAAGGAACAGAACTAAGAGGTAAAACTGGGGAAGGAACATTGCTAGGAGCAATAGAAGGGACGGAGTCATGGACGTAACTAGGGAGGTAGAACAGAAGTAGGTGGAAGAAAATCCTGGACTGGATGCACCCCTGCAGATGCCAACACGTTTTCTATAGGTCCCCATGAGAAACCAGACACAGAGGGTGGACACCTACATGGATGAGGGCCCTTAACGAAGGACACACCCATACTAGACTTAGCAGGTCAAGAGACTCCTGTCAGTGATAGATACTGCCGTTTCACATTACCAGGGAGATTTTGAAGGGCAGGGATAAGCAGACCGCTGTCAACAGACAGAGGATGAGAATGAGGAGGAGGAGGTAGATTGGGAAGGAGAGACAGGAATTGCACTGCGATGATGGCCAAGAGGACTTTTACTGGTACAGGAAGCAAGTGATTGGGAAACATGACAAGGAAGGTAGGTAGACTGTCGACAGGAGACAGACATGGAGCGACTGGGCGCAGCAGGCAGAACATACACCTTGTAGGCAGCCATTTGTAATCAGCCATCTAGAAACTGATGGGGGGAGGGAGAAGTTGGACGAGACTGGACAACAGGGAAAAGGGTCAATGACATAGCTGCAGGGACGGAGCAAGTGGATGATGCAGGCAGATAGGAAGGAGCACTAGGAGTAAGAGCTGATGAAGAGGCAGAAGAGGCCCTGACTAACCAATGGACATGTTTGCATACAAGGAACAGTCATAAGATCTATGCCACGAACAATTTGATATGCTTCCCTAAGTGACAGCAGTGCACAACCGTGAGTATGAGAGACTTCACTCTCAAACATGAAGGTGGGACAATAATGGATATAAGCTGGTTGGCCGCCACCACCACAGTTAGGAAAACAGCATGCAACAGTGGAGTAGTCCACTTCGGTATCACTGGGGTGAGCACATCTAAGACAAGAAGCCATTGAACGACACCATTTACTGGGACGGCCGTACCGCCAACAGAATTGGCACTGGCGAGAAGGATCAATAAATTCTCTCACTGGGAGTTTCATACCCCCAGTGATGACATGACAGGGAAGAGACCACGAATTGAACTTGATGTTGTCAATATTAATAGGGCGTGTCTGATTTTCTGTTGATGGAATACTGTAGCAATAAACGAACAGCACATCATAACCCAATTACTGTAGGGCGGCCTGAATACGTGCCGAACAGTCGGATAACTCCCTGTCACCCAACCGAATATACTGAGGGACCACGACTATACTAACAATAGAACTGAGGTGCAAATGTCTGGAAGTCGGAATGGGGGCACCAGTCGTATCCGACTGATAAGTCATAGCATCAGCCTGGGCTTTATTCTGGACAGTAACAATACGAAACCCATCTCTCAGGGAACGGAATGTCACATCCTTCCCAACACAACGGAGCAAAACTAAATGGAGTTCTAAATCGTCCCAGGAAAAAGGGGCATGAGGCGGAATGGTGAAGTACTTTGTCCAGTTCCAAGTGTTAAAAATGGGTGAGAAAATAAATTGACAGCGTTTAGAAAAATGGAAAGACTGAGGTGAGAGGAAAAAACAGTGGAGGTGGATTTGGACTGATCAGGGTTCGAGACAGACGAAGCAGGTGTAGAGGCAGAGTGGAGGGTATAAGGCTCAAGTGTGACAATGAGGGAAGAAGCGGCAACAGTAGAACTAACAGAAACGTCAAAAACAGCTGGTAGATATAAGGGAAGTGTTGAGGCGTTTGGGAGATTGGTTGGGAAGTTGTAAAATGAAGTGTCCATATCCGGGTCACTGGTCGTCAGGGTATCAGACTGAGGATGATGGCAAGGGGTACCCCTCCCGGAACCTCCATATTCAAAGATTCATGCTCCAAAATGAAGCCTGGCAGAGAGAGGCAGGCAGAGACGTCCTTACCCCGCCTAAGCTCGGCGTGGAGAGAGAGAGAGAGAGAGAGAGAGAGAGAGAGAGAGAATATATTTTTAAGTGTGCAGTGGCGAAGCTGTGGGTGGGTGGGGGAGGAAGAATCCTGGAAGACGATGGAGTACCAGGTCTTTTTCATATCGTGGGGAGAGGACGATTTTTTTTTTTTTTATGTGGTGTTGGAGATGTGTTCGAAATGAACGGGTTAAATGACAGGTGGAAATTTTTTTGGAAGGTCTGTACAGGATGATATGGATGTGATGCAGAGCTTTTTTTTTTCTTCCTCAGTTTTCTTTTTCTGGATTCTTCAGGAAACTGATGAATGTTCATTGAAATATTTTTGTGAAGGAATATGGAAAATGATGTGATAAACTTTTTCATTCATTCCCGGGCAAAAAGATTTTAATTTCTTGTGGGGATGAGAGACGTTCATGATGTGCTGAATGGAGGGGTGTAGGGAAGTACAGTAGAACAATCCCCTATTTTTTTCTTGCATTTATAATATCCAGACAGTTTATTCAGCTCGGGAGAGACTTTACAATCTGAAGGGATTATGCACTGCCTTCATTTAACCGTCCATTACTGGGGTACGCTCGTACACCGAGGAAAATCGTCTGGCTCCATTAACAACCAGATTAATAATAATAATAATAATAATAATAATAATAATAAAAACCATCGACCTGACGATGCCGAAAGATGTTGTGCGAAGAATCCTGGTCAAAGACATGGCAGTATGATTTTTTCCCACCTACTTGGCCCAGATTTTGTTCCTTTTCCAGAGTAATTTTTGGAGCTCAGTGACAGAATATGACAATGCTATGGATCTCCCAACTCTTGATGAAACTTCCTCTTGACTAGTATCACATCCTGTCATTAATCTCTTGCTATAAACCGAATTCAAGGTAGAAAGATAGCATTTTTTGGCCAAGTTAGAGTAAAAAGAGTACAGGAATTCATTACTAGGGGGGATTTCTTCTGGGGAGGAGAGATGGAGGTAGTGTGTTGGATGTAATGGTGAGAATAACTAGATTAAACCCTGTCCATTCACATATCACTGGACTCTCTCTCTCTCTCTCTCTCTCTCTCTCTCTCTCTCCGTCAAGATAATTCCATTGGCTCTATTAAATATTTACAAGAGGAAGTCCTTCTCAGTCTCACTCCTCCCCTTCTTCTTCTCCCCACGCTAACGCCGCTGGCAGAGAGGTCTCGACGTTATTAAAACTTGACTCGTTGGAAAAATCGTTTGCGTGTAAACATCGTCCGGTCGGCGCCGAAAACTAGTGTTAAAAAGAAAAATTTCTTTTCCCTCTTCTCTCCACCTCTCGCCCTATCCCTTTTTCCGCCTCAGACCAGTCGCTTATTTAAAATTTCGTGTGTGTGTGTGTGTGTGTGTGTGAGAGAGAGAGAGAGAGAGAGAGAGAGAGAGAGAGAGAGAGTTTGACTTCTTATAACACCTTCTTATGGCGCGGCGTATATATATATATATATATATATATATATATATATATATGTGTAACCCATTGGATCCCAGGGGTGCTGGGCGAGGCATGGCACTGGGTGGGTACTAAGCGTACCGCCCTCTGCCTATCGGCTCATAGTTGCGAAGCTCATAGGTCCCTACCCGGGGGTTCCCTACTTTATAAAGACTTGAAAGATCCCAGTTCTGTTCAATATTCCGGACACTGGGCTCCAATGGGTTAAAGAGACTGATAGGTTTGCCAGTCATAAACCCATTGGATCCCAGGGATGCTGGGCGAGGCATGGCACTGCGTGGGTACTAAGCACACTGCCCTCCGCCTATCGGCTCATAGTTGCAAAGCTCATAGGTCCCTACCTGGGGGTTCCCTACTTTATAAAAATTTGAAAGATCCCAGTTCTGTCCAATATTCCGGACACTGGGCTCCAATGGGAGATATATATATATATATATATATATATATATATATATATATATATATATTTAATAACAGAACGGAGAAAGGAAAAACAAATCATAAAAAAAAATATATAATCCATACACCAAAATACTGGTGTCCTCTGTTCATAAAATATCTGTAACAGTCAGGCTAGAACAGCTGTGGGTTGAAATTTGGAGGGAAACACCTCTAGGGAAGCGAGTTCCAGAGAGATGTAGTTCGGGGAATGAAAGAATTCTGATAAGCAGAAGTTCTGCAATATGGCTGAGTGACATTCCAGTCATGAGCGCTACCAGATGCCTGTGTAGCACGAGGGAAGGCATGGAGAAGTGGCACCATAGACGCAACTTCGTCTGAGCATTTGCCAAAAAATATCTGTAAAATAATGCAAGGGAGGCAACATTCCTTCTTACTTGCAGTGGAGGTAATTTATTTGTAATTGCTGGGTTGTTAATAATTCTAACAGCTTTGTTCTAAATTTTGTCTAGTTGTTTTAATGCAACCTCTCCACATCCATTCCACAAGGGTGAGCAATATTTAACCCCTACACCGCGGGCATGCTTACCAATGTTTTGCGGGGTTATTCGGGCTCTGACAGACTCTCAAAAAATATTTGCCAAAAATCGGTTATTAGTCCTAGAATATTAAAATTATATATGCTTATGGCACATACCTTCAGCTTTCTCCTGGAATGTTTGTTGAGCCTTCGTCGGTTACCGTAGGACTTGTGGAGACCTCTGAATTTGGGTAATGAAGTCTCCACTTTACACTTCCCGACAACCCGTAATATGATTACCACAGCCAGATATTAACACTATAAACACTACTCTATGATTTTCAAGTAGTTTGGGATCCATACTCCAAAAAAAAACCCACTGTGAAAGTAATGAAAATTACGAGCGCGTCTGACCATCGCACTTGCTCTAGTTCGCCATTGGTACTCTGTCATTTATTATTCATAAAACCCCTCATACTTTATATTTCTATTACTATATCACACTTATATATATCTGCAGGTTTTCTCCATAAGTTTCCTTCAGTAGTATTAGTTTATTGTCACTGAAGTCATTCAATTTTTCATTCAGTAATATACGTAGAGAGCCACGGATTCACATTCACTGCTATAACATAAAGTATTTATAATCATATTCTTATATTACTAATTACTTACATTACTATTTACATTTTCTATTGTATTTTCAATATTTACCCTTCTATTTCACTTACACTATGTTAGTCACTGTCACTTTCAGTAAAATAAAACTATAATACACTGTTCAATCATATGTACTGAACATCCATTGCTTTCACTTGCTCTTTACACATTATTTCCACATTATTTCCACATTATATCCACATTACTCTCCTTTCCCACTTGCAATGTTAGAACTGCTTCTGGCTGTGGTAATCAAAGAAGCAGGTAACACAGAGGGGAACCTGGCACTCAGCGCACTGCCAAGAGGTGCATTTGAGCTCAGGTGTGCGGCGGGTGGTATGTGCACACACCTGACACCTGCGGATCGCAGCCTTCCTTTTACCTGTGGCAGGCATTAGCTTCAGTTTGTGCCGATCCATATACGCCCTCTGCTCAAGTCGGTCGGGAAGTGTTACTGGATGGCGCCTTAGAGTTGCTGCTGTCACCGTACCATATCTTTCCAGCAGCTGCTGGACACAAGTCCTGGCGAACAACCTCAGGGAGAAGGACTTGGGTGGCTTGACCTTCATCTTGTACAGGATGAAGGCGTTCAGCATCGTCATATCTATGAGATGCAGAAAAACTTTCCTGTACCACCTAGTATTCTTCCTGAGGAAGTTGATCTCACCAAACATCATGTCGGACTTGTCCACCAGCCGCATGTTGATATTGTAGTCCAACACAGCATTAGGTTTCATCACAGGTTCGCCTGTCCTATGGTCGACCTTCCCACTGTCTGTCATTTCCCCCTTATGTACGGTGGTGAGCATGTGCACGACCCTCTTGTCATGCCACCGTATTGCCAGCATCTTCTCAGACTTGTGTAGGTGCACGTCTCCTTGCTGCGAGGTTCCTGCCTCTGTGAATTTAGGGAAGTGGGCACGATTACTTTTGGCAGTGCCGCAGGAGCCAATGCCGTGCTCTGAAAGGTATTTGGCAAGTTTCGGTGCTGTATAATAGTTGTCTGTATACAGCACATGATTCCCACCAAAATACTTTTCAAGGAGCACTTTCACTACACAGCCTGAGAAGCCAAGGGGGTGTGTTTTATCCAGATCGACAGTGCTGGCTGAATAAATGACGAAGTCAAGGATGTACCCCGTCTTATAGTCGCACAGTACAAAGAACTTATTTCCAAAGCGATGGCGTTTGCTTGGAATATACTGAACAAACCGAAGACGTCCTCTGAAGAAAACCAAGGATTCGTCAATGACAACCTTCTGAAAGGGGTGGAAGAATGACATAAACTTATCCTTCATTCTGCTCAGAATCTCCCGGATCTTCCAGAGTGGGTCGGTTTGGGAAGGTACATCGTTGTCGGCAAAGTGCAGGTTTCCCATGATGTTCCGGAAGCTATCTCTGGCCATGTACTTATTGAAGGTGGGTGAGGGTAGTAAGGGGTCCATGGACCAGTATTCTTCCAACTCATGCTTCTTGGAGTGTGGCATGAGAAGCATGAGGGCAAAGAACACATACAGCTCCTGCACTCCCAGCATGGACCACTGTTGCATCTTGGCTGCACCTGTACCACTTGCAGCACGTTGTGATTCATACCTGTTGGTCTCATCACATATGTGCTGCATGACTTCATCTAGGAAGGCCAAAAGGTAGTCCACACACTCAGCATTATCGTCAATAGTGAAGGCAGGCTGAACTCCTGAGGAGCTCTCATCAAAAACTAAATGTTCAGGCACAAAATCGGACCCTTCCGTCCAAGCGAAGGCATCCAGGATTCCCTGCCGTGGCGGTGTAGGGTGGGTGGTGGTGGTGGGTGGCTGTGAAGCAGATTTACCCCATTCAAGGTCACTTGCACTGACCCTGGGTTGCCGTACAGCACTAGCAGCCCTTACTCTACTGCCAACTCTACTTTTACTAGTCCGGGATTTACCTCTTCCTCTACGACCTGCCTTCACTGTTGATGCTGGTGGTGACTCCGACGACGAAGACTCCGGAGACAACTCAGCAGACGAAGAGGAAGAAATGAGTGAAGTGGGGCTTGGGGAACGGGGAGGTGAATCAAATCGGGACTCATGGTGGGCTGGGTCACGGGGCCATTGTTCTGGGGCTAACATGCCGCCTTTTCACTCCCTTCCCAAATTCCTTCCCTTGCTGCACTAACGGCTCCTTTCCCTTGGAGCTAGGGATAACTTCCGACACTGAAGCACTCGTACTAGCACTTTCTGGCACGATTACCTCACCCGGCTCATCACACGATTCACCCGAATCGTCAAAATCACTATCCATCATCACCATGGAAAATTCTGCTAGTTCACGTGCCGCTGCAGAGTCCCTAAGTCTTTTCCTGCTTTCCTTACGACTTTTTATGGGTATAGAGTCACGGGGTCCTTTGCAATGGGCACAGAAGCGGCAGAAATGGCAGGGCGCGAGTGCGACATGGTTTGACCACAGCAGAGGACAAGGAACTAAATGCCGCGGCTTATCTGAGAAGGCAAGGGTTGACAATGACACTGAGGCTGACAGCTGCTAACTTACATGCTAATAAATTATTGGTAGAAAATCTCGGCAATACATAAAGAAATAGGTAGTTCCAGATGAATGTAAATGTCACTTAGGCTTCTCCCTTCCTTTCTGACATATATTTTTATTACAGACATAGATTACAAGGCATAATTCAAAGGGGAAATTACTGTGGTAATGTAGCGAATGAATGCACGTGAGGTGTTGTCAGGTGATAATTAGCCAATTCCTGGTGTATAACACTATCACTTACCTTATTTTTTTTTGGTATATATTATTTTGTATAAGTATAGGGCATTGGTCTTATTTCAATGGATGAAATCTGTGGAAAAATCCGGGGGAAATTTGCTTAGCGCAGAGCGGCCTGGGAGGTGAGAGGACAGGGTAATGGAGGGCAAGTAGGGAGAGGAGTCAGGAAAGGGGGAAAATCACTAAAATGTCAACAATGGCTGGGAGTACAGATGAGATTTAGAGTGCTGACTAGTGTTGGACATTGGCAGTACTGATAGATGATACAAGCCACCACTTGAAAGCCCAGGATAATTCAAAATAACACAGAATCACAAAAGTGACGCCCCGCGGTATGATCCATTGTGCCCGAGCATCACAAAAGTGATGCCTTGCAGTTAAGGGGTTAAGCTGAGAGCGCACATGACTTTTATAAATTATAGCTAACTGCTCATCAGCGAACAAGTTACGGACTCTGTACAATAATCCAGGTTTCTTTGAGACGGTTTTAGCAAGTGATCTAACATGAAAGGTCCAACTGAGGGCATTGTTAAGTGAGATGCCTAGAATTTCAATACTTTTGGAGATGAGAATATTAGTAGCACTGAAGGTAATGTACGAATCTGGCAATATCTGTCTATTAGTAAATTGTATATACTTAGTTTTACTAGTATTAAAAGAGACAAGATTGTTTTGACCCCATTCACTGATCGTAGATAGGTCTTGATTTATGGAAATGGCTATGCTGAGTTGAGAGGTAGAGATATTAGACTTTGTAAATGGGTTTCTGAGTGTAAATGAACTATGTAGTGTTGAGTCACCTGTGTATGAGTGGATGGGATTGTGGGTGACAGATAAGAGATCATTAATGTGAACCAGGAATAGGGTTGGCGCCAGAACTGACCCCTGAGGCACGCCGGCGTTAAATGAGTGGAAATTGGAATATACATCATCTACTTTTACTCTTATTTTCCTGTACCTAAGATATGAAGAAATCAAAGGAACAAAAGACGTTAGTCCATAGCAAGGGAGTTTGGACAGCAGGGAACGGTGCCATACTCTGTTGAAAGCTTTAGAAATATCAAGAGCCACTGCATGAGTTTCTCCATGTAGATCAATTGACTGATGGATGGTATGAGTTAGGAGGTTGAGTATGACAATGGTGGATCTTTCGTGGTGAAAACCATATTGTCTATGACTAATTAAGTTGTTGGATTCAAGATGTTTAACAATGTACTTATTAATTAAAGTTTTGAATACCTTACCAAAAGAAGATGTGACAGCTATTGGTCTGTAATAAGAGGGGTCAGAGGAACTTCCTTTCTTCGGAATTGGGTGGATATTGGCTTCCTTCCATGAATCAGGGAATAAAGAAGTATGTATGCATAGTCTGAATAATTAGCTAGAACAGAAGCAAGTTCAGGGGAACACTTTTTCAGAACAATTGGCGGAATTCCATCTGGGCCTGGAGATTTGTTGGTAGGTAAATTGTCTAGGATGGATTTTACGTATCTTGTCTGTACAGTATTTTAAGTGGCGCAATTTCGGAAGAGTCAAGTTCTAGTACTGGGACATTTTGGCTGGTATCGTCTATGGTAGAGTTTCAGGCAAATGTACTGACAGATGTAGGCTACTGGCAAAAATATCTGCTTGTAATGTTGTCAACTGAATATTTTAGTGGGGGAATGTAAGATGACTTGTTAAAGTTATAATTGAAAGAATTAAGAATTGACCAGAATATTCTATTGTCATTAGGGTTGTTAAGTAGTTTTGATGCTTGCTTTTGAAGAAAGTTTGATTTAGCTAGATTTGATACAGTTTTTGCATGATTTCTAGCAATTTGAATTGAGAAAGTGATTCAGATGTTTTTATTTTAAGTAAAAGTTATATGCTAATGACTTTTGGGCTGTTGCTCTGGCACAGTTGCCATCAAACCATTTTGGAGAGGTCGATCTCTTAGTGAACTGTTGACTTGGTATGAATAAATCCATACCAGCTAGTATCAAGTTGCAAATGTGGGACTGGGTAGAATTGGGATCACTAGAGAAGAAAGACTGCCATGGAATGTCGGCAAGATAATTTCTAAATCCATCCCAGTTTGCCCTGTCAAAATGCCATCAGGTCACCCTGAGAGGTTCAGAACAGGGAGGTGTGGGGGGGTTAACTAATGAGGCTTTGATGAGATTGTGGTCAGAGGATCCAAGTGGTGACAGTACCTCTATCCTGTATTGATCTGGATTATTTGTCAAGAATAAATCCAGGAGATGGGCATTATGGTCAGGATTATCAGGTATTCTGGTTGGTTGCTTTACCAGCTGGGTGAGATTACATGATTCTACAAACAGCTAGCACTCTAGACCAGTGTCATCAATCCTGACAGAATACAATAACCATTCAACATTATGTATGTTAAAATCACCCAAAATGGTATTTTCGGTGCTAAGGGCAAGGTTAAGGTTACTCAACTGTGTGGATATGGAATCAAATACACTGGGTTCCGAAGAAGCATTGGGGGAGCGATAAACTACACAATTATATTTGGTAATATTTTGACAGTTTAGTTTATATAATGAGTAATCAAAACTGGATGAAATAAATTTTAAAATAGTGTCAACTGCATATTCGGATTTGATATAACAGCAGGTGCCACCCTTGTTGCGGATGTTTTTAAGGAGATGGTGACCAGGAAAACAAAATGGAGATATATCAGTAGAGGGTGAGATTTGTGATTCTGTGAGGAAAAGGGCCAAATGGGATATGGACTGAAGGAAAAAATGATATGAGTTTAACTTTGTGGTAGGGCCTCGGATGTTGGTGAGGATTAAGGTCGCACTTTCACTTCTTCGCTGACGAGCATTACCGGAAATAATAACAGTTGCTGCCGGCACAGTTGCTTGATGGTGACCGGGAGGACCCTGTGCTGCCAGCCCTACCTTGCCGGTGGTGGCAATCAGAGGTACCACCTCATTTGATAGTAACATTGCAGTGGCCATTACTAAAGAGAGTGAATAGAAGGTGTGATATGTTATGCGCATGTAGTGTTGTGTAGACAGTTGAAGGTAGAGGTATTATGAGAGCATGCTGGCCTACTCTCTGTGTAAATGAATGTACTAAAAATGTTCAGCAAAGGGAGATGGTCAGGATCAAATCCTGAGCTGGTGAAACGGGAGCTCCATGTCTCCCTATCACCAGCTTGCCATCCACCTCGGGAGTACTGCCCTGTCCGACTGGTGCTACAGTCTATATATATATATGTATATATATATATATATATATATATATATATATATATATAATCCCTCCAATATCCGATGTAATAGAGCCAAAGGCATGTCCAGATAGTGATCCTGTCCGGATATTGGGCCCCAGCCTCCTGGACTTGTACTTATGGACCCTAACTCAGAAAAACACCTATACAACTCCTTCTGGACATGCATAGCACCTAATTAAGACCCAAATGACACCAATAAGGGATATAAATGACTGAAATAAATGCAAAAGAACCATAAAATAAGGTTTTAGAGGTAAGTTTATAGAGTATTAAACATTCTGGGTACTTACAACAAGTCCCTGGCTCCTGGACTGGTAGTTATAGACCCTAACCTAGCCTGACTCAGAAAAACACCTCCCTACTGCACATGCATAGCACCTAAGACACTGTTCTCACCAATAAGGGACATAAAAGAGTGAAATGAGGTGTTAGAGGTCTATCTATCTATCTACTGCCAGACGCCATAATCCCGTAAGGGGTGGCCATCTGACTTTGAGTTATTTGTTTTACGGGGAGGGGCACTAACCCTCCACCAACCCACTTGTTGACACGTTGGGAGCACGTATGGTTTGGTTATATGGTTACCACCCAGCGTTGTAAATGGTTTCTTGGCTTACAGGAAACCATTTGGCATGTCACTCAATGTAAAGCCACCTGCAAAGGAAAGAAAAGCAATAAGAAGTGACAGGAAAGATGGGAGAAATAGGAAGAGAGGAGGGCAGGCATAGAAAAAAAATGATAAAGGCTAAGGAAGAAGTAGGCAGCACTACATCAAGTGAGTGGATGATGGTCACCACCACCTACCACAATTAAGTGTGGAAAATATAGTACAGTACAATATGAAACATTCTGGGTACTTACAGCAAGTCCCTGGCCATCTCAATGATTAATCCGCCTCCTCTCAGACTCTGACAGTAAGAAAGAGTTCCTGAAGCACTTGCAGGACACTGTTCATGAAGTCTTACACAGAACTTAGTCATTTGCACTCAGAATTCCATTCTCTTAACACCGCGCACTCTTGTCTTACTTGCGCTCCATTGTACCTTAATGAAATAAGTGCACTTTAAGTCTTTCCATTCATAAAACCATTTTCTAAACAAACACATTCTAGTTAATTTACGTTACATTGACAGTCCATTAAATCTTTGTCTTTTCACTCAGAACTCAAATTCCTTAACACTATGCACTGTTCTTTTTTTTCACTGCACAACACTGTAAATTTCAGTGTGGTCTAGTGGAGAAGTTCTTGGCGTCTAATCACTGTCAGAGTCTGAGAGTAGCACATGCAGGTGACCTAGGGGTGCGTTGCTGGGTCGTGGTGATGGCGTACCCACTGCAGACGACTCTGAAGAGAGGCGCAAACTCACGTTGAGTGGTGACTCCACCGTGCCTGATGTGCTGGGCTGTGGCTCGGAGCATGAGGGCTTGTCTTTGGGAGACAATGGAGTGGAGCCAGGGCTGGGCACAGCGGGGGTCACGGGCCTGAAAAAGCTGTCAATGGTTGATTGACGCAAGGAATGACGATTTTGATGATTAATGATGCGCTGCCTGAAAGCGCGCACTTCCTCCACAAGTCCCAAGGGCCCTATCTCCCTGTTGCAGTCCAGGTGCTCCAGGTAGTCCAGAACGAACTCTAGGTGTTCACGGAGTGTGCTCAGCTTGGGGATGGCTGGAGTAGTATCACGCTGAGAGGAGTCCGCATTATCGTCGCCGTCCTCATCGGAATCTTCAAGCTGGGTACTGACACCTGCAACTGAAGATGCGATCTCGATATCAGACATGGTCTGATACCCAGGATCGCCCTCGTTGTCATCCAACCACTCACGCACTTCGTCCACATCAACATTGACCCCATGCGCACATAGATGTGCATGGAAGTCATCCACGTCAAAACCTAGGAAATCATGCTCCACATCCATTCTGAGAAGCAGACGAGACCAACCATTTTCTAGAGTCTTGACATGGACTTCCTTCCATGCACTGGCCCAGTTGTAGATGGCAGACTTGATGTTGTAGCGGTGAATGTTTTCCAAAGTCCGCTGGCCTTGCGTGTCCCATCTCTCCCTGTGCTCGTCCTCGTCCTCGAGAACAATCATCACCTCGTCCAGAACTTCCTGCGGTACAGCCTCTTTGTTGCCACAATCACTCCTTGGTCCATTGGTTTGATGAGAGCAGTAGTATTAGGTGGCAGAAACATGCACCTAATGCGCCCATTCTCAGCCACCAACTCCTTGTCGCATGGGTGGGCAGGTGCATTGTCGAGGAGAAGGAGGGCCTTTACCTGGTCGCGTGGGATTCCCAGTTTCTCCGTCTGGTAATGGATGACCTCCTTGTCGAAATGGCGGTGGAACCAGTCTTTGAAGATCTGGACTGTGAACCATGCCTTCAAGGAATGGTACCAGATGACAGGAAGGACATCCATCACCCCACGAAGACACCGAGGCTGCTTTGCACGGCCAACAATAATGGGCTTGAGCTGGTGCATGCCATTAGCATTGGCACAACACAAAGCAGATATCCGTTGCTTGCAGAGCTTGCGGCCAGGTACACGCTTCTCCGTCTCCTCGGCTAGAGTGTTCGTAGGCAAAGAGCGATAGAATAAGCCAGTTTCATCAGCATTGTAGATTTGAACGAGAGTTCGGCCCTCCCTGTCGATCAAGTGCTTCACCTTGTGCCAAAACTCGTCTACTCCATCCTCATTGGCATCCAAAGCTTCGCCATGAGACTTACGGTTGGTAAGGCCATGTCGTAACTTGAACGCAAAGAGCCAACCTTCGGATGCCTTGAAGTCTAGGGCATCGTGAAGCCTTGCGAACTTCTCAGCAGCAGCCTTCAGCTCCATGCCATGCACCATCACACCAGCAGCACGTTGCTGTCAATATGAAATCAATGTGGAGCAGTCGACTTTTGCATACTTGGGAGTATACATCATCTTCCTCTCCACATTGCATTTGCTTTTCGACGAAAAGTCAGCCGTGTACTGCATGAGTTTGTCGCGGGATCTCTTCATATCAAACAAAGTGGATTGGGCCAGGTTGAATTCTGCCAAGGATGCGTGAGGTAGACCATCCCGCATCCACCTTGTCCAATATGTCCCTCTTCTTCTCCAGAGTCAAAACCACTCTTCCTCTTCTCAGGCAGCGGGGCCATCATCACACACATGAAGGAGAGGCACGAGAGCAGCAGGAGAGCCTGCAGCAGGTAAGGCCCCACCACAAAAGCAAGCACGTGGGTGGCCATGACAACGAGCATGCACACACAACAAGAGACGGACGGTAAATGGGGAGGATGCAGGGGCGCTCTAGCGGACGTTGGCGGAACAATGCACCAGAACACAGCTGGCCCACGCCGTGCACGCCAACTTCAAATTACGAGTGGGAAAAAGTCGGATTTTTTTCTAATTTTTAGCGGGTTTTGGCCCATTTTGGGAATATTGGATCTCGGGACAAAAATGTCCGGTTATTGGGGATGTCCAGAAAATGGCCGTCCAGATATATATATATATATATAATGTTTCTGCCACAGTGTGGGATGCCTTGACAGACACGGTTATCTGCCCAGGTGGTTTGGAGCAGCAAATAGTTAGGTTACCTTTTCTTAACCCCTCCCCATCAAGGGTAAGCAGTTGGGCATCCACTTCCAGCTGCTTAGTTGCACTGGATGCTGCTGAGGGGATGAACTCTGATGCCATCATGCTAGCGACAACTGGGCCAATGCCGCCTATGTGCAGGACTTTAGCTAGCGACCTCCAGCCACATCCATGACTTATCACTGTCACTCTATCCTGTTGCCACAGGTCTTTCATTTTTGTGAAATTTGAGAAGAGGGAGGTATCGCAGTGGGCTTGTGCAATGAGTGGATTTGGTGTGATAGTGAGGGTTTGAAGTCTTTACAACCACGTGACTTGGCCCTTCTCAGCCTGTGATGGTGGTATGAAGATTCACGATGACCATCTACTGAGCAGGGTTGCAGGAGCCTCCTCAAAGCTTTCTGTCAAGCCACACCTTCCATGGGACTCCACTCACTGATTATTCAGCCGAAGATTACTCCCGTAGCCTTAGCCCATCCAAGGGCAATCCACAAGGCAGATGACTTGGGAACACTTAGTTTGACCCCTCAATGATGGCCCCTTCAACATGAGTAACTCTGTCTCCTGTTTAGTCCAGGGGGATCACCCCACGCTGGTATGTCCCACCAAGTTTACAGTTCAAGCAAGCCCCCCCACCACGACAAGATAGTTCCCGTGGAGGGACACACACACACACACACACACACACACACACACACACACACTGGGAGTCAGAGAGAGCAGACGTGCGACGTCGGCGCTCCGTACTGAGCCAGCACGGCCAGTGGCATTACCTAAACTAGTATCTTTATATGAGTCAAGCTCTGTACCAGGTTAGACTAAATGATTTTTCATTAAAAGAAAAAAAAAATAAGAAGTTTAAACAAGACTTGTTCAAACAGAAAAGAGAACCGAGAGGCGAAAGAATGCGCTCAGTCAGCTGAGGTTTGTTTAGACTACAGCTGCACGGGGAATGTAAGTACATGTACTCTGTGCTTTTAGTATTGCAAAATGGACACATACTTTGGTAAAGCAAATTTGGAAAAGAAAAGGTATAAAGGTAGAAAGCAAGATGATGATTTCTACCAAGAACTGGTTGAAGTGGAGACTCACAATAGTCTGGTTGAACGTGTACACGAACTGGAAATGGCTTTCAATAATGAAATTGATGAAATAAAGAAGCAGATGCACTTGCAAAAGGAAGAAATAGAAAAACTAGGAAGGGAGGCCAACAAGAAAGACACAACCATCAGTGAACTAAGAGTGGAACTGAGTACACTTAGGAAGAAAATGAGTGAAATGGCAAGTACAGTAGTCAATCACGAGAGTGTTATGGAAGAGTTCAAAAATGATACAGAGACAATTAGGCAAGTAAGCAGTCTGATAGACTAGAGCACTGATATTGAGGAGAAGATAACACAGGAGAATGAAGCTGTGCAAAGCTACAAAAATGATGTGGAAACCACGTATGCTGAAATGGTGAAAGTAAAGAAAGACTGAGAAACAAGGGTGGAGGAAAAAAGTATTAAACAGGAAGTGAAAAGAATAATCCAAAACAATCCAAAGTTAGTCAGAGATTCAGTAGATATAAACAAATCTATAGTAATCACTGGTATAGAAGAGGAAGAAGTAAAAAACAATATCACAAGAGACAAAAAGGAGATGGCAAATGTAATGAGCTTACTGAAAGAAGTATCAGAGGAAATCTGTAGTAAAGACATACAGTAGAGGAACACAAAAGGTTAGGGAAACACGAGAAAAGCAAGACAAGACTTCCAAAGGTGACTTTCCAGAGTGTAAACACTGTGGAGGAGATACTAAAAAATGCAAAGAATCTTATGGAAAAAAAAAAGGAGTTCAAAAATGTATGGATAAAAAGATGCCTAACACAAGAGGAACTGGAATTACTGAAAGAGAAGAGGGAGGAAGCAAAAACAAAAAATGAGGGAAGATCAGAAGAGGAGATGAACACATTTTTTTTACAAAGTAATAGGATTGCATGTACGAAAGTGGTACACAAAAAGGAATGAATAAAAAGGAGTAAGGTAGTAGAACCATGTCATGACAAGTATATAAACAAGATGATAAAGTTGATGTACTCAAATGTGGATGGAATGGTATCTAAATTACTAGAGATGAATGATTATGTCAGAGAAAATGAACCACAAATAATATGCCTAACTGAAACAAAATTACCACCAAGGATATCCAATGACATACTAAACTTAGAGGAATACAATATATGGAGAAGAGACAGAAATGTAAAAAAAGGAGGAATGATAATATTAACTAAGAAAAATCTAAAAGTCAATGAAATAAAACTAGATATACCATAACAAGTAGAACTGATTGCAGTAGAGATCAGCACATCTGAAGGTAAAGTAATTGTAGCCATTTGTACATGCCACCCAGATCAAACACATGGGAAACAGATGTATATGAGGTCCTGGCAGAGAGTACAATTCAGAGTTTAAGATCATTACTACATAAAATGGAAGAAAAATCGGAAAGAATTATACTAACTGGAGATTTTAATACAAATATAAACTGGAATACTCTAGATATAATTAGCCAAGAAAGCTGTTGGGACCAAAAGCTCCTGGATCTCGTGCAAGAGTTTTTCCTAACGCAACATGTAAGGGAAACCACCAGAAAAAGAGGACTCGATGTACCTTCAGTGCTAGATCTAATATTTACTAGGCAAGAAAATGATATTGACAGTTTAATATATCACCCTCCACTCGGCAAAAGCGATCATGCAGTACTAAATTACAACTTCAGGATAGCATATGATATAGTTAACAGCAATGAAAGTTACAAAAAGAGCCTAAACTATAAAAAGGGAAATTATCAAGACCTAAAGAAGCATTTCTTAGAAGTTGATTGGGAAAATGAGCTTAGAGGACAAGATTTAAATGCTGTATATAAAAAATTCTGTGAATTTTATGAAATAGGAGTCCAGAAGTGTATGTATATATATATATATATATATATATATATATATATATATATATAAAATCACACACAGATGCACGCGTGCACACACACACACACACACACACACACACACACAGGATAGCATATGACATAGTTAACAGCAATGAAAATTCCAAAAAGAGCCTAAACTATAAAAAGGGAAACTATCATTACCTAAAGAAGTACTTCTTAGAAACTGATCGGGGAAAGCAGTTTAGAGGACAAGATTTAAATGCTACATATAAAAAATTCTGTGAACTTTATGAAATAGGAGTCCAGAAGTACATCCCGCAGCACAAAGAAGCAGAAAAGAAAATAAAGAAATGGTTCAATACAGAATGTTAAAAATCAAAAGAAAAAAGAGATTTCTTGTGGAATAGATACAGAAGACACAATAGTGAAAGGGCATATAATAATTACAAACGGGCAAGAAACGATTATACAAGAATAAGGAGGGAGGCCCAAAAACAGTTTGAGGAGGATATCATAAATAAAAGTAGTGATCAACCGAAGCTATTTTACAGCTACATCAGAATCAAAACCAAAGTAAAAGATAAAATACAATCCATTACGGACGAGGGAATCACCTATACACAAGAGAAAGATATTTCTGAAGCACTGAACAAGAATTTCCTATCATTTTTTCCAGAGGAAAAAAATTTTGAGAGGTATTATGTGGAACATGCATGCCCACACATACTACCAGATATACAAACATCAGAAAAAGTAATACAGGAGGAGCTAAGTAAATTAGATAAAGGAAAATCAAATGGTCATGATGAAATTACATGTTGGGTGCTACGTGAATGTGCGAAGGAGTGAAGTAAACCATTATTTTTAATTTTCAAAAAATCCTTGAGTCAAGGTAAACTACCTGATATTTGGAAGAAAGCAAATATTGTTCCCTTATTCAGGAAAGGGAAGAGACAAAATCCACTCAGCTACCGACCAGTATCACAAACCAGTGTTGTAAGCAAGGTATTAGAAATGCTTATACGAAAATCTTGGGTAAATCATCTAGAAGAACACAATACGATAATAGAAAGACAGTTTGGTTTCAGAAAAGGAAAATCATGTGTTACTAATCTGTTGAGCTACTATGACAGAGTAACAGACACATTACAGGAAAGAGAAGGATGGGTGGACAGTATCAGTTTAGATTTCAAAAAAGCATTTGACACAGTACCACACCAAAGACTTTTATGGAAACTGTACCATCAAGGAGGAATTCGAGGCAAACTGTATTGTTGGATGCAAGATTTTCTCATAAGAAGAGAAATGAGAACAGTACTAAGGGGAAATTACTCATCATGGAAAGAAGTGACTAGTGGACCACAGGGCTCAGTGCTGGCACCAATCATGTTTTTAGTGTATATAAATGATATAGACAGTAACACTGGAAATGAAAGCTATCCAAATATGTTTGCAGATGACGCAAAAATACAAAGGAGAATTACTAACACAGACTCTTGTAACGAGCTACAAGAAGAATTAAATAAACTTCATGAATGGAGTAATACATGGCAAATGGAATTCAATGTGGACAAGTGTCATGTAATCAAGTTTGGTAAAAGTGGAAAAAGACCTGACTGGGATTATACGTTAGGAAATAAAACCCTACACACACCAGAAAGAGAGAAGGACCTAGGTGTGAGTATCAATAACAGACTATCTCCGGCTGACCACATCAGTGAGAAGGTACGGAACATGTATACACTGCTTGCAAATATGAGAATAGCATTCACATACATAAATGAAGACATGCTAAGAAGGATAGTAACATCATTCATCAGACCAACCCTGGACTATGCATCAGTAGTCTGGAGTCCTCATCTTAAAAAAACACATAGACAAGATTGAAAAGTTCAAAGGGCAGCTACAAGATGGGTACCAAGCTTAAGAGATCTAAGCTACGAAGAAAGACTAAAAAAACTGAATCTACCAACACTTCAAGTGAGAAGGAAAAGAGGTGACATGATTATGCTATATAAATGCATATCAGGGAAGGAGAAAATAGACGTAAATGATTACTTAATCTATGGGGAAGCATCAACAAGAGGACACTGCAAAAAACTGCATAAAAAGAGAGGTGATAAAGACGTAAGGAAATTTAGTTTCTCAAATTGAGCAATTGATCAGTGGAATGCACTACCGAATGAAATAGTGTGGGCCAAAACAATTCACAATTTTAAGGATATGTACGATAAATATGGTTTAAGACACGGGACAGTACGAGCTTGACTCATTCCTGTAAAGATACAATTAGGTAAGAACAATTAGGTAAGAACACACACACACACACACACACACACACACACATTTGATCATATACCGTATCAAATGTGCCGTAAAAAACCTGATACCGTTGTCAGAATTAATACTCCCTATGGAAGCATCTTTTTCTCACTGTTTGTCTCTCGTATAATAACTCTTAAGCCTTTTATGTATAAAATCACAATCTGAATTTGTATTATTTGTTAATGTACTTTGCATGTCTATTCTTTTCGAACTGTTTGTTGTTCTGTTGTTGTTGTTATTATTATTATTATTATTGCTCTTATTATCATTATTATTATTATTATTATTATTATTATTAGAAGTGGCAGTAGTAGTAGCAGCATCAGCAGTAGTATTTTTATTATTAAACTACTATTCTTACTACAATAACTACAACAACAACAACAACAACTACTACTACTACTATTACTACTACTACTACTACTACTATTATTATTATTATTATTATTATTGTAGTTGTTGTTTATTATAATTATTATTATTATCATAAACATATATACACTCTTCCTCATTTCTAGGCGATTTAATCTTCATACATGAGACCTTTCAAACTTGAGAGAGTAGATATATAGCTGAGTACCGCTTTGGCTACTAAAGGGCATTATTAAGAATTAATGAATTTATCTCGTGGTAACCTAATTAAGATGAGAAGGACAACAAACGCGTAAAGAGGATAGCGCTGTCTCTCTCTCTCTCTCTCTCTCTCTCTCTGTGCTGTGAAAAGGATGTAGAACTGTAGTATCGCCCTATTTTACCATTGACTTACGCGAAATAAGCTTGAAAGGTACGAAAATCTAGGCCAAGTTAAGGAAGGCCGAACTGCTGTATACAGTAGATGTACTCGTATTTCAGAACACGTATTAACCCTTTCCATATATTTCTAAGACACCTCCTGTACCACCATACCCTCTGACATTCCCAGTCACTTCCAGTATTTTTATATTTTTCCAGTGCCCCAGAACATTCCTGTAAAATGACCCATATCCATTTCTAGCTTATGCACTGTCACGAATCAGTTCGCGACATTTTCCTTTTGTGAGAAGCCACGAACTATTAGTGGAAGACTCACTGTGTATCGCTCAGCTAACCGTTTCTCCCTCCATTTCGGAGTATACTTTTCAAAACATTCGTCACCGTTTTCAAAGGTGACCGATTAGTGCACGTCACTGAGTGCTGTACTGAGCGATACTATTGTTTTTTATTGTTCGCCCCTGCTCATTCGACCGTTAAAAAATGCGGCCGAGTGCTCTGCTTTTGTTCCCACGACTTACTCAGTCTGGTGTTTGCTGTGACGGAGAAAGGTTCTGTGCTCAGAAGTGGAGAGGTCAGCTAGCACCCCAAGCTCCACTAGTACAGTTAATCCCAGTACTCCCATCCTAGTTCAGCTCGGGTGATACATAGTATTCATCGACTGGTATTTCCTTTGTGTATTTCCTAGTTTTAAGAGTTTAGTTAAGGTGTTTTTCCTAGGCGTAAGTATTTAGCTTTTGTGAGAGTGAGTGAGTGCGTCTCATTGATTTGAAATGTAACGTTAAATTTATTTTTTGTAATTAATAAATTTAACAGTTCCTTTCTTGAGCTTAATGTAAAGTAAAATCTTGTTTCATTTCTCCATAATTAAGCTTATTTTCCATATAGCTCCTAGCTTGCATAAACGTTTGCTTTCATAACTGGTACTTAGACCAGTCTTGTTGTATTAACTTAATATCCGTTGTGCCACCTGGGAGTTAAGCATCGGCAAGAACCTGATGTTAGTATTAGTTATTTATTGTCAGGGGTGATGTAACTTTCTCCAGAGGCTAACAGTACAGTAATTCAGCAATTGTGAGTAATTAGTCTCTGCTGTGTACTGTTGAGAAAGTGTATAAATTCTCGTTCTTAGAGAATCTTAGCAAGTCAGCGTAAAGTAATCGTTGCTTGATGTAGCAAGACAATCATTGTCTCTGCTCTTCAATATTATTGAATATTGTTATCATTTTAAATAATATTTAACCATTTATTTTAAAATTGCTGTGTTATTATAAAAACCCCGTGACAATTGGCGACCTCATTCCAGGATATTAACTCCTAACCCTAAAGCTATTCACGAGATAGTGCTCACTCATTCATATTTAGGTATTTATCATTAAAGTTTATAGACACAAGTTTACTGGTGTTTACCATTAATTTAGCAAGTGAATTTTGCTTTATCAATCCACAGAGTACTTAACTCTAATTTATTTTTGGTAACACCAGACGATTTTATTCGCTCCTGGGAAGTCGCC
>NC_136958.1:29914897-29972209 GCF_032717465.1 Coenobita brevimanus | reverse complement strand
GTATGCTCATAATAGTAAATATCTGTATCATCAACCAGTTTCAAGTTATAGCCCTCTGAAAATCCGTGACCTTGATTTTGACCTTTCGATGTCACTCGCCCCCTCGTGGGCAGCCACCTTGTCGTGGTGGAGGGGCTGGCATGACCCTGTGATCCCACAAGCCTGCCCGTGGATGTAACAACATCTGGCAGGGTCTCCCATGTGGGTAGGGTTGTGGGTGAGGGTTCTGACTAAGCGCTACTTGAAACGTAGGTTACCCGTATGGGTCATCGGTGCCGCCCTCCAGAGGGATCGCCTCGGTGCTGTCCTGAGTTGGTTGGTTGGGTGTCTGGGCTGGGGGGTGTTGGGGAAGGGGGTCTTTGCACTGGTGAGAGCAAACTTTCGTATCACAGGGTGTCCTTTTGGGGGCACCCTATGGGGACGAGGTACCCCACTCCCATCAGACCGTGCTCAGTCCCCTCACTCCCTGGTAGGCAGTTTCCCTTGGCTCCTGGTGCCAATTTATGTTCATCAATGTATATATGGATACACTGGACATTTCATTAACCACTCGTGTGGTCGGTGACCAGCCGCACGAGTCGGCATCAACCGGTCACTCTCTGGCCGACGACCCTATACCCTCCGGGTCATCTGCCAAAACTACGAATCCTGATGCCCTTTCTATGGAGCTGTTACCTGGTGTTTTTGTGAATCACTTTTACACAAAATACATAGTCCTCAAAATGGATAATGGTACTTCCTTCCGGAACCTGAATTGTTTTCAGATTCACAGTGGTCTAGTTACAGTATGTGGATTTACTCCCAAGGTCTCTTTGCAGGGTGATGGTTCTCTATTGCTAGAAGCCAGGAATGAAGAGGAGAGTTCATGCATCCAGTCCCTAACTATGGTTGCTGGTTATCCTGTATCTGCCTCTCGTCACTTGGTCCTAAATCAGTTCTGAGGGGTTGTATATTCTTGTGACTTGGTTTCATATTCCGATTCTTCCCTCTTAGAGGGGCTGGCTCCTCAGGGAGTTGTAGCAGTACAAAGAATAATGAAGAAAGTTGATGGGATTTTAACCCCCATGCCCACCCTTATCTTGACATTTGATCGTCTTACTTTGCCAGAGGTCATCACCGCTGCATGTTGGAAGCTTAAGGTTAATCCTTATGTTCCCCGACCTAGAAGGTGCTATTATTGTCAAAGGTTTGGTCATGTTCGCTGTTCTTGCAGGCTGGAAGCGTCTGGCCTTCCTGAGGTTTGTGGAAATTGTGGTGGAATTTCTCATGGTATGGATGATTGTTCTCAACTCTCTAAATGTTTGAACTGTGGAGGAGCACATGCAGCCTCCTCAAGGGATTGCGAAGTATACAAGTATGAATATGAGATTATTTCTGTCTGAACGAAGGAGAAAAAGTCCTTTTCTGAGGCAAAGGCCAGGGTAAGGGAGCGGTTCATTCGCCCTGGGGTTACCTTTGCTTCTGTGTTGTCTTGCCATAAAGCTACCCAGCAGGTGCCCCTGCCATCACACAATGCCCCATCAAATTCTCGGGGTTCTACTTCCCGGCCTTCTTGCCCGGGGGGTTCCACTGAGGGAATACAGCCTGGAAGCAGCTGTGCTTCCTCCAGGGAGGTGCGTCCTGTCTCTGGGGATGTCCCCTCTGCAGTGGTTCTTCCAGCATTTGGGAGTGCCTCCCCCATCGCAGTTCATCCGGTTCCTCCTGTGACAAACACCCGTGTCGATGCTACACCTTGCTTTGACACATCCAAAACTCCCGATGTCCTTCCTGTGAATCCTTGTCCTGACATATCCAAAAAAAAACAGCGTCTCTCATACTCCTGTATCGGCTGCTACTCCCGTACCGATTGCTGCTCCTGTACCATCTGCCTACTCTGCTACTGTTGTTCACTCTTCTTTACAGTGTGGCACTACAATTTCTAATCCTTTAAGTTCTGGTGCAGAGATGGAGGTTGCATCTGCCAACTTCAAACGAGTGAGGAGTGAGGAGTTTTTGGGTGACTCCCCTCCTTCTAAGGTTCAAGCTTCTGTATTGCATGAGAATTCTGAGGGGGCTTTTCGCTCGACAACCCAGCCAGTGGTGGCGTGTAAGTCTGTGGGTGTTCATGATGGCCCTTCTAGGATTCCCGTCCCTTCCTCTTACTCAGGTGTGGTGGGGCCTGGGTCTTTAGATACTCAAAGAGCTCAGTCGCTTGCTCCCTCTGATCCATCACTCAGTGGCCAACCTTTGGTTGATTCGGTTGGGGGGGATTCAGTTGGCCCCAAGGTGCCAGCTGAACCCTCACATGAGTGTGCAGATGGGGCACGTCGGTCTTCCAAGAAGGTTTCTGTGGTTCAGACTCATTCTGGCGATGGGCGGGACGTGTCTTGGGGTAAGGGTACTTCCACCCATGGAAACACTAAATCTTCATTGTCTTCTCGGTTGGTGAGGCAGAGCTCCATGCCTAGGAAGAAGGGCTTTCACTCCCTTCCCAACGAGGTTGCTACATAGCTTTGGTGTTTCTAAGTTCATAATATTTAATACTAATCACTATGGATCAATCGGTACCAATCTGTCTTCAGTGGAACTGTAGAGGTGCCATGGCAAATTGGGAGGAATTGCAGTTATTACTCTCTGCTCTGAACCCACTATGTGTCTGTCTTCAGGAGACAATGGTGGGTTCCCTTCTATTAGGGGGTATGAGGCCTTCCAGGCATCTCCTCCAGGTGGTCGCAGTGGTGGATGTGCAATTTTGTGCCGTTCTGATGTCCCCTTTATTTCCTTTGATTTTCAGTTCCACTTTCAAGTTCTAGCAGTACAGATACATGTTGGGAGGTGCTATACCATCTGTTGTCTGTACCTTCCACCTTCCATTCCTGTTATACGTGCTGATCTAGAAACCCTTATTAGTCAACTTTCACCCCCTTTCCTATTCCTTGGTGACCTTAATTGCCGCCATCCTTTGTGGGGTGACTCACTTTCAAATTCCCGGGGTGATCTTCTTGCCTCTTTGGTTGGGGATTTAGATTTGGTTGTCCTAAATGATGGGAGGCCAACCCATTTTCATGTTCAGAATGGCACGTATTCTGTCATTGACCTTACCATCCTCTTCTCTGACTGTGGCCTTGATTTTTCTTGGGAGATTTTGGATGATCTACATGGTAGTGACCATTATCCTGTAGTGGTCCAGCATACTCGCTCTGTTCCTGTAGCCTGTCTGCCACGCTGGTGTCTGGAGAGGGCTGATTGGTCTCTCTTTGAGGAACTATGTGTATTTGCCAACAGGGTTAGTGATTTTTCAACTATCGATGATGCCGAATGTTATTTTACCAAGACCATTTTCTCAGCAGGGGTTCATTCCATCCCACGGACTTCTGGTGTTTTTTCCCGGAGACCTGTGCCATGGTGGAATTATGACTGCTCCATAGCAAAGGGAACCTACAAAGCAGCTGCCCGTCGGTATTTTGCCAATCGTAATGTTGTTTTTCTAAGTATACAGTTTCGCAAAGCGCGTGTTCACTAATAGATGGGTCATGAAGAATGCTCACCGTAACTCGTGGAGGTCGTATGTTTCTACAGTTACATCTTCAACTTCAATGTCTTTGGTGTGGAAAAAGGTATGCAAGATTTCTGGTAGGTTCTCACCCCCCTCCCCTCCGGTGTTGTGCCTTCATGGAGAACTTGTGTCTGCACCAGATGCAATAGCCTCTGCTTTTGCAAATCAGTTTTACGCTGTCTTTACAAATGATCCTTCTCAGCCTTTTGCTACCTTTCGTAGGAATCAGGAGAGGCTGGGTCTTGACTTTTGCTCTCATGGCGGAGAGCCGTATAATTTAGATTTCAGCCTCCATGAGCTGTGTGCTGCCCTTTCAGAGTGTCGTGACACTGCTCCTAAGTCTGACGATATTCCATACGCTATGCTGCGTCATCTACCGACTGATTCACTTCAGTTTTTATTGGACCATTTTAACAGGGTTTGGAGTGAGGGGTCTATTCCGAGGAGTTGGAAGTTGGTATTGTCCTCCCCTTTCCCAAGCCTGGTAGAGACCATTCCCAAGTCTCCAACTATCACCCTATCACTTTAACATCATGTGTGTGCAAGCTGTTCGAAAAGAAGGTCAATGTCAGGCTTATGTGGTTTCTGGAGAAGGGTTGCTTTCTCTCTCTGTTGCAGAGTTTTTTCCGTAAATTACGGTGTACTTCAGACAACCTTATTAGGCTTGAGGCATCGATCTGTGAAGCTTTTGCCTCCAAGCAACATCTTGTGACTGTGTTTTTTGACTTTGAGAAAGCTTATGACACTGCCTGGCGCCATGGCATCCTCCAACAACTTCATGCCTTTGGTTTGTGTGGTCGCCTGCCTGTGTTGCTTGGAGACTTCTTGACTGATCGTGTATTTTGGGGTCTGTGTGGGTTTTACCCTCTCTGTGCCACTGTGCCAGGAGGAAGGTGTCCCACAGGGGAGTGTCTTAAGTGTTTCTCTGTTTGCAGTGGCCATCAATGGTATCATTGACACTGTGCCTGCTGGGGTATCCTCATCCCTTAGCTAAATGGTTTTCTGGCTCCCGCATGTCTGCTATTGAGTGGTGTATGCAACTTGCCTTGGACAAGATTTCTGCCTGGGCCACTTCCAAGGGTTTTCGGTTTTCCCTTTCAAAGACTGTGGCTATGCACTTCTGTAGGATGAGAGGGGTACACCCGGACCCTGATCTCCAGCTTTGTGGCAGGAGACTCCATTGTGTGACAGAGATGAAATTCTTGGGCCTGACGTTTGATTGTCGTTTGACATGGGTCCCACACTTGGCAAATCTTAAAACATCATGTATGAAGGCTCTCAATTTATTGAAGGTTCTGTCCCATACCCCTTGGGGTGCTGATCAGAGGACGCATTTGTTTCAGGTATTTGTAACCTCTAAGCTGTCATATGGCTGTGAGGTATACTCCTCTGCCACAGAATCAAGACTAAAAACTCTAGATGCTGTCTATCATGCTGGTCTTTGCCTTCCAACTGGGACTTTTCGGTCCTCTCGAATTCCAAGCTTACTGGTGGAAGCTGGTGTGCCTCCCTTAGATCTACTGGGTCACTCTGTTGCAGTAAGGTGCTGGTTCCGGATTCGTCGCCTTCCAGACTCACTTGTCTGTGAATGTGTGATGAAACAGTCTTGTCTTTTGTGTTATAGTAGACACCCTTGCATGCCTCGTCCATTTGGCTATAGGGTTCAGGATATAATGGAGGGGTTTGGTTTGTCGGCAGTACTTGTCAGTCCTGTTAGGATCACGAGGGTTGCGCCTTGGATATTACCCAGGGTAACTTTTTGCAGGCCTTTTGCTGGCTCAAAGGATTTTGTCGCTCCTCAGTGTCTTTTAAGGTTATTTTTAGAACATGCTTCTAGTCATGGTGGTTCTGTGGCTGTGTATACTGATGGCTCTAAATCCGCATCAGGTGTTGGTTTTAGAGTGGTATTTCCCGATTTTAGCCGTGGAGGTAGTCTTCCTTTGGTTGCCTCAGTTTTTACTGCAGAGTTGTCAGCCATCATTTTAACCTTGAAGTTGGTGTTTGTTCACCCTGACAATTATTTTACTATTTTTAGCAACTCTCAAGGGGCACTTTTGGCCCTGGACACTTTTAATTCTTCCCATCCCTTAGTTTTAGCTATTATGGAGTGGCTGTTCCTCATTCGTTGTTGGGGGAAGAGAGTGGATTTTTGCTGGGTTCCCGCACATGTTGGTGTGGTGGGCAATGAGACAGCAGATGCATTGGCCAAGGCTGCGGCTACTCAACAGCCCTCAACAGAATATCTGCTTCCTGCATCTGATCTAACACCTTACTTGCGGGACAGAATTCATGTGTGTTGGCAGAGACACTGGGATGGTGTTGCTCATAATAAGTTGAATGAGGTCTTTCAGAGAGTGGTTGTGCCAAAGGTTCTCCCTTCCATGCCTCGGCGATTGGAGGTAGCTCTTGCTAGGCTTCACACTGGGCACTCTCGGCTTACACATGGGTTCCTGATGAGTGGTGAGACTCAACCGTACTGCGATGATTGCTTTGTTCCCCTTACTGTCTGTCACTTGCTGGTTGAGTGTCCAAGTTTGGGGGACCTGCGTCAGAGATTCCTCCATAGGCATAGAGGGGTAGATGGTGCCTATTGTCTCTCCTCGATGCTTGATGGAGAACATAGCGATTTTACTGATGCTTTTGGTTTTCTTCAGGAGGCGGGCCTCCTTCCACTTTTATAAGTACTTGTTTTTTCTGTTAACTATTCTTTTATAATTTTCAGTGTTTTATTTCTAGTAAAAGTTATTAACTTTATTTCGATTATGCACTATTTATTTGCTATGTGTTTTAGCTAGTTGTCTGGTGGCATATGACCTTAGCAGTTGCGCCGCCAGTTTCTACAACAATCAATCAATCAATCGATGTTACTCGATTACCTCCAAACTTTAATCATTTACTTTTTGGACACTCGATTACCTCCAAACTTTAATCATTTACTTTTGGGACCAGTGTCCACATATCCTGAAAGTTTCATGTAATTTCATTAAGCCATTTTTCCTTAATGTTCCTAACAAACAAACAAATAAACACAGAAACTCAGCCAAAAACAATTCCTCGCCGGACTCCTTCCGGGCGAGGTAAAAAAAGAAATATCTACAATATCAATAAGAACAGAACAGAATGTGGAGTTCTTAATAATAATAATAATAATAATAATAACAGTTGAAATTATGGTATAAATCAAAACTTGCGGTACAGGAATTTAAAAAATCCGGTAACTGAGTACAAAACAAAAACAATAACACACACACTGGGTTTCTCAGAAAAAAAGAAAAAACAAAAACAGTTTCATCCATTCTCGACATAAAGACGTAAAGAGGGCTTACTTACCAAAGTATTAGGTATAAAAGAAAATATAATCACTAAGCTACTCATAACAAGAAAGTAAATAAATAAAAAGAATATTCTACACTACCTCCAAAGTTTATCGCCCAGGAGAGAGGCGATGATATCATAAATGATCAGTACAGATCGTGATGTGCCTGTGAGAATGTTTCGTTTTTTTTTACACCTTAACTTGACCCAGATTCTCGTCCTTTTGCAGCTAATATCATGGAGTTCATTGACAGAAAAAAAAAAAATGCTACAGCTCAGTATCTTTCTGTAGCACCCCTTTGTGACTAGCAGCATACTTTAGCGTTAATCTATTATTACAGCTCAGCATTCAGAATACAGTGACGGTGGTTTTAGCCTAGGTTAAAGTAAACAGAGTATAGTTTAATCTAGGCGACAACTAGCCTAATCCCCGTTGGCCCTGATGGGTTGAGAATTATTTATGTGGCGCTGCTGGGTTCTCCTGTTTTCTTTCGCTTAAACTTTTACCACAGAAATAATGAGAGAGAGAGAGAGAGAGAGAGAGAGAGAGAGAGAGAGAGAGAGAGAGAGATTAAGAAAGCGATCTAGTTCCTCCTTTCTTGGACAACTTATTGACTTTCAACCTATCTGAGTCTGTTTTCATCCATTCATGCCTTAACTCATTCTCTGTTTCTGCGTATTCTTCTAGGAACTCTTTAACCCCTTTGGTTCCGTTGATATAATTTCTTATTTTATTCTTTTCAGCAATAGATCTTTTTCAACTTCAGACATACCTCTGTAGTTCTTTGACCTTAGTTTGGCTCAGATTTTCGTCCGTTTGCAGGCTGTTTCCAATAGCTCATCGTCAAAAACAGATGGTGCTACGCCTCTAAGTCCATTCTTTAGTACTTCTTCTGACCTGCAACATATTCTTGTGTCCATGATTGAGTAAGTGTTCAAACTGCAACGTCAGCCCAACATTTTACATCAGCAATAACGCAGAGTAAGGGGGGGAGTTCAGTGAGTGATTTGAAAAACAAAATTAATTATATTACTAGGCTGAAAATTTAATAAAGCACAGGAAATTTCTACCGTAAACTGCTCCGTGTTTATGGGCGAGCTTGTATACACAGTGCCTTGTCCCTCTTCCTACTTATGTTGCAAAGGCCTGTAAACTGATGATCGCGTCTGCTCCCACGTTTCCTCCCCCACCCTCCCCTCTAGCCAAGCATAATATAGCAATCGGCTCGGCAAAGTGCTGTTTGTGCTCAAACATTAATTTAAAACTCTTCCCTGTAAATCACACGCTACTTCCCCCTCCCCCAGCCTATGTGGAATGGTGCAAGGTTTGCACGAAAAGGAGCATCATTCCTGTAACCACATACAATGAATTTCAGAGTCTGGCAGAAGTAGAGGAAGGGATCCACGAGGCTCAGATTGCAGGGGACTCCATCATCCATGGTCAGTTGGTGGAATTTTGTGACAGGGCGTCCTCTAACGAAAGCGTTTTTATATTCCAGGTGCAAGAGTAGACGATGTAACAGGCTGTGGATGTCATTTTCGAGAATGTGGAAAATGATAGCATTGTTGTTATTCTTACGCGAACTAATGCTGTGCAAACCCAATTGGAAGAGCTGATGGAGAGCTGCAGAAAGATGATCCAACCCTACAAGGATGAAACTAACATATTAATTTCAGGCATACTCCCAAGGATTGACGCAAGGAATGCCTTCTTTAGTAATGCACTAAGTATAAATAACAGCATCATCACATTGCTTGCAGGAAGGAGTGAGTTCATTGGCACATGGAACTAGTATTGCGAGCAGCGAATGCTATTTGCGAATGATAGACTACTCTTGAATGCCACTGGGTCTGCCCATCTCGGGTTGTTTGTTTAGTGATGCAGCAAGTTTTTTCTGGAGAGAAAACAAGCATCATAGGAGGTGATAAATCAGTACATCATAAAAACAAACACATCATAAAAACAAAACAAACACATCATAAAAACAAACACATTAAAGCTCTCGTAAATGTGTGTAGTCTGCATAATAAATTTTCTGATTTAGAGGCCCTTGCCTATGCTAAAGATAATGATGCAATTGGTATAACAGAATCATGGTATTACTGGGTAGAGAGATTTTCTATGAGAGTTTAATTTACCAGGCTATCACATTTTCAGTAGTGAAAGGAAGAATACAGCAGGGGGCAGTGTGTTGTTATATAATAATCGAGATTTTATCCAGTCATAATTACCAAGCCATGTATTGAAAATATTGACACTACTTATATTCAGCTTAGAAACAAATCTTGTCATGAAGTCACACTTAGGCTAATATATTGTCCACCTGGTCAGCCTCTCAACATCGACAATGAAATCAACAAACTGCCAAAATCTTTTGTATGCAAAGCACCATAATATTTGGTGATTTTAATTTACCAGATAAAAAATAGGTGAAACCTTTATTGTTACACATAGGGTTAGACCTATATCGAAAGTTACAGGAAAGTTCATTGTATCAGTTTGTAATTTATGCGGCACATGGAGCTAACATCCTAGATCTTGTTTTAACCATGTCAGAAACTTTAGTAACATTATTGGAGGAGAAGATTTTAGTACAAATGATACCACATAATCATATTATGCATTAAATTCTGTGACGAAAATTGTCAGGGATAGCTGTGTGAAAGTGCCTGCCTATAAGAAGGCAAATTATAATAAATTAAGGGTAATTCTAGGTGCAAGTGACGTGCATCCCCAGTGGCGTACCCAGAAAGTTGAAAACAGGGGGCCTTTTTTTTTTTTTAAATCTTTTTAACTGTGCAGCCCATGACTTTGGCGAGTACAGCGAGCCCGTACAGCTAGGGGGTCCAGGGGGGAGGGGGCGCTGTAAGTCCCTGCAAAAAAATTTTGCATTTTGGCCAATTTTATGATCACTATGAGGCCATATGGAATGGGTATATGGCCTCAGTAACAGAGAGTAGGCCAGCATGCTCTCCAGTACAAGTCTGTCTAACTATCAGCACCAAACTACATGCACAGTACACACTACACTTCCTTTTCCAAAATTAAAAAAATAAAATCATGGCAGCTCAACACGTGGCCTCAGAGTTCCCGTGGGGGGGGACCATAGATGCCCCCACCTTCCACTCCTATCCCGCGGACGACTAGAGCTGCCTGGAACCACTGTCTGACTCTCTTCTTCATTTCTGCAACATTCGCGGCCTTTCCTCTAATTTTCGCTATGTTGAGCACCACCTCTCCTTCTCTAAACCTCACCTTCTCTTTCTAACTGAGACTCAGCTGTCTGAGGCAACTGACAGCAGACCCTTTTCTGTATGCTCCTACTTTCTCTATACTCATTTCAAAGCCAAAGGTGGCTGTTGTGTATATATATATATGCAACGACTTATCTTGTTCTCGTGTTCCTGACCTCGATTCTTCTGAATTCTCAATACTCTGGCTTCGGCTTTCCTGTCATTCTCTGACTAAATATATCTGCGCTGTTTACTTATCTCCTGATTCTACTAACTATCAAAAATTCTTTGACTATCTTACTTCTGCGATGGAACACATTTCTCTTTTCTCTGAAATCTCCATTCTAGGAGATGTCAATGTTCACCAACACCTTTGGCTCTCCTCTCCTTTCACTGATCCACCTGGTGAACAAGCCTACATCTCTTCTATCCTTAATGACCTAGAGCAGCTTGTACAGTACCCTACCCGTATCCCTGACCGCCTTGGAGAGAGCTCCAAAATACTTGACCTGTCCCTTACAACCAATCCATCTGCTTACACATTAATCTTTTCTCTCCGTTGGCCTCCTCCAATCACAACCTTATCACCTTAACCTGTCCTATCACTCCGGTACAGCCTGTGGACCCTCCAAAGAAACGTTGCCTGTGGCACTTTGGAGCTGCAGATTGAGAGGCCCTCAGGTAGGAGTTCTTTGATTTTCCCTGGAATGATTATTGTTTACATGGCCGGGAGCCATCTAAGTGTACTTTGTGCATAAAGGAGGTTATTCTTTTGGGTATGGAAGCATACATTCCTTTCTCATATCCTTTGACTAATGCAAGAAAGCCTTGGTTTATTCACGCTTGTTCTAATGCTGTCCACAACAAGGAGAGGGCCTATAAAAAGTACTGGAGCCAATCCATCCCTGAGTCGCATCTTTTATACGTTTCTGCCCAGAATTGTTCTAAGTCTGTTCTTCGCTTTGTTAAAAATAATTTCATCTGTACTAAATGGTCTCAACTCTCCAACTCGAATTCTTCCCGCTCCTTCTGGCACCTTCCCAAAATCTTTCTAACAACTTTACCTCATCATCCTTCCCTCCTCTTTTCTACTCTGTAGCTATTTCTTCAACTGATAAAGCAGATCTCTTCACTCAGACTTTCTCCTCCAATTCCAGCTTACACGATTCCAGTGCTGTTCCTCCATCACTTCCCCCCTCTGACTTCCTCATGGCTGACATTAAAATTTCCTTAGCTGATGTATTTTCTGCCATCACAGGCCTCAAGACTAATAATACACATGGGCCTGATGGAGTCCCTCCTGTTGTCCTCAAGAACTGTGCTTCTGTGCTTACACCCTGCCTGGGCAAACTCTTTCGCATTTGTCTATCAACTTGTACCTTTCATTCTTGCTGGAAGTTTGCTTTCATTCAGCCAGTCCCAAAGATGGAGTGACCATTCCCAACCCTCTAACTATCGTCCAATTGCTTAACATCCTGTATCTCAAAGTTTTTGAATCAATTCTTAATAAAAAAATTTTAAGGCATCTTTCCTATCACAACCTTCTTGCCGATCGTCAGCATGGGTTCCTTCAGGGATGCTCCGCTGGCAATCTTCTCACCTACCTTTCAGACTCCTGGTCATCCTCCTTTCGGGACTTTGGCGAAAGCTTTGCCATTGCACTTGACATCTCAAAGGCTTTCGATCGAGTCTGGCATAAATCTTTAATTTCTAAACTGCCCACTCATGGTTTCTATCCTTATATCTGTGCCTTCGTCTCTAGCTACCTTTATGGTCGTTCTATAGCCGCTGTTGTAGACGGCCATTGTTCTTCTAAATCTATCAACAGTGGTGTTCCTCAGGGATCTGTCCTATCACCAACTCTCTTCCTTTTATTCATCACTGACCTTCTAAGCTGTACATCTAACCCTACCCACTCCGAAGCTGATCACTCCACCCTTCATCTTTCCATTCGGTTCCCGCAACGTCCATCTCAGCAGTTACTTCAACAAACAAGGGATAAGGCTATGGCACACCTAATGTCTGACTTGAATCGTATCTCTGACTGAGGTAAATATAATCTTGTTGCTTTTAATGCACCAAAGACTCAGTTTTTACACCTATCAACCCAACAAAATCTTCCACAGGTATACCCACTAACATTTAATAATATTCGGCTTAATCCTGCATCATCTTTGACCATGCTTGGGGTTTCATTTACTCGGGACTTATCTTGAAGATCATATTCCATCTCTTGTAAAATCTGCTTCCAAGAGATTGGGTGTGCTAAGCCGACTCCATTCCTTCTTTACCCCTGCACAATTGTTGTCTCTATACAGGGATTTTATCCGCCCCTGTGTGGAGTACAACTCTCATGTGTGGGGAGGCTCTCCACATACAGCTCTTTTTAATAGGGTGGAGTCAAAGGCTTTTCGTCTCATTAACTCTCCTCCTCTTACTGCCTCCCTTCAACCTCTGTCTCTTTGTCGCACTGTTGCATCTTTATCTCTTTTCTATCGCTACTTCAATGGTCACTGCTCTTCTGAACTGTCTGCATGCATTCCTTGACCTCTACGAAGGGCGCGTAGCATCCGTCTAGCAGCAAACTCTCATCTCTTTTCTATCCAACTCTCTAATGCGAGAGTTAACCGTTATTCCCAGTCCTTCATTTATGCAACAGGTCAACTGTGGAACTGTCTCCCTCTGTCTGTGCTTCCTGCTTCCTATGATCTCCAATCTTTCAAACGCAGTGTGTCCAGGCATCTCGAAATGATCGGATCTTGAATTTGGCTCACTCTTGTATTTTGTTTTTCTCTTGGATGGAACAATAATTTGCAGGCTCCTGGCCTTTGGTCCCTTCTTCTTTGCATTAAAAAAAAATATTTTAAAGTCATTTTTAAGTACTTTGTGCCACTGAGTTATGATTCAGTCTCTCCAATATCCTTATTCTACTAAAATTCACAAGCTCACATTTTGATCAAATAACTTTACAACTGTAATAAAGTAATAACAATATTAATAAAAAAATATGATAATTTAATCACTGTATTAGTCTCAGTTACAAACAGTTAAAGACAAGACATATCCAACATAATTTTCTTGATAATTCAGTTATAACAGATGAAGCTGATGAGTAGTTATCAGAGAAACCAGTGGATAAAATAAGAAAACAGTCATTTTTGAGATACCACTGAGTATAATACATAAGCAGTTTATTCAGGTATGCATTATTTAAGTTGGATTTTAAAACTAATTTTTATTGTCTCTGTATGTAGGTAGGGGCAATTTAAGTAATCTGAGAAAGTATTATTTTAATGTTATTTGAGGAAACATTGTTCTTGTTTATTTGATATATATACTATATATATATATATATATATATATATATATATATATATATATATATATATATATATATATATACTGTATATATATATATATATATATATATATATATATATATATATATAAAACCGATGGAGCAAGAGGCTGACTGACTGAACACCAAGAGAATGTAAACGTAGCAGAAAAAGGCCAGACAGGAGATGGGGAGATGAGATAGAGAAATTTGCAGGGAAAACGTGGCAAAAATTGGCTCAGTCAAGGAATTCGTGGAAAAGGTTGGGGCAGGCCTTTGTTCAGCAGTGGATTAGTTATGGCTGATGATGATGATGATGATGATGATGATATATATATATATATATATATATATATATATATATATATATATATATATATATATATATATATATATATATATGTATATATATATATGTATATATATATATGTATATATATATATATATATATATATATATATATATATATATATATATATATATATATATATATATATATATATATGGGCATTTAAGTGAATGGTTCACGATCGGTGTGGGCGTGCGACAAGGTTGTGTGATGTCCCCATGGATGTTCAATATAGATATGGATGGGGTGATGAGAGAAGTAAAAACACGAGTAATGGTGAAAGGGATGGTGTTGGTAATTAATGGTGATAGATGGAATATCTCAAATTTGTTGTATGCTGATGATGCAGTACTGCTTGCAAGTACCAGACAAGAACTTGGTAGGCTAGTGCAGAGTTTTGCTGATTTCTGTGAGCGTCGTGCCTTGAGAGTACATGTAGAGAAGAGTAAAGTGAAGGTTATTGAGAGAGAAGGTGACTCCCAGTGTGATGTCACAATGAATAGAGAGAGACTGGAACTGGTGAGAGAGTTCAAATACTTGGGTACAGTGAAAGAAAAGAGAGGAAAATGTGCAAAAGAAGTTGATAATAGAGTGACATAAGGAAGAAAAGTAGCTGGTGCAATGAAAGTCTTCATAAGAAACAGAGGCTTGAGTGTTGCAGCTGCACGAGGCTTACATGAGGGAGTGTTGGTGCCAACTCTAACATATGGATGTGAGACTATGTTGTGGCATGAAAATGAAAAGTCAAGAGTAAGAGCAGTGGAGATGGGACTGCTGAGGAATGTATGCGGAGTACAGAGGGTGGATAGGATAGAAATAATATGATTCATGAAAGGTGTGGAATGAGGAAGTCGGTAGACACCGGAATCGAAGAGCACGTCCTTAGATGGTATGGTCATGTGGAAAGAATGGTTAACAACAGAGTGGTGAAAAAGGTATACCTTAGCTAATTTGAAGGAGGGAAGAGGTGAGGTAGGCCAAGGAGAAGGTGAAGAGATATGGTGGATGAGTGTTTGAGGAAGAGAGGTTTGGACGTCTTTGAGGCTAGGGAACTGACAAGAGATCGAGCTGGCTGGATGAATGTTGTGAGGAGAAGTGCATGATCAGAGATTTTGGCACCCCTTGTGAGCATGGCAGCATCCGAATTAACTCAGTCGGATACGTTTGTGTGAAGCTGCAGCAGAATATGATGAATGTTTTTGGCGTATTCGGTGGAGCCAGGATTCCTAGGGTTTGAACGATGAGTGAATGGAAGTGTGGCCTATTTGGATTCGGCAAGTTTATGCTGTCTGGACTTTGCTACTCCTCACCCTGCCTTTGGGTGGAAAAGGAGGTCCGGATGATGATGATATATATATATATATATATATATATATATATATATATATATATATACACATACATACACAGGGTGACCCCCCAAAACTCTCACATTTCGAAAGGCTGTAGCACTGGCAGTAGTGAGGTGGTAGGGATGAGGCTAGGGTCTGTTTGTAGCCCAACCCTAACCGTCCACAGTCGCCAACATGGCGTGGTTGGGAACACACCGTGAGTTCGGTGTCGAAGCATTTTTCACAAGCAACCGTTCCGTGATCGCCATGCTGTGGGCCTTTCGAAGACGTTTCAGTATTCCACGGAACCAAAACGTTCCAGATCAGAAAACCATCTTGCAATGGGTTGAGAATTTCAGGGCAGCAGGCTCAGCTTTAAATAGAAAATCACCTGGTCGACCTAGGAGTGCATGAACACCTGAGAATATTGAAGCATTGAGGCGGTCTGTTGTGCAGTCTCGGAGACGTTCTGCATGGATGCATGCTTAGCTGCAGGGATATCCCGGGAAACTGCAAGGAGAATCTTACACAAAGACCTTCACTTCCATCGAAACAATATGACTGTTGTGCAAGAACTCAATGCAAAGGACTGGATAAGCCGCAGGGAGTTATGCAGGAACATTCTGCAATGTGTCTGGAAGATGCTGTTTTCTTGTGCAGTGACGAAGCTCATTTTCATTTGAGTGACTCTGTAAACAAACAATATTTTCGCTATTGGTCTAAAGACAACCCTCGCATGCTACGCAAAAGACCATTGCACTCTGATCGAGTGACTGTGTGGTGCGCTGTTGCCGATGTTGGCATTGTGGGTCATTTCTTTGAAGAGGGTGGTGTAACTGTTACTGTAACTTCTGACAGTTATATTGATATGCTCGAAAACTTTCTAAGGCCACAACTCGAATAGCTTGAGCTAGAAGTACTCGATGTGTGGTTTCAGTAAGATGGAGCTACGGCACACACAGCTCGAAGTGCTGAGAGAAATGTTTCTGGATCGGGTGATCTCGTTGCGTAGCGATGTTGGGTGGCCGGCCCATTCCCCTGACCCCGCCCATTGTGATTTTTTTTCTGTGGGGCTACCTTAAATCACTAGTGTATACTCATCAACCCCAAACTCTTGAAGCCCTTAAGGTTGCTATTCAGCAGGAGATAGCTGCTGTTCCACACGACATGACCCTTCGAGCCATGGCAGCCTTCAGAAATCGCCTCCAAGCGTGTATAGACAATGATGGCCACCTTTTGGAGGATGTCATCTTTAAAACATGATGAATAAAACTGTATTGAATGAAGTTTCATTTGTGCAAATATTTTGATTATCTTTAACCATTTTTCTTCCTTTACCTTTGAAATGTGGGAGGTTTTTCTGGGTCATCCTTTATATATATATATATATATATATATATATATATATATATATATATATTTGCAAAAGGGAGGGCCATGGCTGCATGCCCCCCGCCCCCCCTCGGTACACCATTGTGCATCCCATTATCAAAACATCAGATATTAATGATGCATGGAATTTTTTTTTAACAGAAACTCACCACAAAGCAGTCTGGTTATGTATTCCAAGGCACAAAAGAAGGTCTGCCAAAAATTATAAACCAAAATGGTGGAACTCCG
Source organism: Coenobita brevimanus (assembly GCF_032717465.1). NCBI lineage: Eukaryota > Metazoa > Arthropoda > Malacostraca > Decapoda > Coenobitidae > Coenobita > Coenobita brevimanus. Next base: position 29,955,487 of record NC_136958.1, on the reverse strand, counting down.
ATATTAAACACAGTCTGGTGGCAAAAAATCTTGAATATACAGGTTTTTATACCACAAAGAGTCAAAGTGATAAAAGTAATATGATGTTCTTTGATGGGAATAGGGCCGGATTTACCTACTTGTGGGCCCCACACCAAACTCATCAGTGGGCCCCCAAATTATTGTGCAGGTACCCCATGCTCTGGGCCCTATACTTATTGTACAGTACAGGGGTCCTTATGGTTGTGAATATATTATATAATGAAATACTCGGTGTGAACTTGAAACGAGGTTATACATTAGCACACTGCGCAACAAATTAGTTTTAGTGGGCCCCCAGATATCAGTGGGCCCTAGGCCAATGGCCTACTTGGCCTCTTGGTAGATCCGGTCTTGGACGGAAAGCAAAAAAAAAAAATAAATAAACAGTAAGAAAAAGCTTGAGGCACATATTGCCTGTATCAATAAATCAAATCCCAAAGAATTTTTCAGTTACATGAGAAACAAAACGATAAATCCAACAATGGGGCCCTTAATCATAGCTAACGGAGAGCGCACCGATGATGAAACTAGGATGACGAAAATTCTTAATACTTTCTTCACGTCAGTATTTACAGTAGGAAATAAACATACGATTCCTGCAGTTTTCCCAGTTCCTATAGAAGAGACAACATATTCAATGATATTGCAGTTAGTGATCGCATTGTACTACTTGCGATTACCAAATTAAAAGAGAATAAAACACCAGGACCGGACAAAATCTCCCAGTGTGTATTAAAGGAACTACGGAATTAAATTTCAAAGCCTTTATTTGAACATTTTGACTGATCACTAAAGAGCAGTAAGGTGCTACACGAATAGAAGCTGGCAAAAGTCACCCCTATATTCAGAGAGGGAAACAAAGCACAGCCAGAAACTACTGCCCAATTAGTTTAACATCAGTGGTTTGCAAATTACTTGAAGCTATTATCAGAGACATGTTTGTGAAGCACTTAGAAACAAATAATCTCATCAAAGATTCACAACATGGTTTTCAGGATAATCGTTCTTGCCACACGAATCTGTTAGACTTCTTCAACGATGTACTGAACATGTATGATGAGACCAAATCTGTTGACGTTGTCTACCTCGATTTTCAAAAGGCTTTTGACAAAGTTCCACACGAAAGACTCGTTCAGAATCTAAGGGTGCATGGGTTCGGGGGCAATGTACCTTGGGTGGGTCGAAGACTGGCTTACTGGACGAAAGCAACGAGTAGCAATAAATGGAAAAGAGTCACACTGGATAAACGTTACAATTGGAGTGCCACAAATTTCAATGTTAGATCCTATTCTTTTTTAATAATATACATAAATGATACTGATGAAGGATTATGTTAGATTTCAAAATTTGCCGACGACACTAAAACAGGTAACAGGGCAGATATAGCACTGCAGAGGCAGGCAATCCAGAGATATCTTGACCAATTATTTTACTGAGCCTAAACATGGCTAATGGATTTCAATATTAATAAATGTAAAGTGCTAAACACTGGCAGTAAAAATGTAAGAGCTAGTTATAGCATGAATGATGTCCAACTTGATGGGGCAAACCATGAAACAGACTAAGGAGTTATAATAACAAATGATTTGAAATGAAGCAAACAACGTACAGAAGCTGAAAAAAAAAATAAATAAATTGATTGGATTCATAAGTAGAACATCTGAATAATTATAAATCTGATAATATCGTCCTCATTCTGTGCAATTTCTTAGCACGCCTGTACTTCGAGTATTCCGTTCGGTTTTTGTCACCGTATTATAAAAAAAGATATGGAGAAACTTGAGCGGACAGCGAAGAGTGACAAAGATGATACCTAGACTGAGAAATAAGCCAAACGAGGGACTTTTAGAAGCCGTGAATCTCTTTATCCTAACCATTCGCAAGTTACAAGGAGATTTAATTCAAGTATTCAAAATATTCAAAGGACACGATATTATGACCATCAATAAATATTTCACAGTTGACAGATCAAACTACACTAGAGGTAATGGGCATAAAATTATTGGTAAACGATTTCAGTCACATGAAACTAAGCATTTTTTCTTTAACTGAGTTGTAAAAATTTGGAACAAAATGCCCACAAATGTAGTAAACAGATGCAGCACTAACTTTTAAAAATCGCTTAGATAAATGTCTGTTATGTCACCCAGCTAAGTATGTTCACTCCTGGGTAACACATTTCTGTGGTGTTATTTTTTCTTTTTTAGAGCCTGGAATATACAACTGCTGAATGACATTGATAAATATTGCTGATATAACGTTACTCTCCCTTTCAGGTAGATAGTGTAAAATATTTCCTTTCACTCTTTCCTAATAAATTTCCAAGACAGCTTTTCTACGCTGCTTGGTGGTCCTTCTCACTATTTCCTGCCGGCCTCGGCCTTCCTGCTTTTCAGTACTTGTCTTTCGCTGATATATTAGATTTGTTAGTTATAACTCTCCCGATAACAAACAGCCACGATAGGACCAACAGGTCTGTTTCGGTTTGCTTTCCTTTGTACTTCGAAACTAAATAAAACACACACACACACACACACACACACACACACACACACACACACACACACACACACACACACACACACACACACACACACACACACACACACACACACACACACACACACTGAAGTTCTCTGTCAGTTCCCACACCCCGTCAGGTTTTCGTTCCGTTTGTCTTTATTCCGTTGACTGTTTTATATCACAACTGCTTTTTCTTTTGTTAATCGCTCTTTTGCTTAACTCCTGGTTTCGCTGACTGTTTGTGTCTCCTTTACGTCACACTGCTTGACTGACAGTTTATCTCGCTTGGCCTGTCTATACATTATTGGCTTATGAATTTCTAATTGTCCTTGGGTGTCTTCAATCTCTCAGGTGCTTTCTTTGTGTGTCTTTGTGTCTGTCTGTCTGTCTGTCTGTCTGTCTGTCTCTGTCTGTCTGTCTGTCTGTCTGTCTGTCTGTCTCTGTCTGTCTGTCTGTCTGTCTCTCTCTCTCTCTCTCTCCGCCCCCTTTTCTTTTCTCCCCCACCAACCCATTCTTAGGTCGCAGACTCATCCCCTACTTCCTTCCTGGCACTCACCGCACCCCGTCACCCCTTTCATCGCCCAACTCCCTCATATTTCCCAGTTTTTCCCAACTCTTCCCTCATTTTCAGCATGTCTCCCCCTTTGTCTCTCACTGCTCAATTTCTGCCCATACTTTCTTTCCCCAACTCCTCGACTTCCTCTATCCCATTTAGCCGCACGGTTCCACACCTTTTCCGCCACACACTGTCCACTACACCCACTCAGTTTCCCTCACACTCACTGGACTAAGCCCAACTCCCTTTCCACATCCTTCCCCTCACTGTCTCTTTCAACATTCCCACACACACCCCTCCATCCCCTCCTTTCTCCCACAATGTAAGAAATTTCCCAGATGACAAGGTTCCCGATTCACTGACTCAGCCACCTACCTACCTACCTAGCACACTCCCCCTCTCTTTGTCTTGTCACTTTACATGCAAATCTCTCACTCTCTCTCTCTCTCTCTCTCTCTCTCTCTCTGAATACTTTCTTCATATCTCCCTTATTTCTTCATGTCACAAGCCCTTCATTGTTTATTTTGTTTTCAATAAGAAAATATTTCACCTCTATAAGTTTGAAGAAAGTAGCATCATTCTAGACTTCTTTTTCTTCTAAATATCTCAGCATTTGCTTGACTCTTTCATCACACTGGCGTCTTCGTTTAGCAACTCACTGTCGCTACCACATAATTTCTTTCCTCACTCTCTCCCATCCTTCTTACCTTTATTCATTCATCCATTCATTCGTTCAGTTGTTAATTCCTTCCTTCCATTCCTTCCTTCCTCTCTCCTCCTACACGGTATCATATCCTCCTCACTCCGTCCTTAGTCCTTCTTTATCTCCTTTCCTTTGCTTCTCTTTTTTCCCTCCAGTTCTTCCTCCTTTCAGCAAAATTCCCAGCAATCTCCATCTCTTTTTCCCTTCTTTCTCTCCCTTTATTAATTTTTGTCTCCTTCCTACTCACTCTCCTGTGTGTGTGTTCATTTGGCCTACTTATAAATATTTCATGTCCTTCCTTCCCTAGACACACACACACACACACAAACACACACACACACACACACACACACACACACACACACACACACAGTATACACTCATGTTCTCCAAATTTCCTCCCTTATACGCGTGAATAATTAAATGAACGTATACAAGTTTCTGAACACACACACACACACACACACACACACACACACACACACACACACACACACACACACACACACACACACACACAGAGGCAGTACGTACAGCTTCGGCTCTCTGGAGAAATCGTTCTGGTGCAAATTCGCTTCTGGTCCTGAAGTTGACTGACTAGTATAGATTTATTCCGGCAGACAGAGCACATTTGGAGGGACATTGTTTTGGATTTTCTCAGCAGTTCACTGTAATATGAACATCACCGTTGTTTCAGAGTATAGCACTTGATAATGTGTTTCATCTTATTTTGTATTCACAGTTTTTCACCGTAATGTGTATGTCCCCGTATTTTCTATCTATCTATCTATCTATTGCCAGACGCCATAATCCCGTAAGGGATGGCCATTTGACTTTGAGTTATTTGTTTCACGGGGAGGGGCATTAACCCTCCACCAACCCACTTGTTGACCCGTAGGGAGTACGTATGGTTTGGTTATATGGTTACCACCCAGCGTTGTAAATGGTTTCTTGGCTTACATGAAACCATTTGGCTTGTCACTCAATGTAAAGCCACCTGTAAGGGAAAGAAAAGCAATAAGAAGTGACAGGAAAGATGGGAGAAATACGTAACTGCATTTTACTTTATTTTGTGTATCTCATCGTATTTGAAATATCTCCGTATTGTGTATTTCACTTTAATTTGCATATGACAGTATTTTGTATTTCGCCGTATTATTATTTCACCGTACATTGCATTCACCGTACATTGCATTCACTGTGTTTTGTATTTCACCAAATTCTGTATTTCACCGTATTTTGCAGTTCACCGAATATTCGTACTTCACCATAGTTTGTATTACAGAGTATTTTGTTTTTCACAGAATTTTGTATTTCACAGTATTTTACTCTGCTTTCCATATTCACCGTATTTTTAAATCATACACTATAAGGGCATTTCCTGGAGTGTAGCAAGGGTGGGGTGGGGGTGGGGGAGTTCCCTCACTTAAGTATCCCTGGCCCAATAATGAGAGGGATGTGGAGGAATAGGGTAAGAAAATGGAAATACGTGTCTAGGTATCGACTTTACCAATTTTGCAGGGACTCCCTCATTTACCTGGTTAATGGTCAAAAGGGAACGTGAATGAAGTAGAAAATACACCATTGGAGAGAAAGGGTTAAAATCTCGTCGTTCCCAGCTTCGCTCTGGGCACTTTTCGGAGAGAAGAGGCTAGAATTTCCTCCATGCATTCATTCGGTGTGATGGCGTCTGATGTGCTCTATTTTTGCCACCAAAAATGACATCTGAGTGTGACGGCTGCGAGAGGCATGCATGAAAGAGTTTTGGTCCTTATTCTTACCGGTTAAGGAAGCGCATTAACTCCTGTTTCTCAGCTTCTTATTTTTTGGATATGGCTGGCTAATGTCGTTTTGTACGTTATTGATGCAGATTTTGGTTGTGCTGGAAGGATTTGTGCAATTCAGAACAGAAGAACATATATCGCATAGGAAAAGGCGTTAGGGAGACAATAATAGAGGGCTTAATGTATACATTATCATACGGGTGTGAGGCTATGATGTGGCATGAAAATTACAAGACAAGATTAAGAAAAGTGGAAATGGGTTTGTTGCGAAATGTGTGTACAGTCTTCTTGGGCTTTTGGGACCTCGAACCGCTTTCCGTATTGAGGGAGATTTCTGGTGATGCGGAATTCTTTAACCACCCCAAAAATTATCTTCTCTAATGCTAAAGAGAGAGTCCCCATCTATTCTGCCCAATCCAAAGTGACACCTCGTGTTCTGCCGAGTGGAAAGGATGCTGGAATGTGAAGGAGGAGCTGTTGAAGGACGATTTTTTTTTTCTCAATTGGAAGATGAGGTCAGTATTGGAAGATGAGGCTCTGTTGGAGGATAAAGCCCTTACTGTTTTTACCTTCGTGGAGTTTGAGTGCCAGATCCATAGGACTGACTGTAGAATGAGTCTTTGTTCCCTCTTCATTATGGTAAGATGAGTCTCTGTTCCATATTCCATACTGGAGTCTCTTTCTCTGTTACATAATGGAAGATATATCTGTTTCCCATTCCATAATGAGTACGGAGGGTTGGAAACGTGAATGTCGGGGGTAGGGTTGCGAGAGGCAGAACGAAATATAGACCTGGGATGGATCGGGTCATAGCGTGTGACTTCAGGGATAATGGACAGACCAGTAAAACCGCCAAAGATCGAGCAGCGTGGAAAACCGCCATTAGGTGACCAAGGCCGATGCACGCAAACTGATTCGATATGACGGATGGAGGATAAGAGCTTGCCCCAATTACAGGAAGGAGCTATATTCCCTACTCACTGTGATTTGGCATCCATTACACACACACACACACACACACACACACACACACACACAGAAACATCGCCAAACTTTCCTGCAAGAGCAAAACAAGAGAGTTAAAATGTCCTACTCCTGAACGGCTCCACTACACCCTTCGCCACACACCATGAGTCACTCACACAGACAGACAGACAGTCAGACAAACAGAGACAGAGAAAATGAGACAGGCACGCAAAGAGAGAAAAACAAAAATTCTCCAACTTACCTCCATATACAATACAAATGAGAGTTAAGACGTTTCCCACCACCCCCTTCACCACATGCCCTCCATCACTCACACCGCCCACCACCACACTCACACTCTTGGCGGCACTGCGGAAGAGGGAGACTGACTCTATGAGGCTTTGTGTGTGTATGTGTGTGTGTGTGTGTGTGTGTGTGTGTGTGAGAGAGAGAGAGAGAGAGAGAGAGAGAGGGGGGGGGATTTTAATGTAGATGCTTAGGGATTAATTTGCACCTAGATGCCTGTCGGTTAATGGATCTCAAATAAAATGGTTGCAGATCCTGAGAGCCGCGCGTAACAAAGACTAGTTGCTCATGACAGGATCATACGAGACTGTTCTGGGGAACCTATTGTGACATGATGCAGTTAGTAGCTTATTTGAATTACGTAGATTTTCATTAATTTGCCATTTATGCGGAAAAGATCTCGATATCTCAAGTCGTTTATTTCTTTTTCTAACTCGTCATTTATACATTTTTTTTTTTAAATATATTATGTAGTAATTTACATCTCTAGGTCCCCCAATATACAGGGAACTTTTGATATCTAATAATCATTATTTGTAGGAAATATTTTACAGTCAAGGGGACACTTCAGTGGTTCATCACTACATCTTCCCAGTTTGATCTTCGTCCTAAACATTTTCATGGATGAACAATTCTAGTATTCTACTCCAGTTAACACCATACTACCTTATTCAGCTGAGAGTGAGTAAAAGGAGCCTGTGAGTGGTAAAGAAATGCAAGAACTAAGCCTCCTGTTTTGTCCTTCATTCTGATATTGTCTTCTTCATACTGTTTTTGCTATTGTTAAAAAGATATTCAGATTAGGTGAGGCTCTTAGTACTGAAAAGGTTAATGAAGAATTCATCTAAAATCTACTAAAAAAAGATCCTACATTATAATTTTGAAGTCGTGTGGAGAATGAAAGAATATATGTAAATCACGTCATCACAGCCAAAGCTTAGAGAATAAAGTCAGAACAAAGTGCAGGACATGCTTTTTCGACTGCCCTCCAGGATTTGCGGAGGAAGCCAGCTTAGCATGTTCCTCTTAATAAGTCACCCGGAGCCTCATGCACCTCAGGGAAAATAATAACACCCCTATCACACCCAGACCACGACCACCACGACACCAGGCTGACCATGAAAACTTCATGGACGTGACTTGGCCTGCGCAAAAATGGCATTTTTTTCACTCCCATCTCACGCACAACTCGCACTCAACTCGCTTTCAGCTCGATCACCTCGCTCTCATGTAGACTGTAGCCAGAGCGTCAAGGCGATGCTGTCTTGACCAAGCCGACCTAACTCGCCCCTGCCTCGTGCAATCCACGCGTGGTCCGATAATAGCTCGCACACAGCCCATCCAATGTTTTTGCATCTTGCTCCTAACTCACACACAGCTCAACCAATCAGACCACTTCTCGTGCGCGCCCCAACACCAACTCGACCCGAGCTCACTTCCCAGCCGCTATAAAAACCCTAGCTGATCAGGAGAGGGATCAGCCTATGTTCATTCATGGTCCAAGTTCAGTGAGTTGCACAACGTCATTATGCCGCCAAAGAATACTAAAGAATCTGCAAAAAAAGATAGAAAGAAGAAAGGCAAAGGCCGTGATAAGCATACGAGTCAACACCGAGAGCCTCCAGCCCGTGTTGCAGTTGAGGTTGAGGTGAATGCTGTCCCTGATTCTCCATCACTGTATGCTATCCAAGAGGATCCAGACACTGATGTTGATACTCTGCCTCAGCCCTCTGAGGACCTTGTGATGCTTGCTGCTGCTGCTGCTGGTGTGGGGAGAGCTGGTGCTGACACAGACACTGACAGAGCTGGCGCACTTTCCATACATTTGTGTAGGGTTTTCTGGGGTTGAGATGAGGTCGAGATGAGAACTATTTGCAAGCGAGGTATGGACGGGATGGTCGCTTTAAGAGTGAGATGAAGTCTTCTAGCATGGGCTATGGTCGACCCACTAGCGCAACAGATCGAGTTAGTGTCGAAATAACAACGGGATGAGCGAGATACGCGCGAGTCAGCAGCTGGATAACAGCGACTTGGAGTCGCGGACCCCCCACTGCTCGTTCCTACCTCGCTGCTACTGCGACTGTCTAGACCTTATCTCGCTCGCGTTTCACCCCTCTCTCGACCACCTCGATTGCGTCTTGACTGTGTCTCGACCGTAATCCCACCACGACCACATCTCTCTTTTTTGGAGCAAGCTCAAAAATTGGCCATGACCGCACACCAACCATGTCTGCGTGTATCTCGCTCCCAAATTGACCATCGAGGCCTCGCCCTGACCACCCCAAATTTCATGGTCGGAATGCAAGAGGGCTCTGGTGTGATGCTAGCTTTAGCCGATGATCGTACGTCACAACCGCTTGGATGGCGTAGATAGATGTCCTGATAGGTATATAGAAACTGGCTGGTTGGTTTATACGCCGGTAGATCGCCAGATCGACAAACAAATAGGTAGATAGATATAGTAGACTGATAAATAGACTGAAAGAGAGAGAGAGAGATGAAGAAGAAGAAAGATGAAAATAAGTAGCTTGCTCCAAGATATGTCAAATTACCTGGCATATCCTCCAGGTAAACCTCCTCGTTACTAGCGGGCAAGTTCAGTGCGAGAAGAGATCAAACACAGAGCAGCGATGTTTAACTTCAGCTGAGAAATGAGCGGCATGACACGACAAGGCCCGACATGACATGACACGGCCCAACCATGATGGTTTCACAGGCTAATATTTTTTCCGCTATGTGAGATACAGAAGAGATTCTCTCAGCAGGTAGTAAATACATTCAATATTTTTTTTAGCTATATATTTACTAATAAGCCCAGAGAAACCCTTTGGAATCCCAGTTTTCAAAGAGAATGTACCGAGGGCTTCAATTGACATGCGTCACTATGAAATCGATTTAAAGCACTATGAAAGTGACAAATACGAGGTATGAGTTGTGTTTCACATTCATGAGTTCATTGCATGCGCGTTCGTGCGTGAGTATATATATATATATATATATATATATATATATATATATATTTATATATAGATATAGATATAGATATATATATATATATATATATATATATATATATATAAATATATATATATATATATCGAGACAGGCTTGTTCTGAGGGAACCGCAAGTTACGTAGGAAAAGCAATATCAGTGTTGCAATGAACAGCATTTTTATTATGTCCAGACGTTTCAACATATTCATGTATGTCATCTTCAGTGGATCTAAAAGATAAAAATGACCTGTAAGGTAATTAAAAGAATTATTTGAGCTTGTGCTCAACGTTTTTATATAATAAAAAGGAAAAAAAAAATAAACGTAGTGTTAAATTACAGGGGGGACTTAGCTGCACAATATATTCAGAGGGATAGCTGACTGACAATTGTTTAGGGCCGGTTTTCGTTTATAAGTATGAATTGATTCTATTATCCTTAGATTCTTAATATCTATATCTATATCTCTATCTATCTATTTATCCGTCTATCTATCTATCTATATCTATCTATCTATCTATATATATCTATATCTATATCTATATATATATATATATTTTTTTATATCTCTATATCTATCTATCTATATATATATATATATATATATATATATATATATATATATATATATATACACACGTGTGTGTGAGGGAGAGAGCAAACGTGAGAAAGTATATATTTTGGCTCAGTTATTCTTCCGTTATTGTTCAACTACCTCACTAGAAGTTTTGAAAGTTTACACCAAAATGAAACTATGATGATAGGCGTATGTACAAACGCTCACTCGCTCGCTCGTCACGCGCTCACAAAGCGCAATTTACTGGTACCTCCTACACCAGGCAGGCCCCTGATGACTCGGTAATAGGCCATCGGGTTAACTTGGCCCGACTTAACAACTTACAAAACTGTCCTTAAGCCCAGCAAGTTCGGCCATCATCGATTTAAGTAATTTTTTTTTTTTCAAACACCGTCAGTAAGACGACGCTCTCCTAATCATCTTGATACCGCCGGACGTCTATATTTGGCATGACATAGACCTCAAGTTGAAACAAAAAGAAATATTATCCATTAAGCCTGTCCACTGGTCCCTTAGTCGATTATAGCCCTTTTAGTGTGTGGGTGTTCTTTCATCCAGGCTCAGTTGTTGCTGTTGAGTAAATCCAGGTCTGTCTAGCCGAGCAGACACTTCAACGGCAGGCAAGCTATAGACCTTACAGGTCCATACCGTGCAGTGATCGATGTTTCCATGCTATTGACAGCGGGGAAGGGTAAGGGTTTGGTTCCTGGATGGACGACATATTTGTGCCTCTGCACCCGGTTATCAGGAATACCATAATAGCCTCCATATCATCCCATTATTTGGTTATATGGTTACCATCCAGCACTGTAAAATGTTTCCTAGGTTACAGGATACTAATTGGCTCGTCACTCTGTGTATAGCCACCTGAAGTGGAATGAAGAATGATCAGAAGTGACAGGAAGAATGGAAGATATAGAAAGAATGGAGGGCAGACAAAAAAAAAGATAACGGTGAGGGAAGAAGTAGGCAGCCCTGCAAAACATGAGTGAATGAGGGTTGCCACCACCTACCATCTGTCAGACACAGTAAAATAACTAAATATTACCATCACAGTGAAACGGTTAAAGGGACTGTATTTACGGGGATTGTGATTTTGTTTTAGCTCGTTTAATTCGAGTTAACATGATAGTCTTCAGTTAGCCACAACAATTAGTATATAAATGATGAAAATATATAATACGTGAGCGAGACACACGTGAGAGAAAGGCGGGTCAGCTAAGAGGGAACTAATTTTTCGGCGAGAGTTTCGTGGCGAGAATACCTTATATGTGTGTGATGGGGATCGGGGAAATTTTGGAAGAAGGGGAAACGTGGGTGGGATAATATACGTAATTTGGGAGAGTGAAAGATCAGAAAGGAAGTACTGGTGGAAAGTTTGAATAGGTTGGTGATGGTGGTGGTGGTGGTAGTAGTAATGATGATGATGGTGGTGGTGGTGGTAATGATGTTGATGATGGTGGTGGTAGTACTGGTGATGATGATGATGATGATGATGCGAAGGAGGAGGGGGGGAGGAAAAGGAGGAAGAAGAAAAAGAAAAATCATAGGAACAGAGAAGTATATTGCAAAAATAATATACTAGGACAAAAGAAAAGAAAAATAGTAAGTGAGAAAAGCGAGTTGAATGCGATGGTAATGATGATGATGATGAGCAGTAGTAGTAGCAGTAGTAGTACGTCCTCGGACTGAATGGATTAATTACTCGTGTGGTCGGTAGACATAATTCTAAGACTACTTTTTATAATCCTCTGATTACTCCCTCTTCTCATTTTCCCATGTGTCTAGTATTTCTCATTTTTATCAGTGGTTATCTCGTTCTCTCTGTATTTTCTTCCTGATTTGTTTCATATGTGATCGATGGATTGACAGCCTTTTTACTTTATTTCCTCTTCAGATGCATATCTGTCTCAGACACGGCCACGACAAGCACATCGACTTTCCTGGCCTTACCTCAGCCATCAGTTACGGTAAATCAAATTATCTGTGTGTCTGTCTCCATTCTCACTTAGGCTGTCTTGGATGTTGTTGCTTACTGTATAGGGTGCTTTCTTGAACATATACTGTACATGATCGATTCCCTGTGGAAACTTAGGTTTGATTTGCAGGAAGATTCCACTAGGAACACGGAAAGATACATAACGGAGGCCTATAGCCATTTTACTTTCGTAACTTCTTTTTGTAGGAGGAACAGGAGACATGGGGAGACTGAACATTCTCTCCCCCTTGTCCTTTCCTGCATTAACAAATCATGGGTTACGACTAGGGATGAACTGTGTGTTGAGAAATCCAGGGCCCCTCATTCTGGCTCCTTCTTCGTATTGAAAGTCAAACAAGCCTTAACGCTTTCCAGTCTGGTAGAGCAGCTCCTGGTTTATATACTCCTCTAATGGACTGATTTTCCTGCGTCTAAAGATGATTCACGTGTGGGTTCCTCAGGTACTGGACTATTTTCTTCAGTAATTAGGGCTGATCAACAACAGATGTGAGAGTGGGAGGTTAATTTGTTGGAATAGAGTACTTAATAATATTTTTGATAATTAATATAATGGCCTGTGACTTATATGATCTTGTTACACAGGTTCGTATTCTTGTGGGTTAAGACAAATCCCTAAAACCTCCTAAGAGAATTATGTTGCTTATAACTGCCGTCCTCTTCCGTTTTACTTTAATCATTCTACTATCATCATGATCTGCTTTCATAACGTACAAAACGATATTAGCTAGCCACATCAAAAAATAAGTCGGTAAGGAAGAGGTGGTAGGTAGCTTCCTTAACCGACGAGAGTACAGTGTTCAGTGTATACAGTATCTCTTTAAATGCGAAATATGTTCCTACCGGATTCCCTGATTTTACATCAAGGATAATGCTTGTCTTAATAATAACTGATTCAATGCACTGAAAAGGAACATGGCAGCATAACAACATAGCTCATTGCCTTAATAAATGCATGTTGACTGGTTTATTAAGAGAAGCAGTGAGCATACCTTCAGTGGTCCCGAAATTGTTCTAAATTTTGCCGGAGAAGCTAAATTTTGCCCAGAGGTTCATGCTATATACTCTGCAACATAATTCGCTTGTGATAAGAAAATACCGGTAAGAGAAAAGCTTAGGCAGACCATCAGACAGACAGCCAGTAGAGTATATTCAGCAGGCAGTGGTCACAAACGAAGACAATTTTAGAACAACTAAGTTAGTTGTGGACTGTGTAATGAAAGTATGTTAGGACTGACTAGTCTAGCCCAGGGATCCTACGCTCCTGATCGGACAATATAAAATGGATTGTATGATTGACGGATGGATGGGTGAATTACGAGACGAAAAATGCAAACTGTACAAAATAAAATGTAAGCAGTTGAAGGGATGCGCAGAGAGGAAAAAATATATAATGAACTTTTGACCGTACAAGGATTTTATCATTTAGATACGCCAACACCTCCACTTAGAGAAGTGGTGGCAAAGTTACAGTCTTTCTTGTCCTAAAGAAAAGACTCACAACTTTGTCGATAGTATTATTGGTCAAGCAATCCAATTAACTCTCTCATCGTCGGGACAGCTCAGTCATTCTATTCCTTCCAACACAAGACGAGTTTTCCTCAACACAGAGGGAATAGTAAGGACCTGAAGGTGTTAAGACTTAATTTTCTCTGTTCGTCATCCTGAGAAATAATTTACCCTTTTTGCTTTTGGGTCACGTGATTTACGGAATCTCCTTTTAAATCTTGATCCTTATGGTGGCAGTCATGACCTAACCAATACGGTTGTGTAATTTCGCTTTAGTTAATAAGAACTCGGTCTTTTTCGTCATGTTTGTAAGTTAGTAATGCAACTCTCATATCTGCCTCGTTTCCTACACAATGTCGTCCCATTTCAACTGCACATAGTGTTTCGTTGATGTTGGAAATACACTGAGGTGGTTTGGACATGTGGAGAGAATGGAGAATGAAAGACTGACCAAGAGGGTGTATGTAGGTGAGGTGGAGGGAGGGAGAGGGAGGGGTAGACCGAGGATGAGGTGAAGGGATGGAGTTGAGAGGTATATGAGGGAGGGGGGGGTGAGTTGGGGGGAGGGGAGTCAAATGGTGGGTGACAGAGTGACTTGGAGGCGTTTTGTCTGCGGTCACCCTTTGCGGGATTAGGGCGTCGGGCTATAGATAGATAGATAGATAGATGGATTGCTTGGTAAGTTTGTTGTGAGCTGCTGTCTCTTTCACAAAGGCTTTGGTACTTGTGATAACTTTTTTCCGCCATCGTGAGTTTATGATGTCACTGATTGCACTGCGCAGTTGACCCTTGTGCGGTGTGGTGCGGTGAGAATCTGTCCCTTCTCCCCTTGGGGCTAAGATGCAAATGAATGTGTTGAGTGGATGAGTAAATTGAGAGTGTGTCGTCCTGTCTCGGCTACCTCCCTTTCCTTGGGGGAAGCAGCCTAGGTATATAGATAGATAGATTTGTTAAGAGACCCATCGTAGCAACTAAAATATAAGCTTCAAATATACGTCATCGTAGTTTGAGAAGTGATATGTTGTCTGAAAGGACGTGAATTGAATTCCAAGTTGACTGTCGCTAAAGAGAAGGTTACAGATCTTACAAAGGATTCACCGCCATGCCATAAAAAAAAAAAAAATCTGTTCATGCCACCACACAAGTCCTGAACAAGACAGCCCTGGCATATATTCACCTGGAGAACGGGTAATAAGCCCGATATGGTGACATGTGAAGGCGTGATTCACGTAGGATGATGCCTAAGCTTTAGGGAACGGACTGAGAATATTATGTCCAGAGCCGTACACATTAAAAAAAGCACTTCTTTCACCTCCTCCTCCTCCTCCTCCTCCTCCTACTACTACTACTACTACTACTGCTACTACTACTACTACTACTCCAGCTATTATTACCATCACCACAACCACCACCACCACCATCATTACTACAACTATTGCTACTACTACTAATCATCATCATCATCATCCTTACACACCAAGGACTGTAAGATTAACTCTGGTGGTCTTTGTGTGCTGCAGCTTGAAGTCCACACGGCATGTGTAGAGGTTAAGCCGGAGTAGTGCCGGGGATGACCTGACTTCCATAGTGGCCTTTGACCCCAGTTGCTCATTATCTGGTCAATGTCTTTCCCTGCCTCAGCCCAATAATCTCTCGTCCAGTCTGGTGGAGGAGGAGGAGGAGGTCACGGATGAGGACGAATAATAATAATAATAAGAAGAAGAAGAACAACAACAACAACAATAATAATAATAATAATAATAATAATGATAATAATAATAATAATAATAATAATAATAATGATAATAATAATAATAATAATAATAATAATAATAATAATAATAAACGCTAATTGATCTAGGTCTGCCCTAGGCGAGTTACTGTCAGGCAGGAGAAAAATACGTTGCGAGCATTTCATTCCTTCTTTGTGTGTGTGTGTGTGTGTGTGTGTGTGTGTGTGTGTGTGTGTGTGTGTGATGCACGTTAATGTCCAAGAAGGGGCTTAAGTGTATGGGGAGTTAGGTAAGCTTGATTTATCCCTTTTCAGTACCAGAATATTTTGTATAATCTTCTCTTGCTTCCATTACGAAGTTTAAGGACACGTCTCCGCTATTACAGAGGATATAAAGTTTTGTATATGAAAATGATATTTTGCGGTTTGCTGGATATACAGTACAGGTAGCACAGAACTTTTATTCTATGCATGAATGAATGGCACTCTTCAGCTCACTTCAACATATATATTTCAAACTAACACGGGATGAGTTTGTTCAGGCGAGAGAAACCCTTGAAAGTCAAGGGATAATATGTTTGCTACAGTGATATATCTAATATGTAAAGCACAATGAGTGTGTCCGTATGCATGCCCTCAATGCAGTACCATTTTTTTTTTTTTTTTTTTTACTTAGGAAATTTAAACTTAATTTTGTTTGTGGTAGGTGGGGGCGCTCACCATCCAATCACTCGATGTAATGCTGCTCTTGGGTGTCTGCCCTGTCCTCTCCCTCCTCCATTCCTTCCCTCTTCTTCTGTCTTTCTTTACGTCATTCTTTCTACGTCCTTCTGCCTACGTGTGACTTTATATTCCCTCTTTGTCTTTCTGTCCTTCATTCTCTCCTCTTCCTTCTGCTTGTGTGTGACTCAACACTGAGTGACAAGCCGAATGATTTTCTGTACACCAGGAAACTATTTACTATGCTGGGCGGTAACCATATAACCAAATTATGGCGCCTGGTGGTTTAGTGGGTAATTACGGCGCTCCAATCGGACTGAGCCGGTGATGGTTTATATCCAAGGAGTGGTTGGGGTTATTGCTCACGTAATGCCACTCAGGGATGAGTGAGGCTGGTCACTTTCATCTTAAATATTAGCACCAGCTTGCCTAGCCCCGGGCTCCTACGCTCCTCATGGGGCAACGTAGGATTGAATGATGGATGGATGGAACTTAATTTTGCATAGTAAGAGACCTTCACTCAGACGAGATTTTAAGCAGAGCCAGATCCCCGAGGAGGGCAACGTAAGTCTTAAGGGCGTTTCCTCACCCCTTTCACTGTGTATAAAACTTCAGTTCCAGTGAACCTCACTCACTTTGTTCTCTCCTGAAGATGTGATTTCACGAAATTGATTGCTGCATTTTCGTCACAACACTTTACTTGTGAATATTAAGTTATATATGAGTTAGGCGTTAATTATACATTTATATATAAATAAATAAATAAATATAAATATACATATATATATATATATATATATATATATATATATATATATATATATATATATATATCCAGGGGCAGGATCCCACTGCAACCTTGTGCTCCCCGGGTGGTGAATAGGGGAAGGCATTGTAGATACACGAGGTACCGTCTTAAACAGCACAGGCCGTGGGACCCCCTATAAATATATAGGGCTCCACCGAATGTTTCGAATAAGATGGCACAAAGATTACATCTCACCAGAAACTATGTGGAGGGAGGTGAGATGATTTGCCACAGTCCTCCCACCCACACATAAGTATATTGCAAGTGATTTGACAGGCGTTCCTGTTGGATCATCATCTACTAAAGGTCCAACCGCACTGCCTCCTGTGCTTACAGACAGAGTGCCACCGAAAGTGAGTAAGCGCTGTGTTGGCAAATTAGAGACTGTGTGGCGTATATTACACCACAAAGTATTGTACTTCACCTTTCACCTACACACGTGGTTTCCTTCCCTCGTGGCTTTTCCTCACCTTGTTGTAGTACTTAGCATCGCTACTAGTGCCGCTACCAATAGTATTCAATTTCTCATCCCTCCTCATCTATACTAGTGCCACTACCAATAATGTTCAATTTCTCAACCCTTCTCATCTGTACTAGTACCGCTTCGAATAATATTCAATTTCTCTTCCCTCGTCACCTGTACCAGTGCTGCTACCAATAATATTCAATTTCTCTCCCCTCCTCACCTGTAGTGGTGCCTAAACCAATCAAATTTGCCTATTCACGCAACCTAGGCATACCGGTGCTCTGCCTATCTCATTAAGGGGTTTAAAACAAAGTGGGCGACCTAGCTCGACCTCCTTTTTTCTCTAAACTTCACTCGGCTGACTACCTGCCTTACTCTCCGTCTCTCCTGGTAAATCTGGCCACCCAGTATGACTTTACATGTACAATACACGTAAACACATCAGCTCAGCACTCCCTCTCTACACTAAATTCATTGCTCGTATTTTAGTCTGTAACTATTTATCTGATTAATTGATCTACACTTGCTGTAAATGTTATGACCTTGTACTACTTTGAAGTCATGCAGTAACCCTGTATTGTTCCAAGTCAATAAGCACGGCCCTGTCTGTTTCTTCCCAGCACCTGTGTGTTCATCTGTCCTTACTATTTGCATTGGTGTAGCCCCTAGTGAAATATCCCCATAACTAAAAAACTCTACAGTGGTGACTTCACAGAGTGTTTGAAGAACATGGATACGTTAACACATATCTGTCTACCCCTTCCTACATTCACTTACGATATCATCACGTGGCTTGCACAAGTTGATGCCGAGTGCCCTAAAGATACCAGTGGTGACGACAAATTCAGGGCAATTGTCTGCACTCTCCCAACTCAAGTAGCTGCCCTTGTGCAGGACATACTCCTGACACCACCTACAGAACACAAATACAAAACCCTGAAGGAGAGTCTGCTGCGGACCCTGGGCAAATCAAAGGAAGCACTGTTGACGGAGCTAGATGCAATTTGCTCTCAACAGCAGTGCCCCTCGGCCCTCCTTGCCCACATTCAAGTCACTCTCACGGCAGCTGGGGCCACCTTATCAGATGGTCTCCTCCAACATCGACTCCTCCAGCTCATGCCACCAGACTTCTGACTCCACCTAGCAGCCCTGGGCCCTGGCACGTCCCTTGCTGAGTTCATCGAGAGGGCAGACACTCTTTACGAAACTCAACAGCATTACACCAACCATCCAGTAAGTGAACACACACCTCTTTTCCCCCTGTCATAGTCCCCAGTGCTACCCCTAGTGAAACAGTGGTGTCAGTGAACGATGCTGCTAACAAAAATGGTTCCATGTCAAAGCTGTGTACCTTATTAGCACATTTAACAAATATAATAGACAAACTGGAAAGTAAAATGAGTGTCTTCATCACTCAGACTCCCAGTGTTGCAAATCATTCACCAGCCCCTCAATGTTCCAACAGTGCTCCCCCAGTGAACAGTGGTCGTAATGCTAATCCCCAAACAGCAAGGGACTATTTCATGTTGTGTACCTATCACAAATGCTTCGGCATTGAAGCCAGACGATGTGCACCACCTTGCATATTCATGGGAAATGCATATGGTGGGAGACAGTCCCAGCTGTGTCTCCTGCCACACACACCAAACGCCCCCTCAGTATCAGCACACCCAAAGCCATGACACATTCCACTGGCTCCAGGGAACTACTATGGGTTAAAGACGCCATCCCCGGCACAAAATACCTTATTGACACTGGAGCCGCATTCAGTATAGTTCCTCCTACCTCTGACCACAAAACGGCTCAGCAGCCCACATTTGACCTGATAGCAGCAAACGGCACCCCCATAGCCACATACGAAATGGAATCCCGTCACGTGGCACTTGCCCAATCAGTGTCATTTGCTTGGCTGTTCCTCATCGCAGACATTAACTAACCATTATTAGCATCGACTTCTTGGAGGCACATGACTTGCTAATGGATACCAGAGGACGGAATCTATATCACAGCCCCTTAAACTCATCCATCAAAATAACCGGGTGTGCTGGTAATCCTCCACTCATCACACATCTTCGCCAGGAGTCCTCATACAATTCCATACTACACCGGATTCCCCTCTTGACCTCTCAGACGCCCAACAACGGCCATACAGACCATGAAGTAGAACATTGCATCATCACTTCCAGACCACCCTGTTTCGCCCGTTCCAAATGTCTTCCCCCAGAATGTCGTCAGGCAGAGGAAAAGGAGTTTCAGGCAATGCTCAACAAGGGCACCATTTGGCCGTCATCAAGCTGCTAGGCATCCCCTCTACATATGGTTCCGAAGGCACAGCAGTTTGAGTGGAGAGCATGTGGGGACTACAGGGCACTGAATGCGATGACAGTTCCCGATAGATACCCCATTCCCCACATCCAGGATTTCCACCACCAACTGCACAGCCATCATCTATTTACAAAGATCGATTTAGTCAGCGCGATCCACCAAATCCCTGTGGCGGAAAAGGACATTCCCAAGACGGTGGTAACCACTCCCTTTGGCTTTTTTGAATACACAAAGATGAATTTCAGCCTCAGAAATGCCGCACAAATGTTTCAGAGATTTATGGACCAGGTTGTCAGGGGGCTAGATTTCAACGTGGTATACATCGATGACATCCTCATCGCTTCTGATTCCCAAGAGCAGCACAAATCACATCTCCAAATGGTGTTCTAACTCCCGCAGGACTACGGGCTGCATGTGCACCCGATGAAGTGTATCCTCAGTGAAGACGAATTGGATTTCTTGGGCCACAGGGTATCTGCCACAGGTATCACGGCCCTCCAGCAGAAGGTGGATGCTATTAAGGACTTTCCATGCCTGGCTACACCACACAGGCTCAGGGAGTTCTTGGGGATGGTCAGTTATTATCACAGGTTCCTGAGAAACACTGTATCCACACTAGCCCCCCTTAACAATTTCCTGAAGGGGACGAAAAAGACATCCTCTAAGCCTCTTCAGTGGACTGCACAGTCAGACCATGCCTTCATCACCCTCAAAAACCATATCACCACTGCACCCTGCCTAGCATACCCATCACCAGATGCCTCCATCACACCGCAGATGCCTCTGCCGAAGCTGTGGGTGCAGTCCTACAACAACAAATCAATGGTACAAACATTCCTGTCACTTTCTTCAGCCAGCGCCTTAACCCTGCCCAGCACAAATACAGTGCCTTCGACAGGGAGTTGCTGGCCATATTTGAGGTAGTCAGACATTTTGATGCACCTTCTGGAAGGTAGAGAATCCACCATCCTCACAGACCATAACCGCTTATTTACGCCATGGCTCAGAATGGGGAAAAGTGGTCTCCTCGCGCGGGAAGGCAGCTAGCCTTCGTATCAGAGTTTTCCACTAACATCCAGCATATCAGTGGGGACCTGAACAAGGTTGCAGAAGTCCTGTCCCGTGGAGTCTCAGCTGTAGGCCCTAGACTACCATGCTTGCCCATGCAGCCTTGGCCCGGGAGCAGGATGATGATCAGGAACTCCAAGCATTGCTGCAGTCCGTGACCTCACTTCAACTGCAGCAGTTTGATGTCGCTAGTACACCCCAGAAACTCTGGTGTGACATATCCTGCAGGACAGCACGGCCCTATATTCCCCAATGATTCCAAAGGCAAGTCTTTAGTTATTACCACGAGATTGCACACCCAGGCATTCGTGGTATGCACAGCCTACTTAGCCAGTGGGTGGTATGGCCAGGTATGAGGCGTGACACCACTAAATGGGTCCCGAGCGTGTGTGGCTCGTCAGTCAGCAAAAGTGCATTGCCACACCAAGACACCACTTCAACTGCTGCCCACACCAACTCAATGTTTCCACACAGTCCACATTGACATCCTCGGCTCCCTCCCCGAATCTAGGGGTAACCGCTATTTCTTAACGTGCACAGATAGAGTGAAAAGGTGGGTCAAGGCCACTCCAATGCTGGATGCTACGACTGACCGTGTGTCATATCACTTCCTGGCATCCTGGGTCATTCGTTTTGGTGCCCCACACGTGATCATCACAGAGCAAGGCCCCCAATTCGAATCTCGGGCCTGGCAAGACCTAATGGATTTCCTGGGTGCTAAATGCCACAGAACCTCTGCATCTCACCACTAATGTTTAATAATATTCAGCTTAATCCCGCATCATCGTTGAACATGCTTGGGGTTTCATTTACTCGGGACTTTTCTTGGAAAGATCATATTACATCTCGTGTAAAATCTGCTTCCAAGAGATTGGGTGTGCTAAGCTGACCCCGTTCCTTCTTTACCCCTGCACAATTGTTGACTCTATATAGGGGTTTTATCCGCCCCTGCATGGAGTACAACTCTCATGTGTGGGGAGGCTCCCCACATACAGCTCTTCTCAATAGGGTGGAGTCAAAGGCTTTTTGTCTCATTAACTGTCCCCCTCTTACTGACTCCCTTCAACCTCTGTCTCTTCGCTGCACTGTTGCATCTTTATCCCTTTTCTATCACTACTTCAATGGTCACTGTTCCTCTGAACTGTCTGCATGCATTCCTCCACCTCTACGATGGGTGCATAGCACCCGTCTAGCAGCAAACTCTCACCCCTTTTCTGTCCAACTGTCCCAGTCCTTCATTTATGCAACAAGTCATCTCTGGAACTGTCTCCCTCTGTCTGTATTTCCTGCTTCCTATGATCTCCAGTCTTTCAAACGCAGTGTGTCCAGGCATCTTGAAATGAATGGATCTTGAATTTGGCTCTCTCTTGTATTTTGTTTTTATCTTGGAAGGAACAGTTTTGCGGGCTCGTTGCCGTTGGTTCCTTCCTTCTCACATTAAAAAAAAAAAAAAACGGGATAATTGAGCACTGCCATCGTCACCTGAAGGAAGCACTGAGGGCACTATCCCACCCAGTGAATTGGGTGGCCACACCGCCAATCATCCTCCTAAACTTGAGGGTTACGGAGAAGGACATCGGTAATTCCCAGGTGGAGCTAACGTACAAGGACGACTTGAGGCTGCTGGGGCAGTTCGCCCTGCAACCAGGCATGCTGGCCCTGGTTATCCTCCCAGAGCTCCAGCAGGCAATGCAGGCACTATGACTAGTCCCTCCTCATTCTTGCCAGCACCAGATGCCTTTCATCCCCCACTCCCTACCGGACGCCGAACAGGTCTTCATGAGGAGGGGTCACTGCACTTCACCATTCCAGACCCCATATGAAGGCCCATACCCTGTGATCACAAACTCAGACAAAACAGTCACAATATAGAAACATGGGAAATCATCCACAATCTCTGCAGACAGAGTCAAACTGGCTACACCACAAACCCAGTCACAGCCAACACCCCACACGTCACCTCCCAACCTTGCCAGCCCACCAACCACACACACACCATACACCTCATACCCTGGCACCAACACCTACATGCACCACTCACACACACACACCTGCCATCCCCTTTGTCAATTCGTACCCTCCACTCCCTGTCATCACCACACACCAACTCACTCGTCATACAGTACAGCAAACCACTACCACTGACGCAAACACTCCCTCGTTACCACCCACACTACCGTCCACAAACCATACCTCAAGCACTGACCCTACAACCACTAACCCACCCTCTCCGTCAACCTCAGGTGATCCTATCCCACACTCTTTACCCCCAGTTCCCACCCTTCCCCCAGTCAATACCCCTCATCCCTCAACACCCGTTGTTCCCGTAATCCCTCCACCATTTACCACAACCCTACAAACTACATCAACAACTACCACATTTACCTACACACAATCAGGCCATCTAAGCAAACCACCACAATTTTACACTCCATCGTAATCTCATACCAAACACCACAGACACTCCATGTCGTCACACACCTACGTTTCATATGCATTGTACAGAATATGTTTTGTGTGTGTTCTCCCTCATACAATGGCCCAATTGTAAAGGCAGGCATAACTCTCTCATTCATTTGCTCATAATAGCTAAGCACCAATCAAATTCTCATACAGAAAGTTATCCCCGGCTACTATTTCTTAGAGTATAGTCATACCCCCCCCCCCATTTAATACATTACTCCATCACACATAGCCATGCAATGGACTTGTCATTAAAATTCCCCTGTCTATCACATCTGTTGTTTGTAATTACTGCATTCAAATCACTTTCAAATGCTTGCTCACATTGAAAACTGTATATAGATTTTTTTTTGTACCTTGTGCCCTAATAATATTTTTTTCTTCCTTTTTTTTGCCATAAAATGGAGGTGGGGGAAGGGGAGTGCTATGGCACATATTACACCACAAAGTATTGTACTTCACATTTCACCTACACACATGGATTCCTTCCCTCGTGGCTTTTCCCCACCTTGTTTTCGTACATAGCGTCACCATTAGGACTGCTACCAATAATATTCAATTTCTCATTCTCATCTGTACTAGTGCCACTACCAATAATATTCAATTTCTCATCCTTCCTCATCTGTACTGGTGCCGCTTCCAACAATATTCAATATCTCTTCCCTCCTTACCTGTAGTGGTGCCTAAACCAATCAAATTCACCTATTCATGCGACCTAGGCTTACCGGTGCTCTGCCTACCTCATTAAGGGGCTTAAAACCGAGTGGGAAACTAGTTCGCCCTCCTTTTCCCTCTCAACTTCACCCGGCTGACTACCTGCGTTGCTCTCAGTCTCTCCTGGTAAATCTGGTCACCCGGTATGACTTTATGTATACAATACATGTAAACACATCAGCTCAGCACTCCCGCTCACACTAAATTCATTGCTCATAATTTAGTCTGTAACTAATTATCCAATTAATTGATCTACACTTGCTGTAAATGTTAATACCTTGTACTCCTTTGAAGTCATGCAGTAACTCTGTATTGTTCCTAGTCAATAATCAAGGCCCTGTCTATTTCTTCCCAGAACATGTGTGTTTATCTATCCTTACCATTTGCATTGGTGTAGCCCCTAATGAAATATCCCCATAACTAAAAAAATGCTACAACTGGGATATTAAACAATCTGAAATCCATGAAGATCTATGCATATACTGTAAGAACTCCTGCAGAAAATTACAAACTTAATAGCTAAATCCTAGATAGGAAGGCCTGTGCCATATGGATACATGGCCAGGATGTGTTCAAGGTTCACGGTTAATGGTGTCCAGAATAATGGGTAATGGGCAACTTTTTTCTTTACACTAACCAGTCCTGAGCCAGCCAATGCTGTTTCAGCCCGCAGGCTCAAGTTCCCGCCATTGTCGACCCGCTGGTGAGTACCTGTGTATCCAATTGGCGCATGTCTTCCTGTAGCGTATAATTCTTGTAAGAACAAAGAGGGAGAGAGGTGGGCCAATCTGGTCAAGGTCGAAGACTTGAATGCACATTTTGAGTGTTTTAGGCACA
This sequence comes from Coenobita brevimanus, assembly GCF_032717465.1. Lineage (NCBI taxonomy): Eukaryota > Metazoa > Arthropoda > Malacostraca > Decapoda > Coenobitidae > Coenobita > Coenobita brevimanus. The sequence goes on along the minus strand of NC_136958.1, from coordinate 29,930,421 downwards.
ATATGACCATGTACATGCGTGCAACATGTCCCACTATGTACAGTATAAAGTAGTATATATGGTTTTCTTTGTTTTTTAGTGTATTTGTGTAGGTAATGGTGGCAAAACGAGCTAGGTAGCTGTCCCACACGGAGCTAGCAGAATCTTCTGAAGCTGGAGTATTTCAAGAGGACTGTTGACATTACATTAGAACCCCTGAGTGACACAGAAACCCTTTATTGTTATTGTGGGTGATGGGAAATTGACTTAGTGTTGCAGTGACCCCATAATGGGGTGGTTTTAGGGGTCAATGGTGGCCGGAATAATGGATAACTGAGAATTGTTGTTTACAGGTGTGTAGTCATGGGCCCCAAACGACCAAGATATCTGTCAGACGAAGAGCTGGAAGAGTATCTGAAGTCGGAAGAGTTCAACAGGACTGTTGACACCACACTGGAACCCCAGAGTGACACAAAAACCCGTGATGTTAGTTACTGTGGGTGATGTGACACTGACTGAGTGTACCAGTGACCTTAGTGGTGGTGTGACGGCCGTCATTACAACACAGAAGGACCCACAACAGAAGCCTGACATATTGATTGAGTGCTTTGAGGGTAGGGGTGTATATAATTATTACCTGTTTCCATTTATGCCAGGCACCCAGTTTTCTGTGGAACCCAGGGCTGGCAGGCCGACTGCATGATATTCAGGTATTAGATTTGTAGGTTTAGGTAGTTTTTTTGCTCAGTTCCATGTACGTGCATCTCAGGAAGAGAATAAGTCAGTACTACTTTTTTCCTTCACTATTTTTATTCAAGTAACTTATAAATTTATTTATTTTAGCTCAGTTTTATTAACCCGCCCATGCCGGCTATATTTAACCTTATGGGTTACCCCAGTGCTGGCCATTTTTTGACCTTTTTTTTTTTTTTGGCTAAAATAATAGATTTTGATGTGGAAACAACGAATTTCGTCATTAAAATGCTCACTGAGGCTCGGAAATGAGTTTTATTGAGTCCTGCATACTCATGTATAGGTATAGCCACTCTCTCACGCTCACCATTTACATGAGAGAAAGCCTTTTTCTATGTAAGGATACTCAGGTATTTATGCTGGGAAGGTATAGCAATCTTCAATACACTTTTCTGATCACTTATTACTTCAGCATCAATTACAATTTGCATGTCTTTCTCACTGTGAATTCATTATCTTACATTTACTTGAAGATAGGTACAACCTGACTTCATTACGTACAGTCCTGGCACCTACAAGAAGGTATTTACAACTTGACTTCATTATATAGTCCTTACACTTACAAGAAAATAATTACAACTCACATTTACATGAAAATTTTTACAAAATGCCTTCACTATGTACAGCACTTGGTGAGGCACACAGGTAGAGTGAAGCAGAGCGAGCATGAGGAGGGGAGCGAGTGAGTGTATGGCCTTGAAAGCCTGGGGGATGGTAGAGGAACAGTTACCTTACATGCCTGCCAATTTTTACCCGCAAATCTTGAAAAATGCGGTCACGGCACTGGCACTGGCACAGTATTATGTCAGACCGTTTTAAAAAGGCACTGGCACGCGGCGGGCTAATTCCTAGTCATCTGGTTTCCACTGGAGTTATATTTGTGTTTCAGCTCCATTAGTTTTGCATAAAACATCTTTGTATTTCTTTTTCATTATTTTCCTTCAGTGTATCCAATTGGCACAGGTGTTCTTATCCCGAGGTCAGAAGGGACGTCTTCCTATCTAGGGTTAATGACTGAACTGGAAAACATTAGTTGGGATATTGTAGGTTTGAGTGAGATCCACAGAAAAGAAGAAAAAGTAATTCAGCTTGAAGACAGCAACCACCTATTTCACTACAGAGGAAGGCAATATGAAAGAGTTAGTGGTGTAGGGTTTCTAACTAACAGAATCTTGCAGACAACACTGTTAACCTGAAGTGCCCCGATGACATAATAGTACGTTGCCACGTTTTGTCACAGTGACACCCGACACCATATCCATACGTTTTGCAATTGTGAGGTCCGTCATTTGCACATTTTAAAAGTTTTACGGGTGATTATTGGAAGGCATATGTGGGAGACTGCCCTGTACCCAACGCCAGGCGGGGATAATGCCTGGCTCCTCCTTCCCCCCCTTCCCCCCACACTCCATTTTCTCGGCAACTCACCTGTTAGCAGTGACCTGGCCAGTAAAAATATGTCACACCACGGTCTCTCCAATGATGAAATTCAAGGTGAAAGTGATTCCCAAGGTACTGGACAAAGGAAGAAACAAGCCAGAGGAAGAAACAAGCAGAAGTGATGAGGTGGTAACGTCGTACAGGAAGGTGCCATATTTTGATGTGTTTGGTAAGTGAACAACACTTATATCGCATATATTATTGTGTGAAAACCAATATACTCTTGTACTACATATAAATTTGTACCAAATAAATAAATATTTACATATAATGAGTTGTTTGGAATAGTTATCCCTCCCAAGAAAACATCTTCTCTGGAGCCTGGCCAGAGAGAACACAGTACCAACGTGATGGTACTGTTACCTGTACTTGTATTTCTAAACTCAACTGAGCACTTTCCCTCTGAATTTTCTATGTTTCTCATAAAAAGCAGAGGTTTTAGCAAAAAAAATTTTTTTTTTGAAAATCTGCCGGGATTAAAGGGGGTCATTGGTGAAAAATTTGCTGGGATGTGACACGTTAAATTCAGCAGTGTATCTAACAGAACAGCAATGGTAGTAATTAGACTGTGCCAAAATATACCCTGAAAGTAATACAAGTATATGCACTGACTTCTCAGAGCTCAGATGAAGAAATTGAAACATTCTATGATGACATCTCCTAGATTATGGAAGAAGAAAAGACCACATATACTATACTCATGGGAGACTTCAATGCAAAAGTTGGGGAATTAAAAATTGGAGAAACATGTATGGGAAAATTTGGAGTGGGAGAAAGGAACGAAAGAGGACAAATGCTGGTAAATTTTGCTGAAATGTATAACATGAGAATAATGAACACATTCTTTCACAAAAGAACAGGAAGAAAATGGACCTGGAGAAGCCCAAATAGAGAAACAAAGAATGAAATCAACTTCATTATAGCAGATAAGAATAACACGATCACCAATGTCACAGTTATCATCAAAGTCAACATCGGAAGTGATCATAAAATGGTAGGTTGCACAGCCAGATTCGGTTTCAAAAGTGAAAGAAAGTTGATTAAAGATAAAAAAAAGATATGCCCAATAAAAGTAAATGAAAACAAAGCAGTCTTTCAGTTGGAGATAAGGAATAGATTTGAGGTTCTAAGTAATGCTAAATGTGACACTGATCAGCTGAATAACAGACTAACAAAAGTGTTAAGAGAATCAGCGGAGGTAGTAGGAAAACCTAATACAACCAAAGCCAAGAAGTATACAGAAAAGACACTCGAGCTTATGAAAAAAAGAAATGAAATGAAAGTAAAAACAAAGAAAGACGAACTAGAACGAGTGGAATTAAATAAGTTCATGAACGAAAGACAAAGAAAAAAAAAAAAGAAAGAGAAACATGGATCAGATCAAAGAAACATTTAAAAATGGAAAAAGTCTGAAACAGGTCCGAAGTAAAATGGGACTAGGAAAACAACAATTTACATCACTGAAAGACATACATGGCGAAGTCATAAGCAGAGATAAGATGTTGAAGGGAATTGAAGAATTTTACAAAAGAACTGAATGCATCAAAGACTGTAGTACCAATAACTAGCTTTTCAGTTGACATAAGTGAAATACCTGAGGTAACACCAGACGAAGTAAATATTTCTCTTAAAAATATGAAGAGAGGGAAAGTTCCGGTAGAAGATGGAATAGTGGCAGATTTACTGTTAGATGCAGGAGTAGAAGTACCAAACAGGCTTGTTCAGTTATTTACTCAACGTATGAAAAAGAAGAAAATTCCCAAAACATGGTGTAATGCAAGAGTTATTTTACTTTACAAAAAGGTGACTCAAAAGATCTTAGTAACTATTGACCCATTAGCTTATTATCATTTACAAACCTTTCACTAAAGTCCTTACGAACAGGATAATTACAAATTTGGAGGAAAACCAACCTCGTGAACAGGCAGGATTCCGAAATGGGTATTTGACTACTGATCATCTACACACAATGAATCAGCTAATTGAGAAAACTACAGAATATAATAAACCACTGTGCTCAGCTTTGTTGATTACGAAAAGACTTTCAACTCAGGGGAGCACATAGTGATTAATTATTCATTTCGAGAACAAGGAGTGAACGAGAACATTGTTGAAGTGCTCGACAGCATATATAAAGAGGGAATTGCTACATTTAACTACATAAGGACTTGGAAAAAATTAAGATTGAGAAGGGTGTGCGTCAGGGAGATACAATTTCATCAAAATTATTAACAGCATGCCTACAGAGTATATTTAGAAAGCTAGACTGGGAAATTAAAGGAGTGAATATAGATGCAGAAAAGCTAAGTAATTTAAGATTTGCAGATGATATTGTCCTAATGTCAAAAACAGCAGAGACATTGCAAGAAATGATAAATTACCTGAACAGAGAGTCTCAAAGTAGGGCTAAAGATGAACCGGAGTAAAACAAATGTTTAATCCACAAGCACCAAAGAGCATCATCAGAATAAGCAAAGAAATTCTTGAAGAAGTCGAGTACAATTACTTGGGACAAATACTAAAATTAACGAAAGATAATGATAGTCAGATAAATAGACGCATTACAATTGGATGGAAAGCTTTCGTTAAACAGAGACATTATGAAAAGTAGCTTGCCAGTTTGTATGAAAGGAAAAGTATATAAGGAATGTGTAATTCCAGCTATGACGTATGGTTGTGATACCTGGAAACTGACAAAACTGATGGAAAATAAGTTAATCCGTTCTCAGAGAGGAATGGAAAGGTCAATGTTGGGAATATCTTTAAGAGACAGGAAAAGATCAACTTGGTTGAGACAGCAGACTAAAGTAAAAAATATTATAGATGGTATAAAAGAAAAGAAATATAGGTGGGCAGGCCATGTAGCAAGAATAAAGGATGACCGATGGAGCAAGAGGCTGACTGACTAGACACCGAGAGATTGTAAGCATAGCAGAAAAAGGCCAGACGGGAGGTGGAGAGATGAGATGGAGAAATTTGCGGGGAAAACGTGGCAAAGATTGGTTCAGTCAAGGAATTCATGGAGAAGGTTGGGGGAGGCCTTTGTTCAGCAGTGGACTTTTAATGGCTGCTGCTGCTGCTGAAATATATATATATATATATATATATATATATATATATATATATATATATTGTAGACACACAGATAGCTAGACCTATTGAATATATATATATATATATATATATATATATATATATATATATATATATCTATATATATAGTGGACACACAGATAGCTAGACCTATTGAAGAGGATTTTTGAAGCATTGAACAATGAGTTAAGAGAGTTGTGTGGCTTCTGTTAGCTGAGTAGTCGTTATAACAAGTGTAGCTTGTGTGTGTGTGTGTGTGTGTGTGTGTGTGTGTGTGTGTGTGTGTGTGTGTGTGTGTGTGTGTGTTCTTACCTAATTGTATCTTTACAGGAATGAGTCAAGCTCGTACTGTCCGGTGTCTTAAACCATATTTATCGTACATATCCTTAAATTTGTGAATTATTTTGGCACACACTATTTCATTCGGTAGTGCATTCCATTGATCAATTGCTCCGTTTGGGAAACTGAATTTCCTTACGTCTTTATCATCTCTCTTCTTATGCAGTTCTTTGCAGTGTCCTCTTGCTGATGCTTCTCCATATGTTAAGTAATCCTTTATGTCTATTTTCTCCTTCACTGATATGCACTTATATAGCATTATCATGTCAGCTCTTTTCCTTCTCTCCTGTAGTGTTGGTAGATTCAGTTTATTTAGTCTTTCTTCGTAGCTTAGGTCCCTTAAGCTTGGTATCCATCTTGTAGCGGCCCTTTGAACTTTTTCAGTCTTGTCTATGTGCTTTTTGAGATGAAGACTCCAGACTACTGATCCACATTCCAGGGTTGGTCTAATGAATGATGTTATTATCCTTCTTAGCATGTCTTCATTTATGTGTGTGTGTGTGTGTGTGTGTGTGTGTGTGTGTGTGTGTGTGTGTGTGTGTGTGTGTGTGTGTGTGTGTGTGTGTGTGTGTGTGTGTGTGTGTGTGTGTGTGTGTGTGTGTGTGTGTGTGTGTGTGTGTGTGCGTGCGCGCGCGCTTGTTTTGATGTTGAACATTCCATTTACAACATCTAAAAGAAGGTTATAATGATCATGATGATAGTGGTGGTCGTCATAAAACTGATATATAAAGCCATCAACTTGCGTGATGGAACACTTGTCAGTTCCATGGCCAAATACTCATTAGGAAGATCCATTTTTGCTTGAAGTGATAGTAACTCTTGAATAATTAAGCCCCTTCAAATAGACGGCGTAGTATCATCGTAGTCTTGCTAATAGTAGACAATATGATTAAATCTAGGGTAGACTTATCGACTTGGAAATGTTAAATATAACCTTTATTAACTCCTTGCCTAATATGGGCTCTTGCAACTTGAATTACATCGTCCGAATGTAGCAAGAATAAGGCTGTACATACGTGAACGAACTAAATGGGTTAATAAATAAATTACGAGTACCTCCTAGATTAAAACTTTTGGTGTCTCAAGTGGCATTAACTAAACATAACTATGATATCGAAGCAAAAATTGTTATCGGCCTGAGCAGACACATAGACACACTGGAAGAGTAGTATGTTGAAGAAGAAGAACAAGAACAAGAAAACACCTTTGAGTAATGTTTATGGACTACACGTTTTCATATTTTTTTTTTTTTCAGGAAATAATTTGGTAGGTTAGGTGGCACCTTTATACCCGGCAGACGCCTATTGGTGTGGAAAGCATCTCTTGAATGACTGGTGCAATTTGAATAGTTGATACATTCACTGTCAGTGGGTCTCTGATGAAGTTAGTCGATTTTGGTGCAGATCGAACAAAGGCCAAGGTCACGGGTCAAGGTCAAACTTTGGGGTTGTCGTCTTTGAGCTTCCTAAACTCCTATGGTTTATATTTATCTTCAGTCTATGTTATTCCTCTATCCGTATATCTTATGCCTACTTCTGACGACATTATCCTCATTTCTTTGTATTATTTCTAATAGTTTTATCCTTATTTCTGATGATATTATCCTTATTTATTGGTATCATCATTTTTGTTTGCATTAACCTTATTTTTTACAGTATTATCCTTATCTCAATGTCTGTCTGTAAGGACTCTAAAATATCATAACACAATACATAATAGCTAGTGATGTATATATGGAATATAGAGGGTAGATGAAAGTCATGCTTAGGACTAGAGGAAGTGGCGTCTGCACATTCTCAGTTAGGAATGTCACACACAGCAAAGTGTGACACCTGATCAGAAAGTCCCCAGGCTCGGGATGGTTCCACACAACCGTGTCCTTACACCTGACACAACCACTCATATACAGGAGAAATGGGAGAGACAGAGCCGAAAGGGGTTTGGAGAGAATAGAGACAGCAAGAAGAGTGTGCGGGTTAGCCAGCAGCTCTCACCTCATTAGGCTCTTGTGAGACTCACTCACTATTACTCAGTGTTACTCATAAGATATTCCTTTTAAAGAAAATGAACTGTAATCAAACCCCAGACTCATCTTTATCTTTCTCCTGCCATCTACAACAAGTACGACGAACATTTTCTCCTTCGTAAAATCGCTACAAATCAACACACTGTTACAATAGCTCAGCGACGACTACGATATATTATATCTACAATTACGATATATTATATAACTCTCTATTTATTGCCAGAGCCTTAATCTCGTAAGGGGTGGCCACAAACGAATCGCCTCTATGTCGCCCTGTCCCCCACCATTTCACTGCCCTGCTCCCAGCTCACATCCCCCTCCCTCATGTACCTCTCCATTCCATACCTCTATCTCATCCTTGGCCTCCTCTTCCCTCTACACCTTATCCTCCCCACTCATATACACTCTCCTCGTCAGTCTCTTGCTCTCCATCCTCTCCACATGGCCAAACTACCTCAGTCTTTTTCTCATAACGCTTCCGATCATATCCACATGCACACTACAACACTCTTTCACTTCCTCATGTCTGTCTCTCCATGTGACTCCACATGCTCCTCTCAAATAATTCATATCCACTGCTCTCACTACTGACTAGTGTCCCTCCAACAAGGTCCAAGCTTCAGTTTTTCACTTCCACGGTCACTTCCTTTTTTTCAATCACTGCTTCCAATGAACCAGCAACCTTTCTTCCTTGTTGTACCCTTTCAAACACTTCACCTTCTAAACTTCCATCCTTACTCAACACACTGCCCAAGTACTTAAAAGCACTCACATTTTTTATTTCCTCCTCATCCAACCTCATTGTACATTCAGTGACTTCATTTTCTCAAAGACCATAACTTTATTATTCTCTACATTTAGCATTAGATTCCGTTTCTTACACACTCTCCCAAATTCATCCACCAAGCCTTGCAGCTCTCCTTCGTCTTTACTTAACAACACAGTATTATCTGCAACCAACAATACAGGGAGTTTCCACACACTCCCCTCTCTCATTAGGACCGCTCCAACATCCACTGTCCTACCTTGTATCTCTTTTACAACCCCATCCATAAACAGACTGAACAACCATAGACACATGACACATCCTTGTTTCAATCCAACCTTCAAACAGAAAATTCACTCAGTTCGCTGTCCACGTGCACTGCAGCCTTAGCACCTTCATACATACTCTTCATTGCATTCAGCAACTTCCCAACTACTCCATATATTCTTAATACTTTCCACAATCCTTGTCTATCCATATTTTTTTTTAATGCAAGTAAGAAGGAACCAAAGGCTAGGAGCCTGCAAACAATTACTTCCAAGAAAAAACAAAAACAATACAAAATAGAGGCAAATTCAAGATCAGTTCATTTCGAGATGCCTGGACACACTGCGTTTGAAAGACTGGAGATCACAGGAAGCAGGAAATACAGACAGAGGGAGACAGTTCCAAAGTTGACCTGTTGCATAAATGAAGGACTGGGAGTAACTGTCAACTCTTGCATTAGAGAGTTGGGCAGAAAAAGCATGAGAATTTGATGCTAGACGGGTGATACGCGCCCTTCGTAGAGGTGAACAGATGCAAGCAGACAGCTCAGAGGAGCAGTGACCATGGAAGTAACGATAGAAAAGAGATAAAGAGGCAACAGTGAGGCAAAGAGACAGAGATTGAAGGAAGCCAGTAAGAGGAGGAGAGTTAAGGAGACGAAAAGCCTTTGACTCCACCCTATTGAGAAGAGCTGTATGTGGGGAGCCTCCCCATACATGAGAGTTGTACTCTACACAGGGGCAAATAAAACCTGTGTATAAAGTCAACAACTGTGCAGGGGTAAGGAAGCTGTGGAGTCGGCTTAGCACACCCAGTCTCTTGGAAGCTGATTTTACAAGAGATCTAATAATCTTTCCAAGACATATCCCGAGTGAAGGAAACCCCAGGCATATTCAAGGATGATGCAGGATTGAGCTGGATACTATTAAACATTAGTGGGTACTCTTGTGGAAGATTTCGACAGGTTGATAGGTGTAAAAACTGAGTCTTTGATGCACTAAAAACAAGATTATTTTTACCCCAGTCAAAGATATGAACCAAGTCAGACATTAGGTGTGCCATAGCAACATCCCTTGTCTGTTGAAGTAACTGCTGAGATGGACGTTGCAGGAACTGAATGGAAAGGTGAAGGGTGGAATCATCAGCTTTCGAGTCGATTGGGTTAGTTGTACAGCTTAGAAGATCATGGATGAATAAAAGGAAGAGAGTTGGTGATAGGACAGAGCCCTTAGGAACACCACTGTTGATAGATCTAGGAGAAGACCGATGGCCGTCTACAACAGCGGCTATAGAACGAACAGAAAGGAAGCTGTAGATGAACGCACAGATAGAACGATAGAAACCATAAGAGGGCAGTTTGGAAATTAAAGATTTATGCCAGACTCGATCGAAAGCCTTTGAGATGTCAAGTGCGATGGTAAAGCTTTTGCCAAAGTCCCGAAAGGAGGATGACCAGGAAACTGAAAGGTAGGCAAGAAGATCGCCAGTGGAGCATCCCTGACGGAACCCATACTGACGATCAGAAAGAAAGTTGTGATAGGAAAGATGTTTTAAAATTTTTCTGCTAAGAATTGACTTGAAAACTTTTGAGACACAGGATGGTAAGCAACTGGATGATTATTAGAGGGTTGGGACTGGCTGAATGAGAGCAAACTTCCAGCAAGAAGGAAAGGTACAAACTGAAAGACAAAGGCGAAAGAGTTTACCTAGGCAGGGTGTAAGCACAGATGCACATTCTTGAGGACAACAGGAGGGACCCCATCAGGCCCATATGCCTTGTTAGTATTGAGGCCTGTGATGGCAGAAAATATATCAGCTGAAGAAATTTTAATGTCAGCCATGAAGAAGTCAGAGGGAGGAAGTGATGGAGGAACAGCACCGGAATCGTCTAAGGTGGAATTGGAGGAGAAAGTCTGAGCGAGGGGATCTGCTTTATCAGTAGAAGAAATAGCTACAGAGCCATCAGAGTAGAAAAGAGGAGGGAAGGATGATGAGGTAAAGTTGTTACAAAGGGTTTTGTCAAGGTGCCAGAAGGAGCAGGAAGAATTCGAGTTGGAGAGTTGAGAGCATTTAGTACGGATGAAATTATTTTTAGCAGAGCGAAGAACAGACTTGGCATGATTCCAGCCAGAAACATAAAAAAGATGTGATTCAGGGGTGGGTTGGCTCTGGTACCTTTTGTTGGGCCTCTCCTTGTTGCGAACAGCATTAAAACAAACGTGATATAAACCAAGGCTTTCTTGCATTAGTCAGAGGATATGCGAAAGGAATGTATGTTTCCATGCCCGAGAGAATAACCTCCGTAATGCGCAAGGCACACTCAAATGGCTCCCGACCATGGAAGCAATAATCATTCCAGGGAAAATAAAAGAAGTACTGCCTGAGGGCCTCCTAATCCACAGCTCCAAAGTGCCACAGTTGACGTTTCTTTGGAGTGTCCGCAGGTTGTACCGGAGCGATAGGTTAGGGTAATAAGGTTGTGATCAGAGGAGCCTAACATAGAGGAAATTATTAGCAGCATAAGCAGAAGGATTAGTTGTAAGGAAGAGGTCAAGTACGTTGGAGCTCTCTCCAAGGCGGTCAGGGATAAGGCAAGGGTGCTATACAAGCTGCTGTAGATCATTAAGAATAGAAAAGATGTAGGCTTGTTCACCAGGTGGATCAATGAAAGGAGAGGAGAGCCAAAGTTGGTGGTGAACATTGAAATCTCCTAGAATGGAGATTTCAGAGAAAGGAGAAATGGACAGAACGTGTTCCATCATAGAAGCAAGATAGTCGAAGAATTTTTTATAGTAGAATTAGAGAATGAGTAAATAGCTCAGATATATTTAGTCAGAGAATGACAGGAGAGCCAAAGCCAGAGAGTAGAGAACTCAGAAGAATCAAGTTCAGCAACAAGAGAGCAAGATAAGTCGTTGTGTACATATACACAACAGCCACCTTTGGCTTTGGAATGAGTATAGAGAAAGTAGGAGGATACAAAAAAGGGTTTGCTGTCAGTTGCCTCAGACAGCCGAGTCTCAGTAAGGAAGAGAAGGTGAGGTTTAGAGGAGGAGAGGTGGTGTTCAACAGAGAAAGTTAGAGGAAAGGCCGCGAATGTCGCAGAATGAAGAAGAAATGAGTTGGACAGTGGTTCCAGGCAGCTTTTCGAGTCGTCAACGGGAGAGGGGCAGATGGTGGGGGCATTTATGGTCCCTTTCTGGGGACTCTGAGGCATTATTAATGTCCGCCATTTAATTTTTTTAATTATGAAAAGGAAGTGTAGTGTGTACTATGCATGTAGTTTGGTGATGACAGTTAGAGAAACATGTACCGGAGAGCATGGTGGCCTACTCTTTGTGTTACTGTAACAATGTCAATGCTTTCTCCAAATCAGTGAAGACTGCATACAACTTCTTTCCCTTCTCTAGAATTATTTTCCACTAAAGACCTAAGAATGAACATCTGACCTACACAAGCTCTTCCCTTACTACAATCTCCCTGTTCTTTTCCAACTAATTCCTCTGTTATTTCCCTAAATTTGTCAATAATTATCCTACCATATACTTTTCCTATTACACCAAGAAGACAAATGCCCGTATGATTACCACACACATCTTTTTCCCTTTTTCCATTGTACAGGAGAATAATTATACATGACTTCCAATCCTCCGGGACTTTGCCTTCCTCCTAGGCCAATCTGCACATCTTCCACATCAATTCTACTACTATCATCTCTACCCCATGCTTCAGTATTTCACCGCACACTACATCAATTCCTGGTGCTTTCTCCATTTTGACTTTCTTCATTTCTTCCATAACTTTTATCCTACTGATTTCTTCCTCTCTTCTTATATCCTTCCTTCTTCCAGCCATTCCCCAGCAACTTATGCTATCATCACTTTCATTCTTCCTGTTCAGCAATTCCTTAAGGTGTTCTCTCCATCTGCTCACTTTTTCTGCCCTGACCATTATTAATCTACCATTTTCATCATTGTATTACCATTATTTATTTTTATGTTATCCATATTTCTGGCGATAGTATCCTCATTTTTTGAGGATATTTTGCTTCTTTCTCCGAACTACCCTTTTTTCTGTTTGTAATGTTCGTATGTCTGGCGATAGTATGTTTATTTCTGAAAATATTCCTTATTATATAGAATTATACATATTTGTTCTGATTTTAACCTTATCAGTGACGATGATTTTATTTCTTTGAGTTACCCTTTTTTCCACTTGCAGTTTTGGCAGTGTATTCTTGTTTTACTATACTTCTTAGTTCATAATAATGCCTTTGTTTCCGTTTTATTATCCGTGTTTCTGACGATAGTATCCACCTTTCTTTATGGATTGATTTTTTTCTTTACCATACTTCTTCTATGTTTGATTTTTCCCTATTTCTTCATGCTTGTCTAATTTCGGCTCGTGTTTCTGTCGGCACTCCGAAATTTCTTTCTTTCTCTCTCTCTCTCTCTCTCTCTCTCTCTCTCTGAGCAAGATATTTTCACACTAATTATATTGCGACTCCATCCTGTGTTCCACCAAGTAGCTCCTTCCCAAAGACCAGAATGGTTGGAGGAAAGAGAGAGAGATAGATACAGAGAGAGAGAGAGAGAGAGAGAGAGAGAGAGAGACTTAATAGCCACAAAGGAGAGTAAGGTGACGTAGACTGAAAAAGATGAAGAAATTAACCTCTCAGTATCTTCACTTAAAATAACGTCTCTGTTCCTCCTCCCATATATTATATGCCCTCCTAACAAGCAGTTTCCCCTTACCATTGCCTCTAGTCTTCCCTGTCTCTTACACTTCGCTTCACCTCGTTCTCTCTGCCTTATATTCACTTTCCCCTTTATTCTCCATGCCTCATATTCTCTTACCTTTTTATTCTCTTTGCCTCATACTCTCTTACCCCTTTATTCTCTCTGCCTCATATTCTCTAACGTTTTTTATTCCCTCAGCCTCATATTTTGATATTCTATCTCTTTTTCCCTTAGGCCTACTATCCTATTCTCTGTACCTCTTCTTCTCTTACTTTCCCATTTTCTCACTTCTCTTACTCACTATAACCCTCTTTCCAATCACATTCTCACTACTAATTATCTTACTCTCTAATTCCTTCTTTACAATCATATCCACACTGCCTCTTGATCTCTTACTCTCTAATTCTCTCATTCGCATCATATTCTCCCTAACTCTTCAGCTCTTGCTCTCTTATTCTCTCTATCCCACTATATTCTCTCTTCGTCTTAATCTCTTACTCTCTAATTCTCGCTATCTCATCACACGAGTATTCTCTCTGCCACACATCCCCTTACTATTCTTCTCTCTACTTCTTCATCTCTTACTCTCGTATTCTTTCTTTTCCACTATATTCTCGCTTCTTATTCTCTTACTTACTTACTCTTTCTTTTCCAACATATTTTCTTTACCTCTTATCTCTTACTCTCTAAGTCTCTCCTTTCTCATCATATTCTCTCCACCACTTCATCTCTTACTCTCTTATTCTCTCTTTCCCATCATATTCTTTCTACAGCATAGTCTCATATTCTTTAATTCTCATTTTCGCATTTCATCTACCACTGGTTCTCAAATACGGAGCCATGGGATCCAAGGGGCCATGGTTGGCTAGTGCAAGTTGCAAATCAGAGTGAGGATGTGAAATCCCACTGAGAGTCCTCTTGCCATTTAAAACAACATGTTTATGAATCTGCTTTCTCCGCCTTTCTACACATGAAAAGTAAAAGCCGAAATCAGTTGGATGTGGACCCAGATATGAGGTATGCGTTATCAGTGACTCAGCCTCAAAACAGTCGACTGACAAAGCAACAGTGCCATCCATACCATTGATATGTAACAAAATATGCATATTCAATATTTTAGAGCTCTCCATTAAAGTAAATGGAGAGCTCTAAAACAATTTTTTTAAATCATTATTTGTGAGGGGTTTGATAGAAAACTGAGGGGGGGGGGGCACGAAGATACTTAGATCCCCACAAGTGGGGAATGAAGTGAAAAAGTTTGAGAAATACTATTCTATTCTGCTTTTTCTTCTCCTTTTTCTCTCAACCTCTTGATCTTATCTTTGAGGGTATTCCGTACTTTTTCCTTGTGATATTTTCTCTACACGTAGTTTCTTTACTGTAAGTCTCCTCATTTTCGTTATCATTGTCATCGTATTTACCACTTTCCTACCCAGAGACACACACACACACACACACACACACACACACATTCCTTCGCGTTACTTATCGGCCTCCTGGTTACGGATCGGCCAACTGAGTATGAATCGGTTCCCTGGGTACGGATAGGTCCATCTCGTTACGTATCGGCCCCCAGGTTACGGTTTGGTTACGAATCACCTTCCTGGTTAAGTATCGGCCTCCTGGTTATGAACAGACCTTTTTGTTGCGAATCGTGCTCTTGGTTGCGGATTGTCTTCCTGGTTACGAATCTATTTCCTGGTTTGAAATCGTACTCCTTTCTACGAATCATCTTCATGGTTACGAATCGGCCACCTGGTTACGAACCGTCCACCTCCCAACCACCATCTGCCCCTTCTTCTTCCTCTGTTCCTTTCTCTTCCTCCTCCTCTTCTTCTTCTTCTTTACATCCTTCCTCCACATCTACCCCTGACCATCTCCACACGATGCCTCTCACATTTAGACCATTCTTCCTTCACTTGCTATTCCACTTCCTTTCCTGTTTCCTTTCCAGTTTCTTCTTCTTCATCCCTCCCTCCCTCCTCCCCAGCATGAAGCTTCTCTGATTAAGGTAATTCTTCCTCCTTTTCTCCCTCCGAACCATGCTTTCCTTTTCATCCTCTTCCTCCTATTCTTCCTCCTACCTCCTCTCGCCCTCTTTCCTCCTAGCCTCTTCTCTTCC
>NC_136958.1:29704897-29909897 GCF_032717465.1 Coenobita brevimanus | reverse complement strand
GGAATTTTCTTCTGTTTTATACATTGGGCAAATAAGTGAGCAAGCCTATTTTGTATTTCTACTCCTGCATCCAACAGTAAATCTGTTACTATTCAATCTTCTCCTGCAGCCTTCCCTCTTCTCATATTTTTAAAAGAAATATTTACTTCGTTGGTGTTACCTCAGGTATTTCACTTGTGTCAAGTGAAAAGTTAGCTAGTGTTACTACTGTCTTTGATGCATACAGTTCTTTGTAAAATTCTTCAACTCTCTTTACCATCTTATCTCTGCATTTAATGATTTCACCTTTTATTTTTCTTCCATTTGTTGCTCTTCTAGTCCCATTTTACTTCAGACCCGTTTCATATTTTTTTCCAATTTTGACGGTTCCTTTGATCTGATCCATGTTTCTCATTCTTTTTTCTTCTTTTTGTTTCTACTTGATAAGCTTATTAAATTCCACTCTTTCTATTTCATTTTTCCTTGTTTTTACTTTCATTTCCTTTTGTTTTCTCATGAGATAGAGTGTCTTTTCTGAATATTTCTTGGCTTTGGTTGCATTAGATTTTCCTACTACTTCCGTTGATTCTCTTAGCACTTTTGTTAGTCTGTCATTCAGCTCATCAGTGTTGCATTCAGCATTACTTAGAGCCTGAAATCTGTTCCTTATTTCCAACTGAAAGGCTGCTTTGTTTTCGTTTACATTTATTGGGCATATCTTTTTATCTTTAATCAACTTCTTTCTTTCACTTCTGAAATTGAATCTGGCTGTGCAACCCACCATTCTATGATCACTTCCTATATTTACTTTGTTGATAACTGTGACATTTGTGATCATGTTACTCTCATCTGATAAAATGAAGTCAGTTTTATTCTTTGTTTCTCCATTTGGGCCTCTACAGGTCCACTTTCTCCCTGTTCTTTTGTGAAAGAATGTGTTCATTATTCTCATGTTAAACATGTCAGCAAAATTTACCAGGATTTCTTCTCTTTCATTCCTTTCTCCCACTCCAAATTTTCCCATACATGCTTCGACTTCCCAACTTTTGCATTGAAGTCTCCCATGAGTATGGTATAGGTGGTTTTTTCTTCCATAATCTGGGAGATGTCGTCATAAAATGTTTCTATTTCTTCATCTGAGCTTTGAGAAGTTCGTTCTTATACTTGTATTACTTTCAGGGTATATTTTTTGCACAGTCTAATTACAACAAATGCTGCTCTGTCAGACACACTGCTGAATTTAACAATGTTGTCTGCAAGATTTCTGTTAATTAGAAATCATACACCACTAATGTTATGCTGGTGTTTTTAAGGCGACTTCTCGTCGTAAAAACACTAGCTACTGAAGTAGGGTCCTCTTTCTAGACCGGAAGTAAAGCACCAACAAAGGAACAGGACATAAAAACCAGGCAGTATACCTTGACATATCTATTACCTTAATTCTAACCGTAACAATACACGTAGAGTGATATTTGAGATACAGGGGCACAGAGACACAGAGTTAACACTTAGCACCACAAAATAAAGTTATACTGGATACACACTACAATGTTCATACAGGGGGATTGTGAATTATCTACAATATTGCTTTTACGTCACTTGGAGGCAGGATATAAATAGAATTGTTCACATAAGGAATAAACAAGGTTGGGAGTCTGTATGGGGAATATTACTATAAATGAGGTAGGGTGCGGGTAGTGACACTCGACGTTGTCACCTTGTCATGGAGACACTTACACTTAGGCTTTTGACTGGTCCACGCACCCTTACCTCAGGTGTTCACAGAAAACTCTCTGACTCTCTTACATGGGGGGACTGGGATAATTACACAAAGTTCACTTTCGGCCCTGTCAACACTGAGTTCTGGTAGGCCACTATTGACTACTCTGTTCCTTACAGAGTCACGGTGCACTGTTTTTTTTCCCCAGTTGTTCTTGACATAAAGAGGGGGGGTGAATCACTGTTTTCTTGTCTCCTGGGTAATATTCACTCTAGGTCGCACTCGTAGGTGGGGTGCAGGGAGGCTCTCCCGTCTGGGGGCCTCGACCTGGGAGGCGGCCCTCGAACTAGGGCCACGCCGGTGGGGTGCAGGGAGGCCCTCTGGTCTGGGGGCCTCGACCTGATAGGTGGCCCTCGGGACTGGGACCAAACAGCCGGAGTAATCGAGCCTGCCGTTTCTGGCTCCCGGGAGTGAGGGAGCCCGGATCGCCTTCGTCAGGAGCTGGAGAGTCTGGCCTGGGCGTCCTGGGACTGTGGGCACCAAGGGGGAGAGGCGCCGCAGGGACTGGGCTGTGGCAGCGTCTCCTACGGGGCTCGGACAGGAACAAGGAACTCCCGGGTGTAGGCGGTAAGCCCGATATCGGGCCTTGCCACCACTCTAGCGTCTCCTCCGGGGCTATATTCCCGAGTGGTGACGAAGGGCTCCCCGAAGGGAAAGAGGCTGGGGGAGGACTCACGTTACTCATGTCCTCTCGAGTACGTCTGGAGGCCGGAGCCTGGGGTCTCCTTCCCCTGTTACGTACTCTGGCTGTAGCCGTGGACTTGCCCGGCGTACGGGGAACACGTGCAGGGCGTACGAGGCCGTCCCTTCGCCGTGTATCAGGACCGCCGGCGTGGTGCTGCTCCCGTAGTAGGAGACAAGCCGGAGTGAGGGGCACAGAGGCCACACTCTCTCCAATATGGATTGAGTCTACCTTCAGGGGCTTCTCTACCCTGGTACGTGCCCCGTCCGGAGCCGAGTGCCTACCCGTACGGAGAACACCTGCAGGGCATATGGGGCTGTCCCCTCGCCGCGTCTCAGGGCCAACGACGTGATGTTGCTCCTGTAATAGGGAAGTGCTACACGTACAGCAGCAGGGGCTCTTTACCCTGGTCCGTACTCTGGCCGTAGCCTGAAGCTGATCTATCCGATCAGGAACAACTGACGGGCATACAGGGCCGTCCCTTCTCCGCCGCGTCTCAGGGCCGATGACGTTTAGTTGCTCCTGAAGGGGAGAACAGCAAGAGAGTGATGCGCTGGGGGAACTCTCTATCTCTGGTGTGCTAAGGCCGGAGCCTGGGGTCGCCTTCCCCTTCACACACTTTATAAGGCCGTAGCCTTGGGCCTCTTGCCCTTGGGCCTCCTGCCCTAGAGGGTGTAACAAAGCCGTCAATACGGTGTTACCTGGGACTGAATCTGGTTCAGTCCCACCCCTATTCTGGTGATCATTGCTCCGCCCGCAATGTACTGTAGTCTACTTTCCCTGATCACCTGGGGTTGGGACAATTGCAGGGAACAAGGGCCCAGGACCGTAATGTCCTGATGACCCTCTTGAACGGGGTCACTAACCTCACCGATGTGACCTCCTGGAGTGGTGGTGCGGTGGCAGCCCAGTGGTGGGGTGGGGGGTCTGGCAGCGGGCACGGCGGGCATTTTAACTAACTCTTTCATTTTGCATTCCTCTGTAGTAAAATAGGTGGTTGCTGTCTTCAGGCTGAATTACTTTTTCTTCTTTACTGTGGATCTCACTCAAACCTACAATATCCCAACTAATGTTTTCCAGTTCAGTTATTAAGTTATCAACTCTGTACTCTTCTGCAAGGCTTCTAACTTTGTATGCATAGATCTTCATGGATTTCAGTTTGTTTAACATCCCAGAGTCTAACTTGCCAACACAGTGCCTATTCACTTTCGGTGTCACACTGCCCATAAGCACAGAAGGTATTGCGGTTCGACCGTTAGTAAACAATGATCCAACAGGAACACCCGTGAAATCATTTGCAATAGAACTCATGTTTGGTTGGGAGGATTGTGCCCAATAATCTCACCTCCATGCCACATAGTTTTTGGTGAGTTGTAATTTTTGTGCCACCTTATTCATTATATTCGTTGGAGACTTATATGTCTATAGAGCGCCCCATGGTCGTCTCTGTCTAAGACGGTAACTCGTATATCTACAAGGCCTTCCCCTATCCGCCGCCCGGGGACGTGCCAGGTAGCAGTGAAATCCTGCCCCTGGATATATATATATATATATATAGATATAGATATAGATATATATAGATATAGATATAGATATATAGATAGATAGATACATATATTGTCGCGGAACAGAGAGAGATAATGGACACTTCAAGTGAGAATACTAAAATCACTACTGTCCCACAAAGTTCCAGGTTCAAAACAAAAGAGTTAGGTAAAATTACAAGTTAAAGTTTAATGCTCAAACTAACAACTAAACATTCAGGACTCATAAGGATAATGTAATGGCAAAACTGCTTACATATATGGTTAACTGCAATAGCCTCTATTAACATGAATTTATCAAGAGTAAATTGATCTAAGTCGGCCCTGATAAATGAGAAACCGAATAATGCTCAGTTAAAGCAAGATGTATTATTACAGATACAAAATATTATTAATATTGGCTGACATTAAAAACTCTACATGAATCACAAAAACCTTACCAGGCCTACGAATTAACGTCTTAGGCCATACAGTACAAGAAAAATGGTAACAACACTTATACTCAAATTATACAGCAGCTAGTGGCTGGAGAGTTCCTGAGCAATCACAAAAATAATAATACACTATACAGGGGAGGACAGAGATGTGAACAAAATGAGGAGTATATGTAAGTGGCAATAATTCAGAGACTGAGCTCATTATATAGGGGACGGCAGAGCTTGATTCAACTTGCAAGAAGGACGCGCAAATGAGGGCACAGAGGACAAAGAGTTGACACTCCTGCTCTGAACAACAGAAAGAACGACTTACTCTACTATAAGGGGGAGAAGGGGGGAGTGAGGTAGAACACGCAAGCCAGGTCACTATGGAAGCCACGAGGCGAATCGTGATCAAACATGCAGCATACTGTACGTTAGAATTATACAAAGGATGTTGAAATCATAGGGTATGTAACACCTCCCCACAAAGAAAAAGAAATTTACAAAGGAAATTTCTTATTACTCTAAAACAATCTGTCTAAAGTCTAGATAAGCAATCTGCAATAACATTTTCTTTCCCCTTGACATGTTGTATGTCTAATGAATACTCCTGAAGAAGTAGACTCCATCTTGTCAATCTCTGATTTTTATCTTTAAACTTACTAAGGAATTTCAGTGGGTTATGATCGGTATAAATGACTATGGGGTCAAAACCAGAACACAAATAAAATGAAAAATGCTGTAAACCCAAAATCAAGGCCAAAAGCTCTTTCTCAATAGTGGAGTAGTTCTTTTGAGGTGGAGTGAACTTCTTACTGTAATAAGATACAGGGTGTTCAATACCCTGATCAT
Source organism: Coenobita brevimanus (assembly GCF_032717465.1). NCBI lineage: Eukaryota > Metazoa > Arthropoda > Malacostraca > Decapoda > Coenobitidae > Coenobita > Coenobita brevimanus. Next base: position 29,904,641 of record NC_136958.1, on the reverse strand, counting down.
CCTCTTGCAGCAAAACAGCCCCAGCTCCTGTATCACTTGCGTCAACAGCCATCTTAAAAGGCTTAGCAAAATTTGGAGTAGCGAGCACTGGCTGACTTAATAGGATAGCTTTAAGTTTACTGAAAGAGGATTCACAGTTATCGGTCCAGACAAATTTAACTCCCTTTTTCAGTAGGTCTGTAAGTGGTGATACAAGAATTGAAAAGTTAAGAACAAATCTCCTGTAATAACCTACCATTCCCAAAAATCTTTGTAGCTCTTTCCTACTTTTAGGTCTGGGAAGATCACTTATAACCTGAACCTTAGCTCCTGGTGATGCAACGTGTCCATCACCAATTACATACCCAAGGTACTGAACTTTAGCTTGACCAAACTCACACTTCAATAAATTAGCTACAAGATTAGCCTGAACCAAACGCTCAAGAAATTTACTGACATGGCATAGATGATCTTTCCAGTTGTCACTGAAGATTAATAAATCATCAATATAAACAACACACCCTGCCAAACCCTCTGTTACAACATTCATGAGCTTCTGAAATGTGGCTGGTGCATTCTTCATACCATATGGCATTACAGAACATGCAAAAGTTTTTCCTAGTGTTACAGAACATGAGATCTCCCTAGCACGTTCAGTCATAGGTACTTTTTTTTTTTTTTTTTTTTTTTTAATAACAGAACGGAGGAAGGAAAAACAAATGGAGAAAAAAAAATAATCCATACACCAGATTACTGGTGTCCTCTGTTCATAAAATATCTGTAAGAATTAGACTTGAACAGTTGTAGGTTGAAATTTGGAGGAAAACAACTCTGGGGAAGCGAGTTCCAGAGAGATGCAGTTCGGGGAATGAAAGAATTCTGATAGGCAGAAGTTCTGCAATGTGGTTGAGTGACATTCCAGTCATGAGCGTTACCAGATGCCCGTGTAGCACGAGGGAAGGCATGGAGAGGTGGCACCATGGACGCAACTTCGTCTGAGCATTTGCCAAAAAATATCTGTAAAATAATGCAAGGAGGCAACATTCCTTCTTACTTGCAGGGGAGGTAGTTTATATGTAATGGCAGGGTTGTTAATGATTCTAACAGCTTTATTCTGAATTTTGTCTAGTTGTCTTAATGCAACCTCTCCACAACCATTCCACAAGGGTGAGCAATATTCAAGCTGAGAGCGCACATGACTCTTATAAATTATAGCTAACTGCTCATCGGCGAAGAAGTTACGGACTCTGTACAATAATCCAAGTTTCCTTGAGGCGGTTTTAGCAAGTGATCTGACATGAGAGGTCCAGCTGAGGGCACTGTTAAGTGAGACACCAAGAATTTCAATACTTTTGGAGATGGGAATATTAGTAGCACTGAAGGTAATGTACGAATCTGGCAATATCTGTCTATTAATAAACTGTATATATTTAGTTTTACTAGCATTAAAAGAGACAAGGTTGTTTTGTCCCCATTCACTGATTGTAGATAGATCTTGATTTATGGAGATGGCTGTATTGAGTTGAGAGGTAGAGATATTAGACTTTGTAAATGGATGTCTGAGTATGAATGAACTATGTAGTGTTGAGTCATCTGCATATGAGTGAATGGGATTGTGAGTGACAGATAAGAGATCATTAATATGAACCAGAAATAGGGTTGGCGCCAGAACTGATCCCTGTGGCACGCCGGCGTTAATTGAGTGGAAATTCGAATATACATCATCTACTTTTACTCTTATTTTCCTGTCACTAAGAAAAGAAGAAATCAAAGGAACAAAAGACGTTAGTCCATAGCAAGGGAGTTTGGACAGCAGGGAACGGTGCCATACTCTGTCGAAAGCTTTAGAGATATCAAGAGCTACTGCATGAGTTTCTCCAAAAAGATCAATTGATTGATGGATGGTATGAGTTAAGAGATTGAGTATGTCAATGGTGGATCTTTCGTGGCGAAAACCGTATTGTCTATCATTAATTAAGTTGTTGGATTCAAGATGTTTAACAATATGCTTATTAATTAAAGTTTCAAATACCTTACCAAGAGAAGATGTGATAGCTATTGGTCTGTAATTGGAGGGGTCAGACGAACTTCCTTTCTTCGGAACTGGGTGGATATTGGCTTCTTTCCATGAATTTGGGAATAAAGAAGTACGTATGCATAGTCTGAATAATTTAGCTAGGACAGAGGCAAGTTCAGGGGAACACTTTTTCAAAACAATTGGCGGAATTCCATCTGGACCTGGAGCTTTGTTGGTAGGTAAATTGTCTAGGATGGATTTTACAAATCTTGTCTGTATTTTAAGTGGGGCAATTTCGGGAGAATCAAGTTCCAGTACTGAGACATTCTGGCTGGTATCATCTATGGTAGAGTTTCTTGCAAAGGTACTAGCAAAGATATCTGCTTTCCCACGTGGGTCATTTGTAATATTGCCATCTGAAGATTTTAGTGGGGGAATGGAAGATGACTTGTTAAAGTTATTATTGAAAGAATTAAGAGTTGACCAGAATATTCTGTTGTCATTAGGGTTGTTAAGTAGTTTTGATGCTTGCTTTTGAAGAAAGTTTGATTTAGATAGATTTAATACAGCTTTTGCATGATTTCTAGCAATTTTAAATTGGGAGAGTGATTCAGGTGTTTTTGATTTTAAGTAAGAGTTATATGCTAATGACTTTTGGGCTGTTGCTCTGGCACAATTGCCATCAAACCATTTTGGAGAGTTTGATCTTTTAGTGAATTGTTGACTTGGTATGAATAAATCCATACCAGCTAGTATTAAGTCACAAATGTGGGACTGGGTAGAATTGGGATCACTAGAGAAGAAAGACTGCCATGGAACATCAGCAAGATAATTTCTAAATCCATCCCAGTCTGCCCTGTCAAAGTGCCATCGGGTCACCCTGACAGGTTCGGAATGGGGAGATGTAGGAGGGTTAACTAATGAGGCTTTGATGAGATTGTGGTCAGAGGATCCAAGTGGTGACAGTACCTCTATCCTGTATTGATCTGGATTATTTGTCAAGAATAAATCCAAGAGATGGGCATTATGGTCAGGATTATCAGGTATTCTGGTTGGTTGCTTTACCAACTGGGTGAGATTAAACGATTCCGCAAACAGCTCGCATTCCAGACCAGCGTCGTCAGTCCGGGCAGAATGCAATAACCATTCAACATTGTGTATGTTAAAATCACCCAAAATGGTAATTTCATTGCCAAGGGCAAGGTCAAGGTTACTCAACTGAGTGGATATGCCAGTATCCCTTCAACAAATCAAACATACTTATGTACCTAGCCTTTCCAATCTTGTCTATGCAATCTTCCACACGAGGGAGAGGGTAAGTGTCTGTTTTGGTTATCTGATTAACACATCTGTAGTCGATGCAAAGCCGCTGTGACCCACCTGGCTTAGGGATTAGAGTGACAGGAGAACTCCACTCGCTCTGACAGGGCTCAATCATCTTGTGGTCCAACAGGTAGCCAAGCTCCTTCTGAATGAGAGGAACTTTCACTGGGTTCACACGGTAAGGAGGCAGTTTAATTGGCTTTGCGTCTCCAACATCGACATCATGCATCAACACAGTGGTTCTTCCTGGAGTGGCACGGAACACTTGCGGGTACTCCTGCAGTAATGCCGAAAACTCCTGCCTTTCCTCGGGAGCTAGATGAGAAAGCTTAGTCTGGAGATCATTCATGATATCAGGATTCTTCCCCAAACTATCACTCAGGCTCATGCTGCATGGGAGAACTTTACTTGCAGACTCGGGTGGAACAGCTACAGTGCAGACTGGGTTATTTTCATCCCGCCTGTGATATAACTTTAGCATGTTGATGTGACAAAGTTGCTTGTTCTTTCTACGATCTGGTGTGGCGATGACATAGTTGACATCACTGAGTTTCTTCTCCACAAAATAAGGACCACTAAACTTGGCTTGAAGAGGTTGCCCATGCACTGGTAGCAGAATCAAACCCTGATCTCCTGGCTGAAAGTGGCATAACCTGGACTTCTTATCATACCAAGTCTTCATCTTCTCCTGAGCAGCTCCTAAATTCTCTCTCGCCAGCTGTAAAGCAGTGGACAGCCATTCTTTGAACTTCATCACATACTCCAGCAGGTTGACGTCATCTTCCTCCAACAGCCAACATTCCTTGAGTAGCCTAAGGGGTCCTCTTCCTTCATGGCCAAACAGTAGTTCAAAGGGTGAGAAGCCCAGTGATTCATTTGGAGATTCTCTTGCGGCAAATACAATGAATGGAAGACCTTTATCCAAGTCTTTCTGATGTTCCGAACAGTATTTCCTGAGCATTGATTTGAGTGTTTGATGATATCTCTCCAACGCTCCTTGGGTCTGGGGATGGTAAGCTGAAGACGTGATCTGGGTGATGCCCAACCCTTTCAGAGACTGCTTGAAAACATTTGACATGAAATTACTTCCCCGGTCTGACTGTACCTCCTTGGGCAGACCAAACTTGGTGAAGAACCCCAGCATTTCCTTAACCCCTACACCGCGAGCATGTTTACCGATGTTTTGCGTGTGCCGCGGGGTTATTCGGGCTCCGACAGACTCTCAAAAAATTTTTGCCAAAAATCAGTTATTAGTCCTAGAATATTGAAATTATATATGCTTATGGCACATACTTTCATCTTTCTCCTGGAATGTTTGTTGAGCCTTCGTCGGTTACCGTAGGATTTGTGGAGACCTCTGAAGTTGGGTAACGAAGTCTCCACTTTACATTTCCCGAGAACCAGTAATATGATTACCACAGCCAGATATTAACACTATAAACACTACTCTATGATTTTCAAGTAGTTTGGGATCCATACTCCAAAAAAAAACCCATTGTGAAAGCAATGAAAATTATGAGCGCGTCTGACCGCCGCACTTGCGCTAGTTTCGCTCTTGGTACTCTGTCATTTATTATTCATAAAACCCCTCACACTTTATATTTCTATTACTATATAACACTTATATATATCTACAGTCTTTATCCATAAGTTTCCTTCAGTAGTATTAGTTTATTGTCACTGTAGGGATTCAATTTCTTTCAGTAAAATATGTAGCATTCACTTTCTCATCCTGTATACTAGCATTGAGAGTGAATGTCACTTTCATCTTCACTCTCATAACTCATAGTATTCAGACATGCCAGAGTGAAACTTTCACTTTCATTACTCCTAGGGTATATACTCGTATTCTTATAATACTACTCATTTACATTTCTATTTACTTTCTCTATTTAATTTACGTTATTTACATTTCTATTTTATTTACACTGTGTTATGCACTGTCACTTGAAGTAACTTATAAAACTATTTTCCATTGTTCACGTATATTTACATTCATTACTTTCACTTGCTGTTTACACATTATTTACACATTATTTACAATTCCACTTGCACTCTTTTACTCAATAGAATGATCGTAGTCACTCTTTTATCAATTGTCAGCCCTTTACCTCTTTCCACACGAGGTTTAGTAGGGGGTAAAAGTCACAGGGCCGTTTGGATGGGGGTGAAAAAGGCCCTGAAGTCAGCAAGAGGAACAGATGTACCTCCTCTTCGGAAGATGAGAGAGAACTGATAAGGGACGGCTGGGGTAGAGGCCTAATTAGGGGATACTCAGTACTACCAACGTAGCTCTTGAAACAGCTATGTATTTCACTGAAATGATTGGCAGGAAATCTAGACAATACATTATAAATTAGGTAGTTCCAGGTGAATGTAAATATCACTTAGGCTTCTCCCTTCCCTCCTTATATGTATATTTATTACGAAAATAGATTATATGGCATATTTCAAGGGGAAAAAAAAACAGCGAAAATTAGCGAACGAGTGCACGTGAGGTGTTGTCAGGTGATAATTAGCCAATTCCAGGTGTATGGCACTCTCACTTACCTTATTTCTTTCTTGTATATATTATTTGGTATAAAAATAGGGCATAGGGCTTATTTCAATGGATGAAATCAGTGAAAAATTCCAGGGAAGATTTACTTAGCATAGCACGGCCGGGCAGGCGAGAGGATAGGGTAATGGAGGGGCGGTAGGGAGGGGAGTCAAGAATGGGGAGAAATGGCTAAATTGTCAACAATGGATCGGAGTACAGATGAGATTAGGAGTGCTGACTAGTGTTGGACATTGGCAGTACTGATAGATGATACAAGCCCCCACTTGGAAGCCCAGGTGAATTCAAAATAACACAGAATCACAAAAGCGACGCCCCGCGGTATGATCCCTTGCTCCCATGCGTCACGAAAGTGACGCCCCGCGGTTAAGGGGTTAACCACATTCTTTGCTGAGATATTTCTAAGTGGAATGGCTTCAGGATAACGAGTAGCCATATCAATCAGGGTCAACACATAAGAAAATCCTGAAGAAGTCTTAGGAAGAGGGCCCACAATATCCACCAACACACGGGTGAATGGCGCCTCAAAAGGAGGAATGGGAACTAGAGGTGCAACCTTTTTGGTCTGATTACACTTCCCCACAACTTGACAGGTGTGACAAGACTTACAATACCAGGAAACATCTCTGAAGATACCTGGCCAGTAGAAGGGTTTCAAAATGCATGCCACAGTCTTCCTCACTTCAAGGTGTCCTGCCAAACTGGAATCATGAGCCACTCTAATGATATCCTGCCTACAAACACGAGGGATGACAACTTGATGTACAACCTCCCATTCACAGTTGGCTGATGCTGCTGGGGGTCTCCACTTTCTCATAAGTACTCCTGACTTTATATAATAACAAGTAGAAGCACCAGCTGACTCTTCCTCACTGCAAGCAGAGTTTGTTAGACCTTTCAGCTCAGGGTCAGCAACCTGCAACTCAACCAACTCTTGACAAAACAAATTATTAACACTATGGTGGTCCAAATTAGCAAGAAAAGTGTCAGCTAGGATAACATCATCATCATCATTATCCTCTAAGTCACCAGTAACTTTAGACTTAGCCCTAGTGACAGCACATGCAGAGAACACATCAGGGACATCACAATCCTGGGTTGCAGTCACTGGTTCACTAGACAACTGAGGAGCTGGACACACTTGACTTCCACCAATATCATTTCCAAGTAAGAAAGTTACACCTGACATAGGGAGTGTCTTAACCAACCCAACCATAACGGAACCGTTAACAAAACCAGACTCTAAATTCACTCTGCACAGAGGGACAGAGAAGTAATTATTCCCTACACCTTGTAAGATTAGTTTCATCAGAGGAATTAACATTAGAGCCTAGAACACTGGTCAGCATAAAGGATTGGCAAGCACCTGTATCACGATATATTTTAAATGATTTCCTGTCATTATTGTCCAGAGGACTGACAAAACTATCAGACAGGAAATTAGCACATGAACTCTTGAGAGTGTCACCCACGTTACTGCTCAAAAGAGGATCTTCATCATGAGAATTTAATTTATCCCTCAAAGCAGGTTCAGTTAACTCGGTTAAAGAATTCTGGGAACTCTCAAGGGTGGACACTAGACCAATTGATTGAATATTTAAAGACTCCTTTTTGTTCACATCACGCTGTCTCCTGAAACATTTCTCCGTAGTATGACCAAGCTTACTACAATAAGTACATTTACTTTTCTGAAATCTAGTGGTGAAGCTGGTATTTACTTCCTGAGAAACATCATCTTTATTCTCTTTCCTGTTACCTGTACTCTGAGTAGAGGCAATGTATTTACTCTCAGCTTTCCTTTTTTCTTTAGAATATCTCTTGTGAGTGAGAACATATTCATCAGCTAAAACTGCAGCATCAGACAAATTATCTATTCTTTTCTCATCAAGATATAGGCTTACATCTTTATTAATACACCTTTTGAAGTCCTCCAGCAAAATCATCTGCTTAAATTTATCAAAATCAGAATTTACATTCTTAGAATTTAACCACTGCTCTAACAGATCTTCTTTGATTTTTGCATACTCAACATGGGATTGCTTATCTTGCTTATATGTTGTCCTAAATTTTACTCTATAGGCTTCAGGAACAAGCTCATAGGCCTTAAGAATCAAGCTTTTAACTATATCATAATTATCAGATTGATCCTGAGGCAAAGATGCATAAGTTACTTGAGCTTTACCAGTGAGAACACTCTGTAGGAGTACTGGCCAATACTCTTTGGGCCAATTAAAACCTCTAGCTACCCTCTCAAACAATTGAAAATACTTTGTTAAATCAGATTCATTAAAAGGAGGGACAAGTTTAAAATTTTTAGCCACATCAAAATCATCAGAGCTAGATGATCCAGTTCCACCTTGTTTCATGCGATACTCATGGTCCGCCTGAATCCTAGCAATTTCAGTTTGTGCCTGTGCCTCCTGAATACGAGCCTGAGACTCAGCCTCCTTTGCACGAACCTCCTGCAGGGCTAGCTGTAACTTAGCTATTTCAAACTGCGTTTGCTCATCTGGAGGAGCTACATTAAACAAGCTTTTAGTAATCATGTCAACAATTTGATCTTTAGAATGATGAGAGCAAACAGCAATTCCCAATTGTTGAGCAACAAGCTTAAGTTCATTCTTTGTTCTGTTTTCTACATCACACACTGTTTGCACATTTGACAAAAAATCTTTGGCTTCATCAAGAGTAGTAATAGTAGACATCATGAATAAATCACAGTCACAAAATATCAAGCAATATCCTTATGATAATATCCTGAATATCCTGATAAGAGGTCGCTGAATTTATGTTACGGAACAGAGAAAGATAATGGACACTTCAAGTGAGAATACTAAAATCACTACTGTCCCGCAAAGTTCCAGGTTCAAAACAAAAGACTTAGGTAAAATTACAAGTGAAAGTTTAATGCTCAAACTAACAACTAAACATTCAAGACTCATAAGGATAATGTAATGGCAAAACAGGTTACATATATGGTTAACTGCAATAGCCTCTATTAACATGAATTTAGCAAGAGCAAATTTATCTAAGTCAGCCCTGATAAATGAGAAAACCGGATAATGCTCAGTTAAAGCAAGATATATTATTACAGATACAAAATATTATTAATATTGGCTGACATTAAAAACTCTACATGAATCACAAAAACCTTACCAGGCATACAAATTAAGGCCTTAGGCCATACAGTTCAAGAAAAATGGAAACAACACTTATACTCAAATTATACAGCAGCTAGATGGCTGGAGACTTCCTGAGCACTCACAAAAATAATAATACACTATACAGAGGAGGACAGAGATGTGAACAAAAGGAGGAGTAGATCTAAGTGGCAATAATTCAGAGACTGAGCTCATTATATAGGGGCCGGCAGAGCTTGATTCAACTTGCAAGAAGGATGCGCAAATGAGGGCACAGAGGACGAAGAGTTGACACTCCTGCTCTGAACAACAGAAAGAACGACTTACTCTACTATAAGGGGGAGAAGGGGGGAGTGAGGTAGAACACGCAAGCCTGGTCACTATGGAAGCCACGAGGCGAATCGTGATCAAACATGCAGCATACTGTAAGTTAGAATTATACAAAGGATGATGATATCATAGGCCGCAAAGTTCCAGGTTCAAAACAAAAGACTTAGGTAAAATTACAAGTGAAAGTTTAATGCTCAAACTAACATCTAAACATTCAGGACTCATAAGGATAATGTAATGGCAAAACAGGTTACATATATGGTTAACTGCAATAGCCTCTATTAACACGAATTTAGCAAGAACAAATTTATCTAAGTCAGCCCTGATAAATGAGAGAACTGAATAATGCTCAGTTAAAGTAAGATATAATATTATTACAGATACAAAATATTACTAACACTGGCTGACATCAAAAACTTCACATGAATCACAAAAATCTTACCAGGCCTGCGAATTAATGCCTAAGGCCATACAGTACAAGAAAATTGGTAACAACACTTATACTCAAATTATACAGCAGCTGGATGGCTGGAGACTTCCTGAGCACTCACAAAAATAATTATACACTATACAGGGGAGGACAGAGATGTGAACAAAATGAGGAGTAGATCTAAGTGGCAATAATGCAGAGACTGAGCTCATTATATAGGGGCCGGCAGAGCTTGATTCAACTTGCAAGAAGGATGCGCAAATGAGGGCACAGAGGACGAAGAGTTGACACTCCTGCTCTGGACAACAGAAGGAACGACTTACTCTACTATAAGGGGGAGAAGGGGGGAATGAGGTAGAACACGCAAGCCTGGTCACTATTGAAGCCACGAGGCGAATCGTGATCAAACATGCAGCATACTGTACGTTAGAATTATACAAAGGATGATGAAATCATAGGCTATGTAACAATATATATATATATATATATATATATATATATATATATATATATATATATATATATATATATATATATATATATAACAATATATATATATATATATATATATATATATATATATATATATATATATATAATATATATATATATATATATATATATATATATATATATATATACAGGTATATATATATATATATATATACACAGTATATATAACATCATCATCATCCAGACCTCCTTTCCCACCCTAGTGCAGGGTGAGGAGTAGCAATGTCCAGACATCCCAAATTTGCCCAGTCCAATGGGCCACGCCTCTCACTCATCATTCAAGCCCCCGGAATCCTGGCTCTATCAGATAGCCAAAAACATTCACCACGTTCTGTAGCTTCACATAATCGTATCCGACAGAGTCAATCCAGACGCTGCCATGTTAAAAAGTGGTGCCAAAATCCCTGATCATGCACTTCTCCTCACAACATTCATCCAGCCAGCTCGATCTCCTGTCAGTTCCCTAGCCTCACTGACTTCCAAACCTCTCTTCCTCACACATTCATCCACCATATCTCTCCATCTTCTCCTTGGCCTACCTTGCCTCCTCCCTCCTTCAAATTCGCTCAGATATACCTTTTTCACCCCCCTATTGTTATCCATTCTCTCCACGTGACCATGCCATCTCAGTACACTCTCTTTGATTCTGGTGTCCACTGACTTCCTCACTCCGCATCTTTCACGAATCACATTATTTCGTATCCTATCCACCCTCTGTACTCCACATACGTTCCTCAGCAGTCCCATCTCCACTGCTCTTACTCCTGACTTTTTCATTTTCAGACCACTCCATAGTCTCACATCCATATGTTAAAGTCTGCACTAACACTCCTTCGCATAAGCCTCGGGCAGCTGCAACACTCATGTCTCTGTTTCATATCAAGGCCTTCATTGCACCAGCTACTTTTCTTCCTTGTGTCCCTCTACTTTCCACTTCTTTTGCACATTTTCCTCTCTTTTCTATCACTGTACCCAGGTATTTGAATTCTCTCACCAATTCCAGTCTCTCTCTATTCACTGTTACATTGCACTGGGAGTCACCTTCTCTCTCAATTACCATCACTTTACTCTTTTCTACATTTACTCTCAAGGCACGACGCCTACAGACATCAGCAAAACTCTGCACTAGCCTTCCAAGTTCTTGTCCAGTACTTGCAAGCAGTACTGCATCAGCAGCATATAACAAATTTAAGATATTCCATGCATCACCATTCATTACCAACACAATCCGTCTCTCCATTACTCGTGTTTTTACTTCTCTCATCACCCCATCCATAGGATTATGCCACCAGAGGGCTGGACATAAACAAATCATTGCTGTGTGCGGCTCATATTCCTGTTTTTTCCGCTGGTCCTTGCCTTCCAATACCCTTCTGTAGTTGCAGGGAGCAACATAATGGTCTAGTGCTTATTTCATCGTTGGTTGTGTTTTTCTGGTGTTTGGACTTGGCCTGTAGCTTGAAGGAGAAATTCAGTACGGCAGACAGGGCCCCCCTGGTCGGGTCTTTTCGTTTCTGCGCATGTGCAGTATGACCTGTGTGACATCATGGACGAGTCACTCCATTTCCCCTGCTACCACTGGTCTGTTCTGTTGTGCTGGTGAAGCTGATGTCCCGCTCACCCTTCTACCTGCCTAGGTGTGTAGCATGGAGTAATTGGGCCCTGTCACCCTCAAGGACCTTGAAGCTGACCTGGTGCTGAGTGACGGAGATGAAATGACTCAGAGTGACTGGCCACAGCTACCACAAAGTAGTAGCGATGTCTCGCTAGCTGTGGAAGTAGCTAAAGAACCAGCACTATCTGTACCTGCTGCACCTCACCTCATCGGCCTGATATCTTCCTCTGCCAAGCGCCCCGTGCATAACACCTTGGACAGTAACAGTGAGCCTTCATCCCCTGCTATTAAATCCTCCAAGTGGCAGGACACTTCTGATCCTCTGCAGAGGACAACCGCCCTTAGATCCAACACTGCTTGCCTCCCGCAGCTTGTTCAGTCCCCCCAAGTTTCACTGTTGTTTCATGTCTGTAGATAGTGTAACTAAAGGAGAGTTCCTATCCCATTCTTTGGAAATTCAAGACTCACCTGAGAGGCCCTGCAAGTTTCCTACTTACCTCCTTACACGTTATCCTGTCTGCACTGATCCCAACTTGGCCAAGGAGCTGCCAGGTATCTACTCAGCCTGATGTTTCCACCAGAATGGCATTCCTATCAACTGGCCGGTAATCACTTGGAACCTTCCTCACCTGCCACCACCAATTGTCACCTTCAGTTTCCTTCCCTGCCTCCCATCTAGTGAGTTTCGCAAGATGAGGGATGAGCAACCATGGTGCTTTTGATGCAGGGGCATTGGTCACATTTCCCAGTATTGCTCTACGCCAGAACAGTGTGAATGGTGCTCTGGCCAACATGACTCGGACGTGTCCTCACCGACCCCCTACACCTGCTTCTGATACAGCCTCAATGCAACTCAACCCACCACCTCCATATACCTTGCACTGGAAAAGTCCCCGATGTCATCAAGAAGGGGATAATGTTTGGCATGGCTGCACTAGATGTCGGGCTAACGCTACCCTCGTTGCTAAGGGTGGGGCTCCATTAGCGTCACCACCACCACCACTCTGCACTGCCACTTCCCCTGCCTCCACTGTTGGTTTGAACTCAGCTGCAGTCACTGAACTTCACGATGCTGTTGCCACTCTCAGCACTCAGATTAGTTCACTTATGGCACCTTTCAATGCAATAGAAGCTCGCATTGATAGCTTGGTTAGCAAGCAAGCCACACTTGAGACAGCATTTAATTCACTGGTTGAATCACAACAAATCATCATTAGGACTGTCACCACCCTTGTGGAGAAGCTGGACTCCACTGTCATTCCCATTGGAAGACTGAATGCTTCCCCCAGGGAGTCTTCCCCTCGTGGCATGCCGCATAGCACTTCTCATGCCATCACCACTTCCTCATCTGGCCCTCGCAAACATCATGGCAAAGTTCAGTAACATGGCACAACTGCATGTCATCTCTTGGAACGCCTGTGGTGTTACTAACCAGTCTAAACTTAGTGCACTCAAAGGATATGTATACAGTCACCACCCGGATATCATTTTCATTCAGGAATCCTTTGTTGGTCATGCACTACTCAGGGTAGAGGCACCCACTCTCAGTGGTTATGTTTCTTGTGTCCATCAAGTTAGGAATGGACTTGTCATGTATGTCCACTCCTCCATCCAGCAACGTTTCCTCCAAAGCTCTGTAGATGACGAGACAACCTTACAGCTTCTTGAGGTCACCATTGGAAGTTCCACAATTCGGTTGTGCAATGTGTACTCTGCGCCAGGTAGGTTGAATATAGCTGTTCTCTCAGCTCCCACCATCCGTAACATCATACATGGGGGATTATAATGCCTGACACTCTGCTTTGGGGGACCTTCCTCCCACCGTTAACTGTAACGGGACTAAACTTCTTGAGTATATTCGTAATCAGCTCACCCGCTGAGACACCAGTGGGGCCTCACAATTTCGAGGAGGCACACTAGATCATGTCCTTACATCCGGCCTCGTGGGATCCCAGGTCAGGTGTTCTTCTATCCCTGCCCTCTTCTCTGATTACATTGCTCTCAGCCTTCATTTTTCCCTCCCTGCTACACCTTCTCCTGTACACAGACGCACTCACATTGCAATCCCACCCAAGTACTGCCCTACATACATCTATATGACCAACCTTCTTCCCACGTTCGACCTTCATTGTCCCATAAGTTGTATTCATCACTTGTCAGCTCCACGCATGACTTCTACACCCAATATGTCAGCAGGCCACACATTACGCGCCATCATGATGCCCAAACCTGGACACTGGATAATCGCATTGCTCAGGCAGAGAGGAAGGCGGTGGAAGACGGTTTTGCCTTTCAAAGATGACCTTCCCCCGAGAGTCTCCATTGGTATCGATTGTCGAGGGATGATCTAGTTGCTCTCCAGCACTGCATTTATACCGATTCGTGACATAAACTTACTGATAGCATCAACCGTCAAACGACTGTTGGTTCCATGTGGCGCCTATCAACAAGGTTGTCAAGAAGAATACCGCTAGTGTCCTCCACCACAGTCCAGCACAGTATGCACAGGATCTTGTAGATGCCTGGTCTGCACATTCACGGGCTTGCGCCTCTCCCACACACATACAGGATGTGCTCTCCACCCAGGAAAACTTTCGTGCACTCTGTCTCACCGCCGCTTTACTAAGGACAGACAATGAGGATGTTGTTACTATAACTGATGATGCATTGCGACAGGCCCTTGCCAGGGGTAGGGTAACGGCTCCAGGTGATGATGGCATCACTTTTCTGTCCTCCGTGTCCTCCTGAAAGTTTCTGGTAATCCCCTTCTCCAGCTGTTCAACCTTTGCATCCGTCTGGGATACGTGCCACAAGCCTGGACCTGCAGTACAACCATGCCTATTCCAAAACCTGGCACTGATAAATTCCGATCTGTTTCCCTCACCTCCTGCTTCAGTAAAGTACTGGAATGCATCCTCCTTACAAGACTCTTGTTTAGGCTGCAGGACAAGCTCTTGCCCCAACTGTACGGCTTTTTACCATAGCGAGGGACACATCACTGCCTCGTGGAGCTGTACACCTTCCTATCCCCTACCAGTGTGGTGGCCTTCAGTGATTTAAAGGGTGCATTTGATGTCGCCAACAGAGACATCATCCTCAACCAGCTAGTGGATTTTGGAGTTAAGGGAAACCTGCTGTGATGGAAACGTGGTTACCTGTCTAATAGGTCCTCTCATGTTCTTTTTAAGGGCGCCTACAGCACTGCTAAGGATTTTGAGCTTGGTATTCCACAAAGTGGTGTCCATAGTCCTTTTTTGTTTAATATCCTCATACATTGTCTACTCACCCTCCTTCCTGACATCCCTGGAACCACGATTACTTGCTACACTGATAACATCTGCATTCATTCAAATTCCCCTGCAGATCTGCAACGTTTCCTTTGCTTGTTTCACAAGTCAGCTTCCAAATGCGGACTCATTATAACTCCAGAAAAGAGTAGAATTTTCACTTCCTGTCCAGCAAGAACACTTCCTGTCTTCTCTGTCGGAGATACTCTGTGCATACAGTACCTATATCCGGGAGTGCCTGTACGGATTTCTCCCTCTATTCCTGCAAGACAACACGTACATCCAATTGTTCAGGATCTGGTGACCTGGCTACAGCAGCGCTTAAAACCTCTCAAGTGGCTCACTAATTATGCTGCCGGGGTGACTGTTCCTGTAGTACGAACCATATACATAGCGTTCATTCAATCAGTTGTTGATTATCTCTCCCCTGCTCTTTGTCAACTTTCCAGAAGAGCCTTACAACGTCTTGAGAAGTTCCAAAATGCAGTAATGAGACTCATCCTGGGCTGCCCTGGCTCAACCGGAATTGTCAACATGCAACTTGAATTCAACCTTCCACCACTTGTTGAGAGAATATACTCCATGGTTACATACTTCAGCATTAAGTGCGTGCATTATCCTCACCTTTCTCCCCACTACTCTCACATCATTCAGACTTCGCTTGATCCCACTGCACCAAGGCCTTTGCTTCGCAGTGGTGGCTGCACACTAGTTAATACTGTTTGTTCAAACGACTGACGGCTAAACATCGACATACTGGTGCTTGCTGAGGAGGTGGACTATGGCATTCCACCTTGGCAGACCCCTGTGCCTGCTATCTCATAAACTCCGGCCTCCAAGACTGACCTGCCTCAGCTTCAGAAACAGCTACCTTTGGAGACCAACGCCAGGCTGTCATCTTCCCTCCCTTTGGACCACCATGTCTACAATGATGGTTCTCTGCAGGAGGATGGCAGTGCTGGTTGTGCTGTATTTTCCCTAAGTCTGGACCCACCTCAAGGGGGCTGGTTGGGCTGTCAGCTGCCAACCTCGTCAAGCTCTACGTATTGTGAACTATATGGACTCTGGATGCAGTTACTTTATTAATATGGACAACAGCGACTTGATCATCTGTGACTCACAGCCGGCCCTCCATGCCTTCTCCTCTCCCAGGCCTGAATCTCAACACCTCGTTACACAGACACTTTGTCAATTGGCCACTGCCCGTGATCGTTCACTGGTGGTGCACTTTCTATGGATTTTTATCTCATATTGTCTCACAGCCAGCAACACCACTGACCTCCTTGCAAGGACTGCCTGTGGACTGGATCCGCCTGCTGTGGATGCTACTAATGCCTCCCCCATTTGCTACAAGCAGATAATATGCAGAGCAGCCCACTCCCCTATTCTCCACCAAAGAAATGCTGAGAGGGCTCACAGTGTATCCATCCAACATTATGACCACTTTCTCCCTCGTCCCCACAGACATCGTCTCAGTGGTCTTATGGTTCATCGACATAACATGGTGTGTGCCCACCTCAGACTGGGCTACCGACCTGTGTGGCAGGTGGCTGTGGTGGGCAACTCACCTCATTTCTCCTCCTGTAAGCTGTGTGACACACCCAATGCCAACACCCTTGACCATTATTGCCTACAATGTTCACTTGTCTCTGATTTAACCCCTCTATCGTGGGGATGTAGGGAACTTGCCGTGCCTGTCCCATTGGGATAATCACGCTCCAACTGACTTTTTAAAAATATTTGCCAAAAATCAGTTATTAGTCCTAGAATATTATAATTACATATGCTCAGGGCACATACCTTCAGCTCTTTCCTGGGATGTTTGTTGAGCCATCATCGACTACCGTAGGACTTGTGGAGACTTCTGAAGTTGGGTAACGAAGTCTCCACTTTACACTTCCCAATACCCCATAATATGGTTACCACTGCCTGATATTATCATTACAAACATTTTTCTATGAATTTCAAGTAGTTTCGAATCCATATTCCCCAAAAAAAAAACATTGTGAAAGCAATGTAAATTACTAGCATGTACGAGCTTTCCACTCGTGCTCGTTCCCCGCTGGTATTCTGAGGCAAAGCTGTCTTTTATTATTCATAAACACACCCACACTTTATATTCCTGGTACTTTATACAGCTATAAAAAAGTTTCCTGCAGTACTAGTAGTTTATTTTCACTCCATGCGTTCACTTTCTTGTTTAGTAAACTAGGGCAGAGAGTGAAGCTTTGATTTTCACTGTCATTACTCCAAGTATTCATACTCATATTCTTATATTAATAATTACTTACATTTCTATTTACATTTTCTATTTTATATACATTAAAGTATTTTTATTTCTGTTTTATTTACACTATGTTATGCACTGTCACTTGCAGTAACTTATAAAACTATTTTTCACTGTACAATTATATTTACATACATTGCTTTCACTTGCTATTTACACATTATTTACACATCGTTTACATTTCCACTTGCACTGTTTTAGAACTTGGGACACAGAAGCACTCGTACTGGGGGTTTCCGTCACCATTTCCTCCACTGCCTCATCCCACAAGTCACCAGAAAGATTATAGTCACTGTCCATCATAACCATTGATAAATTAGCCAGTTCACGTTCCAGGGCAGAGTCACTTAGCCCTCTACCCCTTCCCACACGAGGTTTAGTAGGGGTAGAGGTCACAGGGACCTTTGCAGTGGGCTCAGAAGCGGCGGAAGTGGACGGGCGTGAATCAAACATTGTTTCACCTCGATAGACGACAGTAAACTGAATGATGTGGCGTATATGGGCAGGGAAGGGTTGGCAATGTCAGTGTGCTGACAGCTGCTAATTTATATGCTATGAAATGATTGGCAGGAAATCTAGACAACACATAATAAATTAGGTAGTTCCAGGTAAATGTAAATATCACTTAGGCTTCTCCCTTCCATTCTTATATATATATATATATATATATATATATATATATATATATATATATATATATATATATATATATATATATATATATATATATATATATATATATATATATATATATATATATATATATATATATATATATATATATATATATATATATTATTTTATGAGAACAGGTCATACAGCATATTTCAAGGGAAAATAAACAGGGAAAATTAGCAAACGAGTGCGCGTGGGGCGTTGCCAGGTGATGATTAGCCCATTCAAATGTATGGCAGTATCAATTACCTTTTCTCTCTCTTTTATATATTATTTTGTATAAGAATAGGGCAAAGGGCACATTTCAATGGATAAAATGAGTGGAAAAATCAGTTCAGGATTTGTGCAGCGCAGCGTGGCTGGGCAGGTGGGAGGAGAGGGTAATGGAGGGGAGGTAAGGAGGGGCGTCAAGGACAGAGGAAAAATGGCTAAATTGTCAACAATGGATGGGAGTACAGATGACATTAGCAGCACTGACTATAGCTGGACACTGGTAGTACTGATAGATGATACAAGCCACCAATTGAAATCCCGGGGAATTCAAAATAACACAGAATCACAAAAGTGACGCCTCGCAGTATGATCCCTTGTGCTCGAGCGTCACGCAAGTGACCACACATTAGTGGACACTTGTATACATTTGTTGGAAAATGATAACCTAGATGTTATTCTCATGTGTCATCCACACTTTGGTGGGTGTTAATTTGTTATAGGTAGACAGTGTGTTCTGCATGGCACGAGTTTGTCTGTACTCACCTCACATATGGCTGCATGGCACTGTACTAGGTTTGTCGCCTTCGAGTGTAATAAATAAATCAAATCAATCAAATCAACCCCATCCATATATATATTGAAGAACCATGGGGACATCACACAACCTTGTTGCAAGCCCACACCGATCATGAACCATTTACTTAGATGCCCATTAACCCTTACACATGCTTCACTGCCATTGTAAAAACTCTTGATGGCACCTAGCAGCTTACCCTCTACACCGCACATGCACAAAACTTTCCACAATCTTTCTCTGACCACGATGTCATATGCTTTTTCCAGATCCATGAATGCCAGAAACGCCTTATTGTCCCGCTCACAAGCCTTCTCAATTATCTGTCTCACTCCAAATACTTGGTCCACACATCCTCTGCCACTCCTAAAGCCAACCTGCTCATAACTCACTAGAACTTCTGATATCTCTCTTACTTTGTCTAAAATAATTCTTCCATATACCTTCCCTGCAACACTCAATAAACTTATGCCACAATAATTCTTGCTCTCACGTCGCTCACCTTTATTTTTGTACAGGGGTACAATCACAGCCTTCTTCCACTCTACAGGCACAGTTTCACTCATCCATGCCTTCTTCCATATCTCCAACAAGCACTTCATTCCACTCTCTTCACTACACTGCAGCATCTCTGCATACACCTCATCAACCCCAGCAGTTTCCCATTTTCAGCCACTTCACAGCACTCTTCACCTGTGCGAGTGTCTCCTAGTACTGCATTCCTTCTCTGCACCCCCCCACAACAGTCATGTTGACAGCTGCTCTGCTCTCTATATTTCCATTCATCAGGCTTTCAAAATATTCTTTCCATCTGGTCCTTACTCCATCTCCATGGGTTAATAATCTACCACCTACATCCTTCACACCAACACATTTCTCTCTGCTTTCACGTCTACAATTCTGCACCTATTTCCAGAATAACTTTCTATTATCAGAGTATTCACATTCATTTTTCTTCCTAGATCCTCATTTACCTCCTTTTTCCTCCTCACCAGTCTCTTTATGTGCTTCTTGCTCTCAACATATTCAGTTCTTATATATATATATATATATTGTTACGGAACAGAGAAAGATAATGTACACTTTAAGTGAGAATACGAAGAGTCACTACTGTCCCGTAAAGTTCCAGGTTCAAAACAAAAGAGTTAGGTAAAATTACAAGTTAAAGTTTAATGCTCAAACTAACAACAAAACATTCAGGACTCATAAGGATAATGTAATGGCAAATAAACAGGTTAAATATATGGTTAACTGCAATAGCCTCTATTAACACGAAATTAGCAAGAGTAAATTTATCTAAGTCAGCCCTGATAAAATGAGATACCAGGTAATACTCAGTGAATGCCAGATAAATTATTACAGATACAAACTATTATCAAAAATTACTTACATAAAGAACCCTACATGAATTACAAAAAACTTCACTAGGCCTACAAATTAAACTTATGCTATACAGTACAAGAAAAAATGCAACAACAGTTATACTCAAATTACACACAGCTGCTAGATGGTTGGAGACTTCTTGAGCACTCACAATAATAATATCTGTACAGGGGAGGACAGAGATGTGAACAAAATGAGGAGCAGATCTAAGTGGCAATGATGCAGAGACTGAGCTCATTATATAGGAGCCAGCAGAGCTTGATACAACTTGTAATAAGGACGCGCAAATGAAGCGATGGGGACAAACGGTCGACAATCCCGCACTGAATAACAGAAAGGACGACTTACTCTACTATAACGGTAGAAGGGGGGGACTGAGGCAGAACACGCTCGTGATCAAACATGCAGCAACTGTGCGTTAAAATTACACAAAGGATGATGAAATCATAGGCTATGTAACACCTCCCCACAAAGAAAAAGAAATTTACAAAGGAAATTTCTTATTACTCTAAAACAATCTGTATATGGCATTACAGACCATGCAAAGGTCTTTCCTAATGTTACAAAAAATGAGATCTCCCTAGCACGTTCAGTCATAGGTACTTGCCAGTATCCCTTTAACAAATCAAACTTACTTATGTACCTAGCCTTTCCGATCTTGTCTATGCAATCTTCCACACGAGGGAGAGGGTAAGTGTCTGTTTTGGTTATCTGATTAACACGTCTGTAGTCGATGCAAAGCCGCTGTGACCCACCTGGCTTAGGGACCAGAGTGACAGGAGAACTCCACTCGCTCTGACAGGGCTCAATCATCTTGTGGTCCAACAGGTAGCCAAGCTCCTTCTGGATGAGAGGAACTTTCACTGGGTTCACACGGTAAGGAGGCAATTTAATTGGCTTTGCGTCTCCAACATCGACATCATGCATCAACACAGTGGTTCTTCCTGGAGTGGCACGGAACACTTGCGGGTACTCCTGCAGTAATGCCGAAAACTCCTGCCTTTCCTTGGGAGGTAGATGAGAAAGCTTAGTCTGGAGATCATTCATGATATCAGGATTCTTCCCCAAACTATCACTCAGGCTCATACTGCATGGGAGAGCTTCACTTGCAGACTCGGGTGGAACAGATACAGTGCAGACTGGATTATTTTCGTCCCGCCTGTGATATAACTTTAGCATGTTGATGTGACATAGTTGCTTGCTCTTTCTACGATCTGGTGTGGCGATGACATAGCTGACATCACTGAGTTTCTTCTCCATGAAATAAGGACCACTAAACTTGGCTTGAAGAGGTTGCCCATGAACTGGTAGCAGAATCAAAACCTGATCTCCTGGCTGAAAGTGGCGTAACCTGGACTTCTTATCATACCAAGTCTTCATCTTCTCCTGAGCAGCTCCTAAATTCTCTCTCGCCAGCTGTAAAGCAGTGGACATCCGTTCTTTGAACTTCATCACATACTCCAGCAGGTTGACGTCATCTTCCTCCGACAGCCAGCATTCCTTGAGTAGCTTAAAGGGTCCTCTTACTTCATGGCCAAACAGTAGTTCAAAAGGTGAGAAGCCCAGTGATTCATTTGGAGATTCTCTTGCAGCAAACACAACGAATGGAAGACCTTTATCCCAGTCTTTCTGATGTTCCAAACAGTATTTCTTGAGCATCGATTTGAGTGTTTGATGATATCTCTCCAACGCTCCTTGGGTCTGGGGATGGTAAGCTGAAGACGTGATCTGGGTGATGCCCAACTCTTTCAGAGACTGCTTGAAAACATTCGACATGAAATTACTTCCCCGGTCTGACTGTACCTCCTTAGGCAGACCAAACTTTGTGAAGAACCCTAGCATTTCCTTAACCACGTTCTTTGCTGAGATATTTCTAAGTGGAATGGCTTCAGGATAACGAGTAGCCATATCAATCAGGGTCAACACATAAGAAAATCCTGAAGAAGTCTTAGGAAGAGGGCCCACAATATCCACCAACACACGGGTGAAAGGCGCCTCAAAAGGAGGAATGGGAACTAGAGGTGCAACCTTTTCGGTCTGATTACACTTCCCCACAACTTGACAGGTGTGACAAGACTTACAATACCAGGAAACATCCCTGAAGATACCTGGCCAGTAGAAGTGTTTCAAAATGCGTGCCACAGTCTTCCTCACTCCAAGGTGTCCTGCCAAACTGGAATCATGAGCCACTCTAATGATATCCTGCCTACAAACACGAGGGATGACAACTTGATGTACAACCTCCCATTCACAGTCGGCTGATGCTGTTGGGGGTCTCCACTTCCTCATAAGTACTCCTGACTTTACATAATAACAAGTAGAAGCACCAGCTGACTCTTCCTCACTGCAAGCAGAGTTAGCTAGACCTTTCAACTCAGGGTCAGCAACCTGCAACTCAACCAACTCTTGACGAGACAAATTATCAACACTACGGGGTACTGCCTCATCTGGTGAGTGGTCCAAATTAGCAAGAAAAGTGTCAGCTAGGATAACATCATCATCATCCTCTAAATCACCAGTAACTTTAGACTTAGCCCTAGTGACAGCACATGCAGGGAACACATCAGGGACATCACAATCCTGGGACGCAGCCACTGGCTCACTAGACAACTGAGGAGCTGGACACACTTGACTTCCACCAATATCATTTCCAAGTAAGAAAGTTACACCTGACATTGGGAGTGTCTCAACCAACCCAACCATAACAGAACCATTAACAAAACCAGACTCTAAATTCACTCTGCACAGAGGAACAGAGAAGTAATTATTCCCTACACCTTGTAAGATTACAGTTTCATCAGAGGAATTAAAATTAGAGCCTAGAACACTGGTCAGCATAAGGGATTGGCAAGCACCTGTATCACGATATATTTGAACTGATTTCCTGTCATTACTGTCCAGAGGACTGACAAAACCATCAGACAGGAAATTAGCACATGAATTCTTGAGAGTGTCACCCACGTTACTGCTCAAAAGAGGAGCTCCATCATGAGAAGTTAAGTTACCCCTCAAAGCAGGTTCAGTTAACTCAGTTAAAGAATTCTGGGAACTCTCAAGAGTGGACACTAGACCAATTGACTGAATATTTAAAGACTCCTTTTTGTTCACATCACGCTGTCTCCTGAAACATCTCTCCGTAGTATGACCAAGCTTACTACAATAAGTACATTTACTTTTCTGAAATCTAGAGGTGAAGCTGGTATTTACTTCCTGAGAAACATCATCCTTATTCTCTTTCCTGTTACCTGTACTCTGAGTAGAGGCAACGTACTTACTCTCAGCTTTCCCTTTTTCTCTAGAATATCTCTTGTGAGTGAGAACATACTCATCAGCTAAAACTGCAGCATCAGACAAATTATCTATTCTTTTCTCATCAAGATATAGGCTTACATCTTTATAAATACACCTTTTGAAATCCTCGAGCAAAATCATCTGCTTAAATTTACCAAAATCAGAATCCACATTCTTAGAATTTAACCACTGCTCTAACAGATCTTCTTTGATTTTTGCATACTCAACATGGGATTGCTTATCTTGCTTGTAAGTTGTCCTAAATTTTACTCTATAGGCTTCAGGAACAAGCTCATAGGCCTTGAGAATCAAGCTCTTAACTACATCATAATTATCACATTGATCCTGAGGCAAAGATGCATAAGTTACTTGAGCTTTACCGGTGAGAACAGTTTGAAGGAGTACTGGCCAATACTTTTTAGGCCAATTAAAACCTGTAGCTACCCTCTCAAACAACTGAAAATACTTTGTTAAATCAGATTCATTAAAAGGAGGGACAAGTTTAACATTTTTAGCCACATCAAAATCATCAGAGCTAGATGATCCAGTTCCACCTTGTTTCATGCGATACTCATGGTTTGCCTGAATCCTAGCAATTTCAACTTGTGCCTCAACCTCCCTAGCACGGGCCTCCTGCAGGGCTAGCTGTAACTTAGCTAATTCAATCTGCGTTTGCTCATTTGGAGGAGTTACATTAAACAAGCTTTCATTAATAATGGCAACAATTTGATCTTTAGACTGATGAAAGCGAACAACAAATCCCAATTGTTGAGCAACAAACTTAAGTTCATTCTTTGTTCTGTTTTCTATATCACACACTGTTTGCACATTTGACAAAAAATCTTTGGCTTCATCAAGTGTAGAAATAGTAGCCATCATGAATATATCACAGTCACAAAATATCAAACAATATCCTTATGATAATATCCTGAATATCCTGATAAGAGGTCGCCAAATTTATGTTACGGAACAGAGAAAGATAATGTACACTTTAAGTGAGAATACGAAGAGTCACTACTGTCCCGTAAAGTTCCAGGTTCAAAACAAAAGAGTTAGGTAAAATTACAAGTTAAAGTTTAATGCTCAAACTAACAACAAAACATTCAGGACTCATAAGGATAATGTAATGGCAAATAAACAGGTTAAATATATGGTTAACTGCAATAGCCTCTATTAACACGAAATTAGCAAGAGTAAATTTATCTAAGTCAGCCCTGATAAAATGAGATACCAGGTAATACTCAGTGAATGCCAGATAAATTATTACAGATACAAACTATTATCAAAAATTACTTACATAAAGAACCCTACATGAATTACAAAAAACTTCACTAGGCCTACAAATTAAACTTATGCTATACAGTACAAGAAAAAATGCAACAACAGTTATACTCAAATTACACACAGCTGCTAGATGGTTGGAGACTTCTTGAGCACTCACAATAATAATATCTGTACAGGGGAGGACAGAGATGTGAACAAAATGAGGAGCAGATCTAAGTGGCAATGATGCAGAGACTGAGCTCATTATATAGGAGCCAGCAGAGCTTGATACAACTTGTAATAACGACGCGCAAATGAAGCGATGGGGACAAACGGTCGACAATCCCGCACTGAATAACAGAAAGGATGACTTACTCTACTATAACGGTAGAAGGGGGGGACTGAGGCAGAACACGCTCGTGATCAAACATGCAGCAACTGTGCGTTAAAATTACACAAAGGATGATGAAATCATAGGCTATGTAACAATATATATATATATATATATATATATATATATATATATATATACAATGCAAGAAGCCTCCAGAAGACTACAAACATGATAACCTAATGATTGAACTGGAAACTATTAGTTGGGATATTGTCGGTTTGAGTGAGATCCACAGAAAAGAAAAAAAAGTAATTCAGCCCAAAGACAGCAACCACATATTTTACTACAGAGGAAGGGAAAATGAAAGAGTTAGTGGTGTATGATTTCTAATTAACAGAAATCTTGCAGACAACATTGTTAAATTTAGCAGTGTATCTGACAGAGCTGCATTTGTTGTCATTAGACTGTGCAAAAAATATACCCTGAAAGTAATACATGTATATGCTCCAACTTCTGAATGCAAGGATGAAGAAATAGAAACATTCTATGATGACATTTCCCAGATTATAGAAGAAGAAAAGACAACATATACTATACTCATGGGAGACTTCAATGCAAAAGTTGGCAAGTCGAAAAATGAAGAAGCATATGTGGGAAAATTTAGAGTGGGAGTAAGGAATGAAAGAGGAGAAATGCGGGTAAATTTTGCTGAAATGTTTAACATGAGAATAATGAACACATTCTTCCACAAAAGAACAGGGAGAAAGTGGACCTGGAGAAGCCCAAATGGAGAAACAAAGAATGAAATCGACTTCATTATATCAGATAAGAATAACACGATCACAAATGTCACAGTTATCAACAAACTAGATATAGGTAGTAATCATAGAATGGTGGGTTGCACAGCCAGATTCAATTTCACAAGTGAAAGAAAGAAGATGATTAAAGATAAAAAGATATGCCCAATAACAGTAAATGGAAACAAAGCAGCCTTTCAGTTTGAAATAAGGAACAGATTTGCGGCTCTAAGTAATGCTAAATGTGACATTGATCAGCTGAATGACAGTAACAAAAGTGCTAAGAGAATCAGCGGAGGTAGTAGGAAAACCTAATACAACCAAAGCGAAGAAATATTCAGAAAAGACACTTGAGCTTATGGAAAAACGAAAGGAAATGAAAGTAAAAATAAAGAAAGACGAAATAGAACAAGCGGAATTAAATAAGCTTATCAACAAGAGACAAAGAGAAGAAAAAAGAAAGAGAAACATGCATCAGATCAAAGAAACCATTAATAATGAAAAAGTCTGAAACAGGTCCGAAGTAAAATGGCACTAGGAAAGCAACAAATGACATCACTGAAAGAAAAGAACAGTGAAATCATTAAATGCTGAGATAAGATGATGAAGAGAGTTGAATTTTACAAAGAACTGTATGCATGAAAGACAGTAGTATCACTAGCTAACTTTTCAGTTGACACAAGTGAAATACCTGAGGTAACACCAGACGAACTAAATGTATGTCTTAAAAATATGAAAAGAGGGAAGGCTCCAGGAGAAGATGGAATACTAACAGATTTACTGTTGGATACAGGAGAAGAAATACAAAATAGGCTTGCTCACTTATTTGCCCAATGTATAAAACAGAAGAAAATTCCCAAAATATGGTGTAATGCGATAGTTATTTTACTCTACAAAAAAGGTGACTTAAAAGATCTTAGTAACTATCCACCCATTAGCTTATTATCAGTCATTTACAAACTCTTCACTACAGTTCTTACGAACAGAATAACAACAATTTTGGAGGAAAACCAACCTCGTGAGCAGGCAGGATTCCGAAGCGGGTATTCAACCACTGATCATCTACACACAATGAACCGGCTAATTGAGAAAACAACAGAATATAATAAACCACTGTGCTTAGGTTTTGTTGATTACAAAAAAGCTTTCGATTCAGTGGAGCACATAGCAATTATAAATTCAATGCGAGACAAAGGAGTGAATGAGAACATTGTAAAACAGCTCAAAAACATATATAAAGAGGGAACTGCTACAGTTAAATTACATAAGGACTCGGAATAATTAAGATTGAGAAGGGCGTGCGTCAGGGAGATATAATTTCACCAAAATTATTACAGCATGCCTAGAAAGTATTTTCAGAAAGCTAGACTGGGAAGACAAAGGAGTGAACATAGATGGAGAAAAGCTAAACCATTTAAGATTTGCAGATGCCATTTTCCTAATCTCAGAAGCAGCGGAGGCATTGCAAGAAATGTTAAATGACCTGAACAGAGAAAGTCTGAAAGTAGGACTGAAGAGGAACCAGAGTAAAATTAAAGTAACGTTTAATCCACAAACACCAAAGAGCGTCATCAGAATAAGCGATGAAATTCTTTAAGAAGCTGAGGAGTACAACTACCTGGGACAAATACTAAAATTAACGAAAGATCATGATAGCGAAATAAAAAGTCGCATTACAATTGGATGAAAAGCTTTCGGTAAACATAGAAACATGGAAAGTAGCTTGCCAGTTTGTATGAAACGAAAAGTATATAACGAATGTATCATTCCAGCTACGACGTAAGGTTGAGACCTGGAAACTGACAAAATCAATAGAAAATAAATTCATACGTTCTCAGAGAGCAATGGAAAGGTCAGTGTTGGAAATATCTTTAAGAGACACGAAAAGATCAACTTGGGTGAGAGAGCACACTAAAGTCAAAGATATTATAGAAGTTATAAAAGAACAGAAATGGAGGTGGGCAGGCCATATAGTAAGACTAAGGGATAACAGATGGATCAAGAGGCTGACTGACTGGACACCAAGAGATTGTAAGCAGTGAAGAAAAAGGCCAGACAGGAGATGGAGATATATATATATATATATATATATATATATATATATATATATATATATATATATATATATATATATTAGGGTGTTCAGAAAAATCAAACGTTCAGGAACCTGAAGGGCAAAGTGCTTATTCAGTTCCACTGCTGTTGGGAACTACACTATGCTTTGCAGTTTTTCTGTGGCCTTCTCAAACACACATCTCATTTCAACACCAGTTGCAATGCAAGTGGTAACTCCCACCTTGATCACAGCAGGGCTTGACATGGGGGAACTCACGTTGTCTGTCGGATGTCTCCACTCTGTTCGGAAGGAATCATGGACTGAGATCAGCGGTAAGATAAAAAAAAGATTTCCAGCCACAAACACCTTGATTCTCCATTTTGATTGAAAGCTCTTGCCCAACATTGATGGCAGCAGCCACAGTGATTGCCTGGTGATTGTTGTTACAGGGATTGGTACGGAGAAGATTCTGGCGATCCCTAAGATCCCTGCTGGAATGAGCAAAGCAATGGGAGCGACACTGCTAAGGACTCTAGGTGAATGGCCGGACGTGAAGCCCTGGATTGCACGGCTCTGTTTTGATACTGCAGCCTCTAACACCGGGGTTCACTAAAGAGCTTGCTTCGCCATTGAAAGAGGCCTCCAAGTCTCGCTATTGTTCTTGGCATGCAGGCACCACATGTGTGAACTCGTAGTGGCAGGGATCTTTGACCTCTTTTTCTCTTCTTCTGGTCCTGAAATTCCTCTCTTCAGTCGATTCGAAGAGTTCTGGAACAAAACTGACAGATTCCTTCGATCCCTCGATGATGACCTACATGAAAAATCTCAGTCATGGATTGCCAACAGAGCCAAGGAACACTTCATACTCAGCCACATGGATCGTGCGCAACCCCGTGATGACTACCTTGAGATCCTCCAGCTGTCTTTGGCTTTCCTTGGCAAGAAGCCAGCAGGAATGACCTTTCACCATCCAGGTGCCTTTGACAGAGCACGTTGGATGGCCAAAGGCCTGTACTGCCTCAAGATCTTTCTTTTCAGAAATCAGCTGAAGGATGCAGCCTCTTTCCACTTCACAGGGCATCAAACGGAGGCCATCAAATGCATCTGTGTCTTCCTCGTCACCATCTATATGATGCACTGGTTTCAAGCCCCAAATGCTGTTGACACTCCAATCAGTACCTCAATCTCCTGAAGAAGATTAAAGAATTCAAAGAGGTGGATCCCGTTGTAACAAAGTAGGCACTGGAAAAAGTCAAAAGTAACCACTGGTACCTCAGTGAGGACCTGGCTCCACAAGTCATGTATTCTGATAAAGTGTTTGCTGAGGAAAAGCAGTAAATGTTGAAAAATATGACCACAGCACTGCTGATGAAGAAGGGCCTGCGCCGTTTGAACATGAAGACGATTGACGAGGCATCAGATCTGAAAATCTGTAAGTGTGTCATACAGAAGTCAAAAAAACTCTTCCCGTGATTGAATCTGGATACACCGACAAGCATCAATGACTTCTGCCCTATTCCTGATGTCATTGTCCACCTCAAAGTGGTGAATGACACTGCTGAGCAGGCAGTCAAGCTGGCAATTGACTACACCAGTGGTCTGATGAGGAATGAAGAAGTATGACAGCTGATCTTCCATGTTGTGCAGCACCACACAGCCCTCAACGACTCAACCAAAAAAATCCCACATGTAACAGACTGGTTATGCGTGTTGTATAGCTCAAAAATATTGTTTCTTTTTATACCACATTGTATATTTTTACCTTTCTTCACATACCTTTCACTTACTCAGATCAGTTAGATTTACAGAATGCAGGGGTAGCGAGGAACGACTTTACATTGATAAAAAAAACAAAAATTTTTGCTTGAATGCTTTGTTTATAAAGTGGAATCGATTCATACTTTGCCCACCTATCTAAAAACATTTTTTCTCCCCTATAAGTGCTGAACACCCTACAATATATATATATATATATATATATATATATATATATATATATATATATATATATATATATATATATATATATATGTTTTGTAGATCAGTTATACATATATTAGACTCATGGACCAGCCATATCTTCTAGAGACTTCGTAGCTTCTTGTCGTGTGTTTTGTAGATCAGTTATACATATATTAGACTTGTGGACGAGCGGTTGTTGTAAGTGGGTAGTTTTGTAAGTAGATAATATTCGTTCCCTTTGTCATGCAATGACAGGAGAGGTAAAGATTAGTATGGGACTATTATTATTTGTCTTGAAATATTAACAAAGTCTCTCACACAAGAGTGAGGTGTAAAGTAAAGTCCTGCTAGTTACCTCCCTGTCTCTCTCTGTCTCTGCCAATCTTTCACTACGATCGCCAGCCCCATTCTCCTCTCTGATTCCTACATTCTCATTTAGCAGGGGTCATGTCACGTGGGCTATACTGTTGTTGAAATGTTCTAGAAGCCTGTGTGTGTGTATGTGTGTGTATGGTCACGAGGCGCTGTTTGTGGGCTATTGTGCTGGTGTGAGACATTCTGGAGAGGTGCTAATGTCACTTCCTTTGGCCCCTAGGTTTGACATTGACCTAACCTCAAGACTATATTATGTATGTTGCTGGTTATTATGTATTAAGATATTTTACAGTCCTGACATCGCTCGGTCACGCCAACTGGCGGTCCTCTGACAGCAATCATCATTGACATATGCCAATCTATTAATACATAATACTGATTATAATATTGTATAGACATAATATTCGTGTTAATATTGCTGTGATCCTGTAATGTTACATTTTAAACAAATTGTATACATAATTGAATACATGCATTATAGTTAAATTGAAGAGGGAAACCTGTATTTTACACAGGAAAAATCATCTGAGAAATTACTAATATGCCGGGAATCGAACCCGGGACTCTCAGGTGAGAGCCAGGCAGCATACCACTACACCACGACCAGGTAAAAACCAACTCACGTTGTCACAATCTTGTAAACAACGTCCCTCCGTCCCCACTGTGGGCCTGAAGAGGGTGAGTTAACCCCCTGGCACTCGGGCAAGTAGATGCTTTTAATCTATCCCAAGCACTTCCGGCAAGTCAGAATGAAGAGGAAAACCTGTATTTTACACAAGAAAAATCATCTGAGAAATTACCAATATGCCGGAAATCGAACCTGGGACTCTCCGGTGAGAGCCAGGCAGCATACCACTACACCACGAACAGGTAAAAGTTAACTCACGTTGTCGCAATCTTGTAACCAACGTCCCTCCGCCCCCACTGTGGGCCTGAAGAGGGTGAGTTAACCCCCTCTTCAGGCCCACAGTGGGGGCGGAGGGACGTTGGTTACAAGATTGTGACAACGTGAGTTAACTTTTACCTGGTCGTGGTGTAGTGGTATGCTGCCTGGTTCTCACCTGAGAGTCCCGGGTTCGATTCCCAGCATATTGGTAATTTCTCAGATAGTTAAATTGGTTATTGTATGACATATTGTAAGATGTGTATTTATAACTGGCATACGCATATACGAGTAATTGTGCAATGGTAATACTGCTAGGTCATTAGATTACATATTGAGTTATCCCGTTAGTAATGTCTATTATTTTTCCTAACTTGTGTGATGATTCTGATAATACAGAATTGTAGTAACATTGTATGAATTCTTACACAATAATTGTACGTAACTGTATTGTCATTGTTACATATCGTTGTAGTTACATAATTGTAGCAAGTGTAACATAATTCTAGTAACACTGAAGTAATATTGTTATAACACTGTAGTAATACACAACTGTAACATTTTATGAATTGTTACATAATTGTATTGTAATTGTTACATATCATTTGTAGTTATATAACTGTAGCAAGTGTAACATAATTCTAGTAACACTGCAGTAATATTGTAGTAACATTATAGTAATACATAATTGTAACAATGTATGAATTGTTACATAATTGTATTGTTATGTAATAATTGTATTGTACATAATTGTTACATATCGTTTGTAGTTAAATAATTGTATCAACTGTAACATAATGCAATCGTTTGTCATTACATGATTGTAGTAATTGCAGTAATATTGTAGTAACTGCAGTCCTGACATCAATAATCCGGTAATGCTGCGGTCGCTAATAGTGATGAAGTGTCTTGTCACTGGTTCGTGGAAAACAATAATTTGCTTTCTGTTTCACTTATAGAAGGAGTTTGTGTGGTATTTTGGTATTTGTAATAACACTTACACCTATTTTCATTTGTTTGTTATGCGATCTTACTGTATTTCTTTTTTTTCTTTTTTTTTATGTATTGATTTTCTATAGTTTGTTTTTCTTTGTTTGTCTACACTTTTTCGGTGTTGTCCAAGGTTGCATAATTGCTGGTTAATTCCCTTGGGACCCTTTTCTAAGGCTTAGTTTATATTGCACAGATATTACTGAGAATGATATTATATAGCCCCATATTTTATTTTATATATATAAAAATATATATACATTATATACAGTTTTAACTATATACACTCCCTTGTTGTTCATTTGTACCTATCGTGGTCAATGTATGTGTCAGCACTGTGTGGAAATCTTTGTCATCATGACTGTATGGAAGATGTTGTTCATTCTTGCTAACGTCATTTGTGTTGGCCATTTTTTTTCTTTTTCTGGTTCTCCTTGTAATTACTTTGTCTGTTTCCACTAGGTAGCTTTAATTAATAAATGTTTAATACAGTTCTTTTAATCGCTCACTGAGTATCTGTGATAGTAAATTTTCTTCAATACTTTGTTGATGTAATAATGGCTAGTTTTATGTATGAAACACGAATTTTATGAAGGTATAAATGGTAACACTCGTTGGTAGTAAATAAATGCTATAATAAGTGAATGAATATATACAGTATAGAATATTTATAGTTGGTGCAAGTATTTAGTGATTAAATTATGCAGATAACTGAAGTAGGTATGTGTACGTAAGTTGTAACTATACAGCACGTTTTATATGTTTGTGCAGAAGTTTTTTGTCTACCACTGTGTATTGTATAAATGAAGTAACTATGTAACTCACTAATTTTTACCGTGGTGGGAATGGTGGGAATGGTGGTGCACATGGTGATAGTGTTGTCCTTTACCGGTTGATTGACGGGTTGTGGTGGTGTCAGACACACGTTGATAGGCGTGGCGTCATCTCAGCAAGCACGCATGGTGACGTCGACTTCCCACACTGGTAGCTGTGGTGAGTAAATGAATAGCGACAAGTAACTTGAGTGAAGATGAGTGAGTAAGATGCGTTTTAAATGTGGCTCTGGTGTTCTGCACTATATGTGCAGGAATCTTTAAACTAACGAACATTTGCCGTGTCGTCTTGACCTGCATTAGCAGTGGAGGTAGGGGGGGGTAGAAGAGAGCGTTGGGGATCTAGTGCTTGTTGCTTTGTTCTTGCTTTTTGTTTACTTGTTTTGTTTTTTATTCTTCTTGCTGCTACTTGAAGATGCTTGAAGAAGATTATAGGGTTGTCTTGTATACTTGTTATTTGTGGTTAATCGTAGAGCTTGTTGATCCTCACTCGTAACTCGTCGTTGTTACTGAATGCTCGTAGACTCGTAGGCTTGTAGACTTGTAGACTCATAAACTCGTAGACTCGTTCTTCTTATTTTATACTCGCTTGTGGTTACTTGATCATTGAATTGTAGTTTCTTGATAATGTAGAATCAACTGTAGAACTGGAGCTGATCTTGGTTACAGTTTCGCCTGCTTTTGTAGAAATGATGGTTCGTAGGCATTGAGTCGATCGTTACTTCCACCATTTATTGTATATGTAACTCTTTAGTCTTGTAATATGTAAGTCTTGAGGTTTGGTTAAAGTTATTGTGGTAATCGAAGAGCAGGAGGAGTTAAAGATGAATACAAGGAGTTGATCTTGATTTATTATCTTCAGAAAATGTCTAAGTTGAGCAGCGTATGCATTACACAGGAACTGACATATATATATATATATATATATATATATATATATATATATATATATATATATATATAGAGATATATATATATATATATAGATAGATAGATAGATATAGATATAGATATAGATATAATGCTTTCCCTTCCAAATAAAGATGATCAAAAAGCCAGTATATTATTAATATTATCGAAATTATTTTAATTACTCGTATAAATTCTGGAAGGCCATAGGCAGTGGGAGAAACAGAAGAAGGAAGACAGTTCTAGTGGTAACCGTTTTGGAACAAGAAAGAGTAGAAGTATTGGTTAGCTCCTGAATCTGAAATGATTTGAAGCAGAACTAGTACTGTTTGCCCACCATAACGAGGGAGGGAAGCATGCAAGCAGAGAGTTTGGAGGAGCAGTGACCAGAATAGTTGCTGATGAGATGCAACACTGCAGTGAAGAGAGAGAGAGGATGAAATGATTCAGTAACATGAGAGGTTCTGATGAGAGGAAAGGCCTTGTGATACTACCCTGTTCAGCAGTCTCGCATGTGGTAAGCTCCCCAAAATATGAAAACTGTATTCCACGCAGGGGTAAGTTCCATGTACAGAGTCAGTAAGTAAGGGGAATTAAAAGCAAGCAAGGAGTCGTTCCTGCATTGTGCAACTGAGTCTGAAAAAAAAAAAAAAAAAAAAAAAAATGATATCTTTCCAAAGCAGAATCAAGGATACTGAGATATGAATGTCCAATTTTGTGTTGTTGAAGGAAAGTAGTCATGTGGAACGAAATAAGAGAAAAAACTGACAGAGAGAAAATGGTAGGAGGGGCGAAGAGGAGAAGCGGAAAGGGCAGGAGAAGATATGAAGAGAAAGGGAGGAGAAGAGAGGAGATGAAAGGCAAGGGAAGGGAAAGGGAGGAGAAAGAAGGAGAGGAGAGGGGAAGGAAAGGGAGGAGAGTGAAGGGAAGGATAGAGAGAGAGAGGAGGGGAGTGGGAAAGACGGAGGTGAACGAGATTAGGAAAGTGTATAATAGAAGTTGAGGGAGCGAGAACGATACTTTTAAGGTGGAGAGAGAGACAGACAGACAGACAGACAGACACAGACATACAGACAGACGCAGACAGACAGACACAGACATACAGACAGACACAGACAGACAGACAGGCAGACAGATAGATAGCCAGAAGGATAGACAGACAGATAGATAATAGAGGCGGAGGGGAGGGAGAATACACAGAAGTACACAAATTATATAGGCAGGAGGCAATAGAAGGAAGTGTAAATATGGAGAAAAAAACATGAGAAAAGAATGATAGACAGACCGATAGAAACAGACACAAACAAGGACACGGGGAAAACAGTGAAGATAATCAGACACAATAAAAAGGAAAGATAACAGCTAGAGACAAAAAGTCCGACAAGGGCGGCGAACTAATAAGTCTTGTTTACCAGTGAGAGGTAGGCTCTGCATCAGTAGTATGGTAGTAACTGGGAAATTACTTTTTTTATTTGAACATTAATGTATGAAAGTAAGGCAATTGGTCAATACAAATCAAACAACCACCATCATCATAGCTACCACCATCAGCACCACCTCCACCACAGCTACAATCAATTATCATCACAACTACCATTGCCATCATCACCACCATAATCACCAACCATTTTCTGCTGCATAAAATCGTTAGTACGTAACATCAGTGAAACAAGAGACATCCCCACCTGTGTGTGTGTGTGTGTGTGTGTGTGTGTGTGTGTGTGTGTGTGTGTGTGTGTGTGTGTGTGTGTGTGTGTGTGTGTGTGTGTGTGTGTGTGTGTGTGTGTGTGTGTGTGTGTGTGTGTGTGTGTGTGTGTGT
Organism: Coenobita brevimanus; assembly: GCF_032717465.1. Classification (NCBI taxonomy): domain Eukaryota; kingdom Metazoa; phylum Arthropoda; class Malacostraca; order Decapoda; family Coenobitidae; genus Coenobita; species Coenobita brevimanus. The sequence goes on along the minus strand of NC_136958.1, from coordinate 29,868,806 downwards.
ATGTGTGTGTGTGTGTTCTACTCTCGGCATAGACAACAAAGAGCGTTCCATGGAGCCCAACTGTCCTACATATCAAACACCTCTACACATCACGATTTCGGCGCCAGCACCCACCGTTCATAATGACTAGATATAAGACCTTTCTCATACAGGACTGGAGTGCTAAACTGTGAACTCTCAGAAAGGTCGATTCATACCGGGAGTGAAGGTGACATAACAAAACTGTGTGTTATAGAAGGTTGTAAATGTATGACACTCAGACAGGCGATTTCTCATGTGTTGCAGGAACTGCTCTGTCCTACGTCAATTTCTCCTGTACATAATTCTTTTCAATATTTATCTATGTATTTATTTTTTGTATTTGCTGCAGGTATTGCTACTTGGTTTACTACTAAATTCACCAAGTAGCCACAATATCTGCTATCCTCACACCAGCAGACTGAGCCGTCCCCTCTTGTTCTCAAGAACTGTGCTTCTGTGCATACACCCTGCCTAGGCAAACTCCTTCGCCTTTGTCTGTCAACTTGTATGTCTGTCAACTTGTACCTTTCCTTCTTGCTGGAAAGCTCTCATTCAGCCAGTCCCAAAGAAGGGTGACCATTCCCAACCCTCTAACTATCGTCCAATTGCTTTAACATCCTGTATCTCAAAAATTTTTGAGTCTTAATAGAAAAATTTTAAAGCATCTTTCCTATCACAACCTTCTTTCTGATCGTCAGTATGGGTTCCGTCAGGGATGCTCCACAGGTGATCTTCTCACCTACCTTTCAGACTCCTGGTCATCCTCCTTTCGGGACTTTGGCAGAAGCTTTGCCATTGCACGTGACATCTCAAAGGCTTTCGATCGAGTCTGGCATACATCTTTAATTTCCAAACTGCTCTCTTACGGTTTCTATCCTTCTATCTGTGCCTTCATCTCTAGCTTCCTTTCTGGTCGTTCTATAGCCGCTGTTGTAGACAGCTATCGTTCTTCTAGATCTATTAACAGTGGTGTTCCTCAGGGCTGTGTCCTATCACCAACTCTCTTCCTTTTATTCATCAATGACCTTCTAAGCTGTACATCTAACCCTATCCACTCATACGCTGATGACTCCACCCTTCACCTTTCTATTCGATTCCCACAACGTCCATCTCAGCAGTTATTTCAACAGGCAAGGGATGAGGCTATGGCACACCTAATGTCTGACTTGGCTCATATCTCGGACTGTGGTAAAAATAATCTGGTTGTTTTTAATGCATCAAAGACTCAGTTTTTGCACCTATCAACTCGACAAAATCTTCCACAGGTATACCCACTTATGTTTAATAATACTCAACTTAATCCTGCATCATCGTTGAACATGCTTGAGGTTTCATTTGCTCGGGACTTGTCTTGGAAAGATCATATTACATCTCTTGTAAAATCTGCTTCCAAGCGATTGGGTGTGCTAAGCTGACTTCGTTCCTTCTTTGCCCTTGCACAATTGTTGACTCTATACAGGGGTTTTATCCGCTCCTGTGTGGAGTACAACTCTCATGTGTGGGGAGGCTCCCCACATGCAGCTCTTCTCAACAGGGTGGAGTCAAAGGCTTCTCGTCTCATTAACTCTCCCCCTCTTACTGACTCCCTTCAACCTCTATCTCTTCGCCGTAATCTTGCATCTTTATCTCTTTTCTATCACTACTTCAATGATCACTGTTCCTCTGAACTGTCTGCATGTATTCCTCCAGTTCTACGACGGGTGCGTAACACCCGTCTAGCAGCAAACTCTCACCCCTTTTCTGTCCCACTCTCTAATGCAAGAGTTAACCGTTACTCCCAGTCCTTCATTTATGCAACAGGTCAACTCTGGAACTGTCTCCCTCTGTCTGTATTTCCTGCTTCCTATGATCTCCAGTCTTTCAGACGCAGTGTGTCCAGGCATCTCGAAATGAATGGATCTTGAATTTGGCTCTCTCTTGTATTTTGTTTTTCTCTTGGAAGGAGCAGTTTTGCGGGCTCGTTGCCTTTGGTTCTTTCTTCCTGACATAAAAAAAAAAAAAAACTTAATGCCGAATTTAGCATGTGAAGGTGTAATTAACTGAGTCAGTACGTAGGGAAGGGTATGAGAGAGAGAGAGAGAGAGAGAGAGAGAGAGAGAGAGAGAGAGAAAGAGAACTGCGGGAATGAACTCTGCTGGCTGAATGAATGAGTAGGATTCAGAGGATACGAATGAATAATGAAAATATGTACCTGATTGAATGAGTGAATAAAATTATGAGCCAATGAATAATACCTATGTTCTCTTTCTCCTTTCCTCCACCACCCCTCATTCATCCATTTATTTTCTTCCCCTTCAGTCTCCATCCTCCCCTGTCTCTCTATTCCTTCCTCACCTATCCGCGCCTCTCGTTTTCCTCACTTCCCCTGTCTTTTTCCTCTCCACCTTTCATCTTCCATCTCTCTCTCTCTCTCTCTCTCTCTCTCTCTCTCTCTTTCTGTGTGTGTGTGTGTGTGTGTGTGTGTGTGTGTGTGTGTTATCAGGAAAACAAATATACTGAGCAAATATTATGATTTAATTTCAACACCCTCCTCCTCCTCCTCTCTCTCTCTCTCTCTCTCTCTCTCTCTCTCACACACACACACACACACACACACACACACACACACACACACACACACACACACACACATGCCCTATATTTGAGCATCCCGGCCCGGATGAGCTTGAATGAAATGGTTGAAAAGCAATCTAGTTTTTTTTTTTTTTTGTCCGACCGTTTTTGCAATTCGTTCTACTGTCCTCCATTCTTTGCCAAACCAGCACTGGGTTTTCTTCGCGTTTGGCTCTGCGTAACAATGACATTTTTCATTTTTTTTTAATTGTTATATTTTTGGGGTTGTAAATATTTGCGGGTGTGCAATTCCGTCCTGTACGCAGAAAAATCTTCCGAAGAATGTAAAAATATTAATGTGACTGTGTGTGTGTGTGTGTGTGTGTGTGTGTGTGTGTGTGTGTGTGTGTGTGTGTGTGTGTATACTTCACCGGGTCGGTCAGGATCACGTGATGGGTGTGATCATCAACATTTTCTCCTTCCGGAAAAGAACTGAGAGCTATAGTCTGATCTAAGGGCAAAACCTTGACGTTCATACACACATACCCATACCCTTGCTCAAGAGGGACAGTACTCACCCGCTTCGTCAGTGAAACTTTTAGCATCCCGAGCAAGGGGCTAACCCTTGTCTTAGCAGATACTAGGCGAGGGCGTTACCACTGAGCCGGCGAGCGGTGTGTGTGTGTGTGTGTGTGTGTGTGTGTGTGTGTGTGTGTGTGTGTGTAAGAGGCCCTTCGTAAAGTGAACAAAGGATTACCTATAACCTCTTTGAACAAGGCGTCCCTACTAAGCTCAACAGATCATTTTCACACGGACAGGGCTAAAATATAAACGAATCCTGGTGCTAATGGTTAATGGGAGCATTTCCTTCTCATGATCAAATAATAAAATGATTCCTAGTGCTATTACAGTTAATGGAGCACTTTTTCTCTGTGACCTACAACAAAAAAAAATATATATCCACGTGTGTATAGAATTAGTTGGAGCACTTTGCTCCTATGACCGAAAATAAATTTAATCCTGTGCTAATTGAATCAATGGGAGGCAAGTAATGGGAGGAAAATTTTCCAGCATCCCAAAGTAAAAATTAATCCATGTGCTGATGGAGATAATGGGAACAGTTTTTCCCGTATCCTTATACTGTATAGAAATGAATCTTAGTGATGAGTTAATGCGAACGTTACTTTTTTTCCCCATGATTCAAAATGGAAGAGAACCTTCGTGCTAAGACTTTTATAAAAGGGAATTCTTGTGCCGAGTTAATGGGAGCACTTTTGCGGTGACTTAAGGTAAAAAAAAAATAAATGCTTATTCCTTATGATCTGTCTCTTACCTGTCTCACCTCCCAGGTCTCACTGCCACACTGACCGGTAATTGGCCCTCTCATTAACCTACCAGCAAGGTCGGAAAATCACCCAGGCTGGAGACTGGCTTTAATGAGTTCGCTCCTGGTTCTATTTTGTTAACATCATTTTCTAGCTTTTATCTTGTTGACATTCTTTATTTTTGTGGATGAGGCATTCGCTGAGAGGCTGTGCTTGATACATGAATGGAAAATGGGCGGTCATTTCATTTTTCGTCCTATTGATCATATTTTTGCTTCTGCCTGTCGAGTTTATTCGGCTAAGAGGGAGATTTTTTCCAGCTGTTGCTATCATGATATCATTTATCATAAGATTTTGTTATCGTTTTACTTTTACTTTTATTTTTCACTTTTTTTCTACTGCTAGATGATTATAATCTGTTATTCGAGATATATCGTAATGACGAGTATAGAAATAGTCTCCATTAACCTTCAAGGTTATTTTTCTTCTTTTTTTAATTAGCGACCACCAAATGATTTACTCGGCTTGGGGAGCGATATCTCTGGAAAGGGACAGTAATAGTAGTAGTAGTAGTAGTAGCAGTAGTAGTAGTAGTAGTAGTTGTTGTTGTTGTTGTTGTTGTTATGGTGATGGTGGTGGTGGTGGTGGTAGTAGTAGTCGTAGTAGTAGTTGCAATTACATTCTCATTTGAACGTGAACCCAGTGGATTGCAGGCTGAAGCTGCCCTCTTTCAGCAGTCCACCAACCTTGTATCAGGGGATAAGGGGGGAGATGAGGTAAGTTTGTTCACCCAGGCGGCTCCACCGCCCTCATATATGGGTGCCAACACATGAAGCTGTCCAGGTGAAAGCAATAGAAATAATGTAACTCTTTCAATTCGATTATTTAGTACATTTAATTTTTGCTACCTCTATAATTTTGTATTTAAAGTTTTCAGAGAAAAAGAGAGAGAGAGAGAGAGAGAGAGAGAGAGAGAGAGAGAGAGAGAGAAAGAATTATCAAAACTCTCCAAGCTACACTGTCTTTGCTGGTGCCCCTGCATCCAATGTGTCCCACATTTATCACAAATGTATTTCTTTTCACCAACTCCTTTATTCTGTCCTTCATTTCTTTCCACTTAGTTTTATTTGTTTTTTCTTGTCCCTCTGTTTTCATCGTTCTTTCCTCTAATTCCATTTTCTTTTCTGTATTCTGTCACACTACACTTTCTCGAATCTTTTCTTTGTTATCTTGTATCCTGTTTATTTTCCTTCTCTCCCTATCATATTCTTTCCCCACTCTTCTGCCTTATTTTTTACAGTTCATCATTCATATTTCCCCTCTCCTCTCCCTGTTCGGTTGTCCATTTCTCTTCACTGCATTTACGATATTCTTTCTCCATTTTCTTTCTTCCATCCTTCCCTAATTCATATAACTCCACACTTTTTGTTTCTTTCCATTTTCCTTTATTTACTGCCTTTTATTTACTTCCACCTTCTTTCTGTATGAGGTCTTTTATTGCCTTACATTCAGGTTCATTTATTTCTCCCCTTTCCTTTTTACCAGATAATTGCATATTTTTCCTTTATTTCTCATCCTTATTCTGTCGTGCAGTTATATCTACATTCCCATCTTTTTAATCTTTTCTCCATTTCTTCCCTTCATTCATCCCCTCATCCTTTGTCTGATCACCCCTTACCCCATTATACTTATTATCTTAGCCTGTTTTTCTTGCACAATGCGTTACCTTCTTTCTTTCTAATTCCCTAATTCTTTTTGTCCTTTTCACTTGCATCCATTGTCATCTTAACCCCTTCACCCTGAGGACATCTTGAGTAGTTTATTCTTGCTACCTATAGACTAGTTTGTTTGACTGAAGAACCTCATTAAGTTCCGGTTCTTACTGTGACCCCAGGTTCATCCCAAATGTAAACCCAGTAGGCTGGTCTTAAATTACCTTACTCATGCTGTTCGTCATCTTCCTTCTAGGGGAAAAGAGAGTTGTGGGACGTTTTCATGAATGGGAAGTTCAGGGAGTAAACAGAAAATAAAAGAATAAATAAAATACATGAGCCTGATCATTGAGAAGCCAAAGGTATTCTTCCATTACCCGACACGTCTGCCAGTCACACATGTATCTTGTGTGTGAAATTCACCGGGTCGGTCAGGATCACGGATGGTTGTGATCATTAGTTTTTTACCCTCCCGGAAGAGAGCTGAGAGCTCATATAGTCCGATCTAAGGGCAAAGCCTTTACCTTCACACGTGCACACTCCCATTCTCTTGCTCAAGGAGGGCAGTAACCATCCGCTTCATCAGTTAAACTTTTCGCATCCCGAGCAAGGCGCGAACCCCCGTCTTAGCAGATGCTAAGCCTGAGAGTTACCACTGAGCCGGCGAGCGGTGTGTGTGTGTGTGTGTGTGTGTGTGTGTGTGTGTGTGTGTGTGTGTGTGTGTCTAGGACTCAGGGTACGGACGTGGACACTCGATCCTGAGGTTTAGTACTGTATCCAATTCAGCTCTGAAACTCACACTAGGTATCCAGTAATCTCTCTTTCCATAATGTCTCACTCTAGTTTCTGTCTGTCTGTCTGTCTGTCTGTCTAAGTTTTGCACGTATTTAGAGATACAAGCAAGATATATATATAGGGAAGAGAGAGAAAGAGAGAGACTGCTTTGGAGGGAAATACACCCATCAGTCTATTGTTCCTTTTCGTTGTTTCCTCCCCATCCATCCTACCTCTGCCATCACCACACCCCCACCCTCCCAACTCCTAAACCCCCTGTCCTCCCAACACTCCTCCCTCACCCCTCACAGATATAGACAGAGAGACAGACTTACAAAACCAGAAAGACAGACAGACAGAAAAGACCAATGTATAAGGAAAGAGGTTGGGTGCAACACACACACACACACACACACACACACACACACACACACACACACACACACACACACATAAAAAAAGAAAATGGTACAGATCAGACTGATAGACAGACAGATGAGCAAAGAAGAGGTCGCGTACTTACCAACCTATTCGCCATTCTTTTGCAGAGTTAGTTTTGGCAGAGTTTTTTAGTGTGTGGGGGGATTTCTGTGTGCCGGGACAGAGTTGCGAGAGAGAGAGAGAGAGAGAGAGAGAGAGAGAGAGAGAGAGAGAGAGAGAGAGAGAGAGAGAGAGACAGAGAGAAAGAGAGAGACGAAAAGGGGTTAAGGTAAATAGCTGTTGGAGAATGAAAGAAAAATATTACTGTTTGCAGGAGAAAAATATTTAATGAAATTGTCTTGGGGCGAGAGCGAGAGCAAGAGAAAGAGAGAGGGCGGATGGGTGCGGGAGTGGAGAGATATATTTATGTTAGGCTGAGAAGCAGGGGAAAGGAAGTGAGGCTTTGGCCAGAATGTGTGTGCGTGTGTGTGTGTGTGTGTGTGTGTGTGTGTGTGTGTGTGTGTGTGTGTGTGTGTGTGTGTGTGTGTGTAGAATTAGCGGATGAAAATATGATAAAAGCTCCTATTTCTAAATAAGTATATGAGTTACATGATTACGCTAGGTCGTTCTGGGAGCCACATTAAGTCAGTTGCTCTTGCATTCGGCTCCTTATCTGCGCAGCTCTACATATGGATTCGAATCTTTTTTGGCTGACATTCAGTCCCTTCATTTCAGTGACGTAATTTTATATTTCATTCATATTATCTTTACATTATTATTATTATTATTATTATTATTATTATTATTATTATTATTATTATCATAATCAATATAATAAGTGATGCTGCTGTTGCTGTTGGTGTTGTAATTCTTATTGTTTATAATAATAGTAATAATAATAATAATAATAATAATATTAATAATAATAAATTATTATTATTATTATTATTATTATTATATTTTTTATTTTTGGATGATATGATGATGATGATGATGATGATGATGATGATGATGATTGATAATGTAATTATCATTTGTACTGTACAGTAGTATTAGTTTTAGTAGCATTAGTATTATTATTTGTGTTAGTAGTAGTAGCAGTAGTAGTAGTAGTAGTAGTAGCAACATGAATAATAGCATTAGTAGTAATAGCTGGGTCCAAAGGAGGTGAGATTCTATTCGAGACTGGCGGAGGTTCTTTCTGAGAAGAAATGTGCCTGGATGAGATGCCGACTATCCTTCTCTACTTTGAGGTCTGCACTCCTATGCCTCAGGGGTGCAAGGTCATCAGCCCTCAAGCCTGTCTCTCTGGCGTGTATGGATTACAAGCTGCTGTGGTCGAGAGTCGCATTTTCCAGTTGCTCCAATATATCAACGTCTCTACTTAGGCTGTAATGTTAATGTATAAAAATAAAATGATTAAATTAGTAGTAGGTGATCGGTAACCCAGCTGTTGGCGTGTTTAGGGCCAATGGATTGTAACAGGTGGGTTAGTTTTAACTTGATATTACAGGTCCAAATGGTGAACCGTATTATGAAGGTTGGTTTTGAGGTGAGAAGACAGGAAGAAATCAGTAAGATAGAAGTTGTAGAAGCAATGAAGAAAGTCAAAATGGGGAAAGCCCCAGGAATGGATGGAGTGTGTGGTGAAATGCTGAAGCATGGAGGAGAGATAGTAGTAGAATGGATGTGGAAGATGTGCAGATTGGCCTGGGAGGATGGTAGAGTCCCGGAGGATTGGAAGTCAGGTATAATTATTCCCTTGTACGAAGGAAAAGGCGAAAAAGAAGTATGTGGTAATCATAGGGGCATTTGTCTTCTTAGTATAATAGGAAAAGTGTATGGTATGATACTTATTGACAGAGTTAGAGAAAGAACAGAGGAATAAGTTGGAGAAGAACAGGGAGGCTATAGGAAGGGAAGAGGTTGTGTAGATCAGATATTCATTCTTAGATCTTTAGTGGAAAAATTTCTAGAGAAGGGAAAGAAGATGTATGCAGCTTTCATGGATTTGGAGAAAGCATATGACAGGGTGGATAGACAAGGATTGTGGAAAGTATTAAAAATATATGGAGTAGATGGGAAGTTGTTGAGGCTGTGAAGAGTATGTACGATGGTGCTAAGGCTGCAGTGCGTGTGGATGGTGAACTAAGTGAATTTTTCTCTTTGGAGGTTGGGTTGAAACAGGGATGTGTCATGTCTCCATGGTTGTTCAATCTGTTCATGGATGGGGTAATAAAAGAGGTACACGGTAGGGTAGTGGATGTTGGAGTGGCCCTGGTGAGAGAGGATAGTGTTTGGAAACTCCCTGTACTGTTGTTTGCAGATGATACTGTGTTGTTGAGTGAAGACGAAGGGGAGCTGCAAGGCTTGGTGGATGAGTTTGGGAGAGTGTGCAAGAAACGGAATCTAAAGGTGAACGTAGGGAAGAGTGATATGTAGGGAAGAGTAAAGTGATGGTCTTTAAGAAAGGTGAAGTCAGTGAATGTACAGCGATGTTGGATGGTGAGGAATTGGAAAATGTGAGTACGATTAAGTTCTTGGGTAGTGTGATGAGTAAGGATGGAGGTTTGGAGGGTGAAGTGCTTGAAAGGGTACAGCAGGGAAGAAATGTTGCTGGTTCTTTGAAAGCAGTGATAAGAAACAGGGAAGTGAGCATGGAAGTGAAAATGTTACTACATGACAGTATTGTGATACCAACTCTAACGTACGGAAGTGAAGCTTGGACATTGTTGGAAGGACACAAGTCAAGAGTGAGAGCAGTGGAAATGAGTTATTAACCCGCCCCGTCCCGACCACTTTCTCACCAATGGTACCCCCCAATCCCGACCATTTTTGGACCCAAATTTTTTTTGCTAAAACTTTCGCTTTTGGTCAGAAACAATGATCAGTCACAAAGAAATTGTTCCCCGGGGTCCATAATTGCCCTAAACAGGTATGCCTTGGTCACACCTGGCCCCGTGTTCTCTGTAGGTGGTCTGAGCCTCTAACGTTTTCTATGGTATTATAAGTCTGGGAAACCAATGAAAGTAAGTCGATATGTATTTATTACAAACATAAAAACATGTGATTAAAGAGTAAATTGGATTTTATACAAAAATAGAGCAGAAATAAGCATTGTACCATCGTGCGAAACGAGCAAAATCGGGCAGACTGGTCATGATGAATCGCTAACATTCGAAAATCATGATACATATCATTTTTTTTACTTACATAATACTTCTACAATAACATTATAACAGTTTACATTTTATTGAACTGTTTTTACGTATTCACAGGCCTTTCGATAACATTTAGCGTAATGTTAGCGCTTATTTACGTAGTGAGTGAACTCGCTGTGACTGTTGTTTCAACTCGTATTGTGTTTTTTCTACTTACATAATACTTTCCTAATAACATTATACACTTTTCAACTTTATAGAACTGTTTTGAGATAATTTCAGGCCTTACATAAATATTTAGCGTAATAATAGCGCATAATAACACACACAGTGAAGTCGCTATGACTACTATTTCAACTTACAACCTATTTTTGTACTTATATAATAATTCTCCACTAACATTGCACATGTTTACACTTGATATAATTGATATCACATAATTTCAGACCTTACGATTCAACTGAGCGTCATATTAGCGCGTACTTACACAGGGAGTGTTATCGCGATATCATTTGTTTCATCTTACACTAGTATTCAACTTATAAAATACCTTACTACTAACATTACAACAAATTCCACTTTATATATTTCCTATCACATACTTACTGAGCAGAATGTGGGTGTACTCATGACATCAATTATTACAACTTACACTATTGTTCAACTTATACGTTTTATTCATGCTAACATTACACCCGTTTCCACTTTATATTCTTGCTATCACATATTTACTGACCAGAGTGTTATACTGAGCGTCATATTTTCGCAGATTTACACAGTGGGTGTAGTTTTGATATCACTTCTTTCAACTTACACTAAAGCTTATACATTACTTTCCTGAAAACATAACACCCGTTTCAACTTTATATTTGACTTAGCACCTACTGACTGGCCTTACCATTATAATGAGCGTCATATCGCCATCCCACACAGTTTCAGTAGTGTAGGAAATTATGGTACTCTTTGAAACAAGGCTGAAGGCACAACGCAACATTGCACTCGACACACTCGTACCTTGTGTGTTTTCTCTGAGTAGATGGTCTGACTGTCGAGTGCTTACATACATGGCTGCGGCGCTGGGGTTTACGATGGTTTGGGTCGGAAGGGATTGTGCTGGGATAGTGGCGTCCTGCAAGACGTAGCGGAGTCTGGGCAGCCATGGGGGTGCGGGTGCGGTGTGTGGTCTGTCCTGGGCATGCTTGGCGATTATTTCACGTGCCAGCTCCCTCACAAACCCCTCAAAGGTCTCGGATACTCGGGTGGTCATTGCGTGCAGGTAGTGGGCGTTCAGGACCGTGATGTTGAGCAAGTGGAAAAAGAGTTTCTTGTACCACTTCATCGTGGTCCTGGCACAGTCAACACTTGAAATCATCGAGTCTGACTGATCCACTTGCCTCATGTTGAGATTATAGTCCAGTACAGACTCGGGTTTCCATACGTTGCGCCTCCTCTCGCTACGGTGATCCACGGAGTCTGTGCGGTGCATCAGGGGGCTGTGAACAGTTGATAGGAGGCAAACTTCCCTGTCGTGGTTCCACAGGGTGGCAAGGATGTTATTGGCCTGAAAGAAAACCACCTCGTTCTTGTCAAGTTTCATCCCTATCTTGACCATATGGCGACGGTTTCTCTTGACTGTACCACAGACTCCGGTGTCATGTTGGTGGAGGAACCTAGTGAGAAGAGGGCTAGTGTACCAGTTGTCCAGGTACAACACATGACCACGATGAAGGTGCTCTTCTATCATTGTCTTCACCACGGCCCCAGAGAGTCCTATACTCCGATCTTCTGTTATATCTGTCTGTGCGCCCGTGTACAAGACTAGGTCTTGCACATAACCAGTCTTACAGTCACACATAACAAAGATCTTGAACCCAAAATGGTGTCTCTTGCTGGGTATGTACTGCCTAAAGGAAATATTGCCTCTCCACAACACAAGACTCTCGTCTATGACGAGGTCTCTGTAGGGATAAAATGAGGAGCGGAACATTTCCCGTAAATGATCAAATACCAGCCTAATTCTCCTCATTTTATCTGTGTTATTTGCATTGGCTGGATCTTCTGCATCAAAAAAGTGGAGGTGGCCGAGAATATACTGAAATCTGTTACGACTCATCACCTTTCCAAAGAAAGATGTGAGGATCATTGGGTCAGTTGTCCAGTAGGCAGGAATTTGGTTTTTCCTTACCACACCCATCAAGAGAACCAGGGCCAAAAATAAGAACATCTCTGAAATTGTAATGGGATAGTCATATTGTTGGGAATGCCTGCTCGTGGTTCCCAAACGTTCACTTTCATGGCGCTGTGTTCGTGAAAATATATTAGTCTGTTCAACTATGCGCCCCACAAACGCCTCACCAAAGAACAAGTGGAAAAAATCCACCCTAGACGAACCCGCATGCACACCTGGAGCCGTGCAACCAGACCACGACTCCTCAGTGAAAGGGTGAATGATGGGAGTAAAATTACTTCCATCTTCCCAGTTCCACGTGACACCACCGTCTCCAGCCACGTCCCCATCGTCCCCTTCGTCAGGGTGGGGAGGTGAGGGTGGTGGGGGAGGTTGGGAAGGTGGAGAGCGGCGCCTCTCATCACTCGCACTTCTCTTCCCTCTCCCATATGGCGACGGTTTCTCTTGACTGTACCACAGACTCCGGTGTCATGTTGGTGGAGGAACCTAGTGAGAAGAGGGCTAGTGTACCAGTTGTCCAGGTACAACACATGACCACGATGAAGGTACTCTTCTATCATTGTCTTCACCACGGCCCCAGAGAGTCCTATACTCCGATCTTCTGTTATATCTGTCTGTGCGCCTTCCTTTCCCCACATCCTGGGGCTGTGGGGAGGAAGTTTGGGAATATTGTGGGGCGAAAGACGTGCTGGGGAGTGGCTCCACCTCCTCTCCCCTAGGCCTACGTGCACCACGTGCTCGTGCTGCCTCCCTCACACCACTTGCCCCTTCACCCCGCACTACCCCCACACCGCTTTCACTTTCACCCCGTGCTGCCGCCACAACACTTTCCCTTTCACCCAGCAATCCCACCACACCACTTTCCACTTCCCCAGACAAAAGACTTTCACCATGCCTTATATGTCTTCTCGCCCCACCTTCTGATCCTCAGGGTGATATTTTTTCTTTTCCCAACCACGAGGCGATATCACGTCCTAAGCCGCCGTCATCCTCATCGTCCTCATCCTCGTCCTCATCAGATTCGGGATGGAGAGATAGCTGTGCACGTGGTTGGGGAGCAGGCTGGCCTTCCCTTGCCTTACGGTATGTCACATACCGCATTTTCCGGGGCGAAGGGACCTCTTCATCACTGCTACTTATTTCTTCCTCTGGCTGGACGTAATCGCGATCCACCACATCATCGTCAAGTGGAGAATCACTATCTCCAGTGAAGGCTTCCAGGGCGGATGCAATTTCCTCGTCTGAGAGACCTTTCCGCGCCATGTCTGACCTGGGTCACTGCTAGCAAGTGAGTGACCAAGACAAGGGCGAGCGTGGGTCATGTGGGGTCTAGGACGCTGCCCACCTGGCGGCAGGTAGGGGAGGCTTGGGTACGTGGGCGAATCGAAAATCTCGCGCGAATTTTGAAAATTGTGGAAATTATGAACCTTGCAATTGCAGGACGTTGAAGTACGTCAACGGGATTGGCAGTGACATAACGTGAGGACGTGCAAGTACGTCGACGGGATGCCGCGGGTTAAAGAGGGGCCTGTGGAGTCACATGGAGAGACAGGCTGACGAATGAGGATATAAAGGAGCGTTGTGGTGTGGATGTGGATGTGATAGGAAGTGTTATGAGGAACACACTGAGGTGGTTTGGCCATGTGGAGAGGATGGAGGGTGTAAGACTGACGAAGAGAGTGTATGTGAGTGAGGTGGAAGGGGGAAGAGGAAGGGGGAGGCCGAGGATGAGATGGAGGGATGGGGTGGAGAGGTATATGAGAGAGGGGGGGGGTGAGTTGGGAGCAGGGCAGTGAAATGGCGGGGGAAAGGACGACGTGGAGGCGATTTGTTTGTGACCACCCCAAACGGGATTGAGGCGTCTGGCAATAGATAGATAGATAGAATTTCCCAATGGGTGGAAGTGATTTTTGATAAAAACAAGGAGTATTAGTATTAGTAGTAATTGTTGCAGTGGTAGTGGTAGTTACAGTAGCAGTAGTAGTAGTAGCAGTAGCAGTAGTAGTAGTAGTAGTAGTGGTAGTAGTAGTAGTAGTATAGTATCAGTAGTATAATTTCATTATTATTATTATTATTATTATTATTATTATTATTTTATTTGACAAAAAAATCTCCCATAATGACTGTTAATGAACGCTACGTAAGTCGTCTTCTGTCTGTCTACAGAGTTGGAAATAGTATAATGACAGATCAACATGGTAGTTTTAGTAGCTGGGAATGGGATTACTATTATAGCAGTATCCAGAAACTATAGCATTATTCTCGTGGTAGCTGGGAATGGTTGAAGTTTTATGAAATTAGCTTGGAGTAGCAGTAGTAGTAGTAGTAGTAGTTGTGGTGGTGGTAGAAGTAGAGGATAGCGGCAGTATTACAATGAATGGGTGTATATAGCAGTAGCTAAATTTGGTGGTAGTATATGATAGTAGCAGGGAATGGCTGTAGCTTTACAGTAGTAGTCAAGAATGGTAGCAGCAGTAGTAGTAGCAGGAGATAAGAATGGTAGTAGTTTTACTGTAGCTGACAGGAATGGCAGTAATAGTATAGGAGTGAAGGAAAATGGTGTTGGTACTGTAGTAGTGAAGAATGGTGGTATTATAGTGGATGACGAAAATGATTGTAGTCTTTTTGTAGTTGATGAGAATGATAGTAATATTGTTGTAGCAGACGAGAATGGCAGTAGTAATATAGTAGTAGGGAAGAATTGTGGTAGTATGAGTATTACTGAACATGTCCTAAAATATATGTATTACTGTCTAAATTCAACTTTCCAATATACTGTTTAAACAAGGATTTTCTGCTCTACTGGGTTCTTTTCCAATTCAATTTCCTAGAGAATATACTCTTAAGACGAGTAGAGGAGGAGGTGGGGGGGAGGGGAAGGAGGTCGAGGAGGAGGGGCAAGGAGGAAGTGGAGGGAGAGAGTGGAGTAGGAAAGGCATGAAGAGAGGGAGGAGAGAGAGTGTCTACTTCAAATTTTTTTCTCATGTAACACTGTGAGTGGAGGAGCAAATACTCTCTCTCTCTCTCTCTCTCTCTCTCTCTCTCTCTCTCTCTCATTCCCTTGCCCCTCTACCACACCACAGCGGAAGGTCGATTATCGCCTTCTAGTTAGTAATATAATAAATTCAATGTGAGCTTCTGTAATCATGGGAAGGGATGATAATGGGCAATTCTTAGGCCTTAATTCGGTTGTCATTTGCTGAGAGAGAATGCTTGAAGCACACACACACACACACACACACACACACACACACACACACACACACACACACACACACACACACACACACACACACACACACAGATTTACATTTACACACGCTCATAAATTCGCGCTCTTAAACACATGTACAGTCTCTCTCTCTCTCTCTCTCTCTCTCTCTCTCTCTCTCTCAGTTGTAAAAATACCTGGCATCATTCTTATTATGCGGTGTAAGGATGATTGAATCTGGCTTTAATGGCATTTGCTTTCTGTCCTGCGATAAAGGCAGATGTTAATGAGTGTGGTGGGAGATTTATAATTTCATTAATATTTTTATTTATACGACAATGAATGTTGTTGACGATCTTTTTTTTTCTTCTCCTCCTGCTATTCGTCTTCTTCCTCCTCCTCCTCCATAACTTCCTTCAGCTAATACTCCTGCTCGTGCTCCTGCTGCTGCTGCTGCATGCTGCTCCTCCTCCTCCTCTTCCGTCTTCTTCTTCTTCTTCTTCTCCTTCTTCTTCTTTCTCATCTTCTACTTCTGTGGTGTGAGACGTGTGGGTGTTGGTGTAAGAAAAGGAAGTGAATGGTGGTGCGAGGAAGTGAGTATGGCTGTGGCTGAAGTGTGGCTGCAGAGGAAGGATGAGGTGTCATATGAGAAGTATAAGGAAAAGAGGAATAGGGTGAGAAGGGCTGTGCGCGATGCTAAAATGGCAACAGGTGAGAGGTGGCGTAGGTGGTTGACTAAGAATTTTCAACAGAAGAAGAAAATGTTCTGGAAGGAGGTGAAAAGGGTGCAAAAGGGAGAGCCTGGGAAGGAAGAGCAAGTAACAGCAGAGAATGGAAGGATGTTAATTGAGATGGTTGCAGTAAGGAAGAGATGAGCAGAGTATTTTGAAAGATTGTTAAATGTAGAGGAGGAAAGGGTGGCTGAGATTGTGGCGGATGGAAGGGTGCAGGGAATAAATGTGATGGGACAGTGGAATGATTCTTTGATCACAAAGGAGGAAGTGCAGAAGGCAGTAAAGGAGATGAAAAAAGGGAAAGCTGCAGGTATGGATGGGTGTGCTGTTGAATGCCTGAAGGGTGGTGAAACGACTATTTTTGACTGGTTAGTAAGACTGTTGAATGTGTGCTTTGTGAAAGGTATGATGCCAGTTGACTGGGCAAGTGCTTGTGTGGTCCTGTTGTATAAAGATAAGGGTGATAAGTATGAATGTACTAGCTTTAGGGGTATAAGTCTGGTGAGTGTTGTAGGTAAGGTGTATGGCAGAGTGTTAATCAAGAGAGTTAGAAAGGGTACAGAGAGAGTGATTGGTGATGAGCAGTGTGGCTTTAGGAGAGGGAGGGGATGCGTGGATCAGGTGTTTGCTGTGAGAAAAGTGTGTGAAAAGTATTTAGCGAAAGGCAAGGATGTGTTTTGGGTATTCATGGATTTAGAGAAAGCGTACGATAGAATTAATAGGGAGGCTTCATGGACTGTTTTAAGATTATACGGACTTTATGGTAGGCTACTAAAAGGGGTGAAAAGTTTTTATGTACTGTAAATAGTAGAGCGTGTGTAAGAGTGGGAAATACTGTGAGTGATTGGTTTCCCGTGAGAGTGGGGCTGTGGCCAGGATGTGTGATGTCGCCTTGGTTGTTTAATATTTTTATGGATGGTGTTATAAGGGAGGTGAACGCATGAGTTTTAGGTAGAGGTCTGAGTCTGGTGAATGTTGATGGTAGAGAGTGGAATCTGAAGCAGCTGCTGTTTGCAGATGATACTGCACTGGTGGCTGATTCAGAGGAGAGACTGAGACAGTTGGTAGAGGAGTTTGGAAGGGTGTGTGAAAGGAGGAAATTGAAAGTAAATGAGAATAAGAGTAAAATGAAGACGTGTGCGAGGTTGGTAGATGGTAGGGGGATGAATATAGATTTGAATGGCGAGTTGCTTGAGGAGGCAGAGTGTTTTAAGTATTTAGGATCACATGTTGCTGTGGATGGAAGAATAGATGCAGAAGTGAATTTTAGAATGAATGAAGTAGGAAAGGTGCTGGGAGGAATGAAAAAAGTGTTTAGATGTCGTTAGCTTAGAATGGATGTAAAGAGAAGGCTGTATGAGGGCGTTGTGGTGCCAACTGCATTATATGGGGCTGAAACATGGAATATGAGTGTAGCAGTGAGGAAAAGTTTGAATGTAACGGAGATGAGGTGTCTGATGAGTATGTGTGGAATAATGCATATGGATCGAGTGAGAAATGATGAAGTGCGAAGGAAAACTGGAGTTGTTCGGGAGATGGCTGATCGAGTTGAGCAGAGGGTGTTGTGATGGTTTGGGTATATGAAGAGAATGGATAATGAGTGATTGGTGAAAAAGATAACTAGATCTGATGTGAGAGGTGTAAGGCTGAGAGGGAGACCACGAATAGGATGGATGGACAGTGTGAAGAGAGCGTTGGATGTGAGAGGGATGTCTGTCGAGCAAGGAAGACTGGCTGTGCGTGACAGAATTAAATGGAGAGAAATTGTGAATGAATAAGTGATGACACAGCCCTGGGGGAATATTCTCCTGCATTTGGTCTGATCAGTTAATCTGGTCAGGTGCGGGTAAGGAGATGGGTCTCTTATGATGTGACAAAGGTAAACCAGCTCTGCTGTTGGGCCCTGCTGTGGATATCACTGATTGCACTGCGCAGTTGACCCTCGTGCAGTGTGGTGTGGTGAGGATCTGTCCCTTCTCCCCTTTGGGGCTAAGATGCGAATGAATGTGTTTGAATGGATGAGTAAATGGGGAGTGTGTCGTCCTGTCTCGGCTACCTCCCTTTCCTTGGGGGAAGCAGCCTAGGTATATGGATAGATGGACTTCTTCTGCCTTATTGTTATTCTTATTATAATAATAATCATTATTATTATTATTATTATTATCATTATTATTATTATTATTATTATTATCATTAAGCTTTACGAACTAACTGACGAAGATTATTGTATTCGTAAATATTATTATTTTTCTGTCCTTTTTTTTTTCTTAGATCTTGATAATATACAGGAAGGTAATCAAAGGTAACATATTTACTTGTGCCAAATATTAATGACCTTGAGGGGTGTGTGAGTTGGGAGCAGGGCAGTGAACTGGCGGGGGACAGGGCGACGTGGAGGCGATTTGTTTGTGGCCACCCCAAAAGGGATTGAGGCGTCTGGCAATAGATAGATAGATAGACCTATCTTTGAAGGACATATACTCATTTTCGATGCAAATATTGGATATTTGGAACTGAAATATTTCAGACACTAATTGACTTACAGCTATTTGGTTGAATATGCTAAGATAAAAGTGTTTACTGAAAATTTTGGCTGAATATTTTGTCATTTAGCCTAGTGAAAACTATCGAATTCATATCTGCTCAGTATTTTCTTTGTCGCACGTTTTTGAGACAAGCACAAAAGCAGTAAAGCTGTAACTTCACAGAAATATAGCTCAGGCCTTTCTTACTATCTGAAAGAAATGTGGTTATAATTAAGCATAGAGCCAGCCAGTTATTGAGAAAAATGTAAAATGTACCCATGCATTCTTCCACTTCTTTGTCTTCAGATCTTGTTGGTATTACACAAGAAGCTGCCTTAGATTACCGGTAATCTAAGTACATGTTCCAAATATGAATGACTTTAAACTACTTTTAAAGGTCACAGACTTGTTTATGATGCCAACATTTCATACATTATATGCTATGAATAGTTATGGCGAAGCCACAGTAAGTAAATAGGTATCTAGTTATTATTATTTAATTATTATTATTATTAGTATTATTATTATTATTATTATCATCATCATCATCATTATTACTATTATTATTATTATTATTATTAATATTATTATTATTAATATTATTATTAAATGCAAAATGACGGTTTGCAATACACCACCAGGTCGATTAAACACCTCTAAGAGCGAGGCCTCGTAGCCACCTCGCCACCACTGGTCTAAAAGGTGTAAGAGCATCACGAAATGCGCATTACGTGATGCTCTTACACCCTTTAGACCCGCGGTGGCGAGGTGGCTACGAGGCCTAGCTCTTAGAGGTGTTTTATCGACCTGGTTATTATTATTATTATTATTATTATTATTATTATTATTCACTACTACTACTACCACTACTACTTCTATTACTGCAATTACTATTACTTCCACTACTAGATACAGTAGTAGTATCAGAAGTATTAATAATTCTGAATATTCCATACCTGAAAGGGAAAACAATTCTTTATTTCATCTCATGATTGAAATCCTCGTTCTTCTCACCAAAGCTAGTTGCCACGGCCCCACGCCTCGATATCTGGACTGAGATGGTTTGAAAATTTCAATATATATAAATGCCTGGCCTAGTAATTCCAGTCGTCTTTTTCAGATCTGTTATTCTTTTTTTTTTTTATAATTTTGTAGCCCAAATACTATAAAAAGACGGGCTTGAGACAACCAATCGCAAAATAGATATATGAATAAATTTAAATAAAAAATATCAAGATGTGTATTGTAACAGCTTTCAGCAAGCTTCTTGCAGGGAATGGGTTTGATTCGAACGTGCCCTCTGTCCTGAATGTCTTGTGGTTCATTTCATACGTGAAGGAAATTCTGGGAAAGTTATTCATTTGGTGACAGCTATTTCCTATTCGTCTGTAAGGTAAGAATGATGATGAGGAGGACACATTTAAGCTTCATATAAATCACTTCCCCACTTCCCTCCATCTTCTCCGCCGGACCTGTTTCCTCCTTTCCTTCACGTACTTTGTTCGCGCTTCCCTCCTTCTCCCTCTGTCTCTCATCCCTCTATCTAAAAACATTCATCAGTAAGTTATCTTTAGAATGATGATGATAATGATGATACATTAACACTATCTGGCAGCTCTCTTCCCAGCCCTTCTTGTACCTCTCATTCCCTCCTCTCCACATGCCTTTGTTCCCCCTCTTCCTCCCCTCCATCTAGTTTCCTCTTCTCTTTCGTTCTTTTTGTCTCTGTCTATTTGTCTGTCCTCAAGAATTCATCTTCATCATTATTGTAATGAAAATGATGGTTGATGATGATGATGATAACGGCAAAAATATTAATGCCATTTGGCTACTACCTCCCTATTCCCTCCGCCTCTGACTCTGAATATTTCCTCCATCCGATCTGGTTTCCTTCCCTCAGTCGTTTTCTTCGTTTCCATCGTTTCCTTCCCTTCCATCGTTTCCTTCTCCTCCATCGTTTCCTCCCACCTTTCTCTTCCTCCGTCTCTATGTTTCGTCTTTGTTCCAAAAGTTATTGCACAACATAAATTTTAAGTTAAATGGAGGAGGGTTTATAAGTACGAAAAGAAAAACAACTTTAATTTATGCAGTATGAAAAATAGTCCACCATTCCCTGCTATCCAAACTCCCTTGCTATGGTTTATCATCTTTTGCTCCACTGACTTCCTCGTATCTCAGCGACAGAATGATAAAAGTAGATGATATATATTCCAATTTCCACTCGATTAATGCCGGCGTGCCACAAGTATCAGTCATGTCTCCAGCGCTATTTCTAATTCATAATAATGATCTCGTATCTGACACCCATAAGCCAATTCACTCAGATGCAGACGACTCGACACTTCACAGTCCCTTCACACTTAAACATCCATGCACCCAGTTCAATATCTCTAACTCACAACTCAGTGCAGCATTCGCCATAAATCAAGAATTATCTAAGATAGCTGAATGGGGAAATAAATAACGTCGTGGCATTTAATGATAGGGAAAACCAGATATATACAATTTACTAATAGGCAAACATTGCCCTTTAGTGCTACTGTATTAATATTCCTTTCGCTAAAAGTGTGAAATTTTTGGTGTTTCACTTAACATTGCCCTCAAGTGGACCTCTCGTATTAGATCACATGCTAAAACCGCTTCAAAGAAACTTGGATTATTTTACAGAATCACTAGTATCATCATTAACGAGCAGTTAAATATAATTTATAGGAGTCATATGCCCTCTCAGATGGAATATTGTTCACCCTTGTGGAGTGGATGAGGAGAGGTTGCACGAAAGCAAAGGACAATGTTCAAAACAAAGCTATAAGAAATATTAATAACCCTGCCGTTACAAATCAACTACTGTACTTCCCCTACATGTAAGAAGGAATGTTGCCTCCCTTGCATTATTTTACAGATACTTTTATGGCAAATGCTCAATCGAAGTTGCATCCAATGTGCCACCTCTCCACGCTTTCCCTGTGCTAAACGGTGGTGCTCGTGATTGGACTGTCACGCTGTCGTATTGCAGAACTTCTGTCATAAGTTTTTTATTCCCCGAAGTGCATCTTTGGAACCTGCTTCCCCGGAATAGTTTCCCACCAAACTTCAACTTACAGCAGTTCAAGTCCAACTACTGCAGATTTTTTTTTTTTTTTTTATGAACGGAGGACACCTGTAACCTGGTGCATGGAATATTTTTAAAAAATAGTTTTTACTTCTTTTTTTTTCATGTTCTTTCTAAAAAAAAAAAAGTAGACAGGATTATTTAACGGGGTAGGAGAAGATTTAGGGAGAAAGGGGTGTGGAAGAGTTGGAGGTTGAAGTGTAAATTGCTAAAAATATGGAAGTAATTAATTTTTTATCTTCTTTGATATTATGTAAGTCCATTAGGATTTACAGATATAAATGAGTAATATACTTGTATATTTTAGAGTTTACGAATTTTTAGAGGGCAATTAAGGGTTTGTGCGGTGCTTATATGTTGCCTTGTAAGTTTCATGGTTTGTGATAGATCTCTCAGTGACAACAATGCGGGAAGCTACGGATAAATCGAGTCAAGGGTACAGCAACATTGTCTCTTACTGAGCCCGACGGAGTGGGTCTTACCGCGTGAGCTTACAGGAGGATTACTTACATTTCTTATTTATTATTTTAGGCATTACACTTAAATATTCTCATCAATGTTATCTACTATACATCTATTTGATGCTGACGTGATTTGCAAAAAAATCATTGATGAGGAGTTTTAACACGACAAATGCGGAAATAACCTTAGAAAGAAGTAGTACTTGAAAGCTTCCTTGACTGACGAGACGATCCTTAGTGTTGATGCTTGGTGTTTGTGTTGTGTGGTGATTCAGAGTGTATTTGAGTGCGCTAGCGTCATTTGCCGCTTGAGAGGAACGTAGGAAGGGAAGATAATCACTGAGAAGAAATAAGAACATTGTGGAGAAGAAAAGAAGGACTGTGGAAGAGACTGGGAAGGTAATATAAACACAGAGACGATGAGGGACTTTTGTGTCGTGCGGTCTGTGGGTAGGCCTAAGGTAAGGTTGCTTATTGCATTGTAGGTTTTTATGTATTTTTGGTGTGTGTGTGTGTGTGTGTGTGTGTGTGTGAGAGAGAGAGAGAGAGAGAGAGAGAGAGAGAGAGAGAGAGAGCAACTTAAAAAATATCAATCGGATATAACAGGTTACAGACACCAAGCAATCTCAAATCTCTGATATCAACCGACAAATGCCCCATTACTGCAAATAAACCTATTCACTAAAACGTTAATTATAATACTGTTCTATTGTGGACACTAATATCGATTCATTTCATTACGATATACAACGGGACGATGAACAATGACTTTTGAAATCCACTGGTGCGCTCTTTGAAACCCAACACATTTTTCGGAATACTATATATGAGTTCCTTAACCCGCGGCGTCCCGTCGACGTACTTCCACGTCCTCACGTTATGTCACTGCCAATCCCGTTGACGTACTTCAACGTCCTGCAGTTGCAAGGTTCATAATTTCCACAATTTTCAAAAATCGCACGAGATTTTCGATTCGCCCACATACCCAACCCTCCCCTACCTTCCCCCAGGCGGGCAGCGTCCCAGACCCCGCATGACCTGTGCTCGCCCTTGTCTCGGTCACTCACCTGTTAGCAGTGACCCAGGTCAGACATGGCGCGTAAAGGTCTCTCAGACAACAAAATACAATCCGCCCTGGATGCCTTCACTGGAGATAGTGTTCCTCCACTTGATGATCATGTGGTGGATCGAGATTATGTGCAGCCTGAGGAGGAAATAACAAGCAGTGATGAGGAGGTCCCTTCGCCCTGGAACAAGCGGTATGTCACGTATCGTAAGGCAAGGGAAGGCCAGCCTGCACCCAAAACACCTGCATGGACCTCTCTCCATCCCCTAGAGAGAGATTCTGATGAGGACGAGGATGAGGACGATGACGATGACAGCGGCTTAGGACGTGATGTTGCCTCGTGGTTGGGGAAGGAAAAAATCTCACCCCGAGGATCAGAAGGTGGGGCGAGAAGGCAAATAAAGTATGGCCTAGTGTTTTGTCTGGAGAAGGCGAAAGTGGTGTGGTGGGAGTGCGGGGTGAAAGGGAAGTGGTGTGAGGGAGGCAGCACGAGCACGTGGTGCACGTAGGCCTAGGGGAGAGGAGGTGGAGCCACTCCCCAGCACGTCTTTTGCCATACAATATTCCCAAACTTCCTCCACACAGCCCCAGGATGTGGGGAAAGGAAGGAAAGGGAAGGGAAAGGGTAAAGGAAAAGGGAGAGGGAAGAGAAGTGCGAGTGATGAAAGGCGCCGCTCTCCACCTCCCCCACCACCACCAATGTTGCGTTGTGCCTTCAGCCATGTTTCAGAGAGTACCATAACTTCCTACACTACTGAGACTGTGTGGGATGGTGATATGACGCTCAGTATAATCGTAAGGCCAGTCAGTATGTGCCAAGTCTTATATAAACTTGAAACGGGTGTAATGTTTGCAGGAAAGTAATGTATAAGTTGAGAAATAGTGTAAGTTGAACGAAGTGATATGAAAACTACACCCACTGTATAAATCTGGGAAAATATGACGCTCAGTATAACACTCTGGTCAGTAAATATTTGATAGCAAGAATATAAAGTGGAAACGGGTGTAATGTTAGCATGAATAAAACGTATAAGTTGAAAAATAGTGTAAGTTGTAATAATTGATGTCATGAGTACACCCACTGTGTAAATCTGCGAAAATATGATGCTCAGTATAACACTCTGGTCAGTAAATATGTGATAGCAAGAATATAAAGTGGAAACAGGTGTAATGTTAGCATGAATAAAACGTATAAGTTGAACAATAGTGTAAGTTGCAATAATTGATGTCACGAGTACACCCACATTCTGGTCAGTAAGTATGTGATAGGAATTATATAAAGTGGAATTTGTTGTAATGTTAGTAGTAAGGTATTTTATAAGTTGAATACTAGTGTAAGATGAAACAAATGATACCGCGATAACACTCCCTGTGTAAGTACGCGCTAATATGATGCTCAGTTGCATCGTAAGTTCTGAAATTATGTGATATCAATTATATCAAGTGTAAACATGTGCAATGTTAGTGGAGAATTATTATATAAGTACAAAAATAGGTTGTAAGTTGAAACAGTAGTCATAGCGATTTCACCGTGTGTGTTATTATGCGCTATTATTACGCTATATATTTACGTAAGGCCTGAAATTATCTCAAAACAGTTCTATAAAGTTGAAAAGTGTATAATGTTATTAGAAAAGTATTATGTAAGTAGAAAAAACACAATACGAGTTGAAACAACAGTCACAGCGAGTTCACTCACTACGTAAATAAGCGCTAACATTAAGCTAAATGTTATCAAAAGGCCTGTGAATACGTAAAAACAGTTCAATAAAATGTAAAATGGTATAATGTTATTGTAGAAGTATTATGTAAGTAAAAAAAATGATATGTATCATGATTTTCGAATGTTAGCGATTCATTGTGACCAAGTTGCCCGATTTTGCTCGTTTCGCATGATGGTACAATGCTTATTTCTGCTCTATTTTTGTATAAAATCCAATATACTCTTTTATCACATGTTTTTATGTTTGTAATAAATACATATCCACTTACTTTCATTGGTTTCCCAGACTTATAATACCATAGAAAACGTTAGAGGCTCAGATTGCCTACGGAGAACACGGGGCCAGGTGGGACCAAGGCATACCTGGTTAGGGTAATTATGGACCCCGGGGAACAATTTCTTTGTCACTGACCGTTGTTTCTGACCAAAAGCAAAAGTTTTAGCAAAAAAAAAAAAAAAGGGTCGAAAAATGGTCGGGATTGGGGAGTATCAGTGGTGAAAAAGTGGTTGGGACGGGGCGGGTTAATTGTTTGTCCTAAAACTGAAATGATAGTCCGGAACGCAACTGTTCACTTGGAGTTATAATGCCGGGCCTTCAACTCTGCTGATACTCTCTCCACTTCAGTTAGGCATAAAAATGCCACCTCTCCAACTTGAATGCAGGGATACGATATTTGATGGATAAAAAAATGATGCTAGTCACGAGCAAATGCCATGGGAAGGATGTGGAGCAGTGTTTTGCAAAATTTTCTGGCAGCAACCCTGAACACAGATTTTTTTCTTTTCTTTTTTTTTTGGCCTAGCGACCCTCAGGGCGGAAACATAATTTCAGTGTTTCTTCATGTAGTTTTATCCAATAAAATTCATTGGATAAAATGCAATGGACAGCTTAAAGTAATATTCAGTAAAATTTATTGAATAAGCTTAATAAATTTTACTTTAATTTAATATTAAACAAATTTCGATATTTTTTATGTTGATCGAAGAAAATGAAAGGCACAACTTCATGTAAATGTAATTTATTGCAAAATTAGCCAAGCAAAGAAAAAACAACTTTTGACTGGCAACTATAACGTTGTTTCATGAGTGGGACCTTATGACTACTGGTTCTTTGCTGATAAATTTAGTAAACAAAAACTGTGATTACCATGATGATGCTTTTCTGTGATCACACAAATGACAGGAATCTGATGTTATTATTATTATTTTTTTTTCAAATGGACTTAATTGCAAAAACTGAAGAGGGAGAAAACATTTAGTGGCTACCGTTATGTTCCTTCAATTTATGGGAGAGTTCTTCCAAATTTGGCCTGATGTTGACAGGTACAGCACACGCAAATCATCTGAGGATCATCCAGACGGTTCCTTGATTAGTCCTGATTGTTACAAGAACTGAAAATTCTTGTTCACAGAGGTACATGGTTAGAAAAAAGAGAAGAGCCTTTTCAGCCTCACGAGTCAGAATAAGCTTATCTTTGAGTTTAGCCCAGAATTCAGAATACGAGAGACTTTCAAAAGTTGCTTCTGCATCTGATTTTCCTGGAGATTTATAAGTTCTTCTTGAAAACCTGAGATATCTTCTCCAGCTTCCCTGACTTTCACATCAAGCACATTCCTGACCTAGCTATGTTGACATAGGTCAAAATGTTCTGCCAAATATCTATCCATTCCCTCTTGCAGCTTCTTCAGATGATCTCGAAAAACGCTTTAACGTCAGCAAGGGCTACTTCTGACGAATCTTCCAGCACTGCACTGAGTTCTGGAAAAGTAGCCATTTATGTCCCCTGCTAAGTTTCCTTTCCAAAATTCAAGTTTCTTCTTGAATTGGGCAATTTTTTCACCAATGCCCACCATAGTTTTATTTCGGCCTTGCATGTCTGAGTTCGGTTCATTCAGGTGCCTGAAGATGTCGCCTAAATCAGCTAGCTTTGCCATCCAAGCAGCATCTTTGAAGCAGTCGGCCAGTTTAGGTTTCTTCTCTTGGAGATAAACTTCTATTCCAGTCTTTAGTTCAATAACCTGTCCAAGAATGCGCCCTCGAGACAGCCAGCGGACATTACTGTAGAGTAGAAAAGTAAGTCCTGGTGATGTGATCTCATCTCTTCACACATATTATTGAAAATGGGTGAGTTCAAAGCACTGACCTTAAAAAAAAAAAAAATAACGGTTTGGATAACATCATCCAGAAACACATGGAGTTCCGGCTGGAAACATTGAAAGGCCAAGTTTTCCCAATATAAGAAACAGTCAATGATTGTGACACCGGGGTTTTCTCAGTTAATTCGAGTGACTAAACTTACATGACTTCCGATCATAGATGGAGCTCCACCAGTACACAGCCAAACAGTTCAGCCAGTCTAAGCTATGCTTCCTGAAAAAAAAAAAAAAAAAAATGTCCACCAAAACAAGTATGTCTCCACCAGTGCTGATTGTTGACAGGGCACTACAGAGCAGATATTCCTCCAGAATTCAGTCATATCCTCCGTACTTCACAAAAACCATGAGTTGAGGTTCGCCAGCAGTGTCCACAGATCCATCTATCTGCAATGAATATTTTCCTGCTCTATTCAGCGCCACAATTAGTTGATCCAATATATCTAATGACATGAGATCAATTCGACGCTGGATGCTGTGTTAGAAAGTGACACCAGTTCTACCTTCTTAGCAACATCTGCTCCACAAGTAGTTTTCACCCTAGCTACTGCTGCTGGTTTTATTAGCTCCACTCCAGTGTTATGAGGCTTTTTGCATTTACATTGGAAAGCCTTCGGCTTGTCTTCTTCTGCCACTGAAGTACATGAAATAAGCTGTAAAACGGAAGACGACCCGTTTTTCGTCAGTTAAGGAAGTTCCCTAGCACCTCTTCCTTAGGGATTTATCTTTGGATATGGCTGGTTAGTAACCTTTCGTACGTTATTTATGCTGAGTATGGCATTATTAAAATGGTTTACGTAACCCAGAGAAGGACAGTAAGGTGTAAAAAACAAAATAAATAATTTGAAGAAAAGTATTAGGGAGCTTCCTTAGTCCATGAGAATGCGGACCCTGAGGAAAGGACTGATATAATTGTGTTCTTATTGAAAAAAAAATAATAATAATCACAAAAACAATGAATTGCGTATTTTGCACCTGGCCAGATAATTCCCCTCCTGTAACCCTCTCTTGTGGCTGTTAAGTACCGTCATGGGCTTGGTGAACTGCGAAGTGAGTGTGAATTTTCCACCTTATTTTACCTCATCTGTCTCATTTTATCTTCCTCTGTTCGTCTATTCATCTACAGTATCCTCGTCTCTATCGTTTTCACCCTCAGTGCCTTGCCATCATATCCCTTTTCTCTGGCCTTTATCTAGGTTTCCACCCCTCCTTCCTACTCTTCCTTTTCTCTCCATACCCCTGTCATTGGTTTCTATCTTTCGGTTCTAGGCTGTCATTTCTTTCCCTTCTCCGTGTCATTTCTCCTACCATCGATATTTCCCCTCGTGTTATTCTCCATTCCCTATCCTTTGCATAATTTCCTTATCCTCTCGAAGCCACAATACTCAGTTAAATATTGTGTGTGTGTGTGTGTGTGTGTGTGTGTGTGTGAGAGAGAGAGAGAGAGAGAGAGAGAGAGAGAGAGAGAGAGAGAGAGAGAGAGAGAGAGAGTGGGAGGGGAGGAAGGAGGGAGGGAGGGAGAGGAAGAAAGAGAGAGACAGAGAATGGAAGGGCAGAAGAGAGGATGGAAAGAGAGGGAGAAAGAGAGCGAGGAGGGAATACAGTATATTCGTACATTAACAGAATATGTGTGTGTAATTCACCGGGTCGGTCAGGATCACTTGATGGTCGTGATCGTCAGCTTTTACCCTCCCGGAAGGGAGCTGGGAGCTCATATAGTCCGATCTAAGGGCAAGGCTGTGACCTTCACACACGCACACACCCGTCCCCTTGCTCAAGGGGGACAGTAACCACCCACTTCGTCAGTGAAACTTTTCGCAACCTGAGCGGGGCTAGAACTCCCGTCTACCAGATGGCAAGCGAGAACGTTACCACTGAGCCAGCGAGCGGTGTGTGTGTGTGTGTGTGTGTGTGTGTGTGTGTGTGTGTGTGTGTGTGTGTGTGTTTTATGCTTGGATACCTGTGAATGAGTGTGTTTATCTTAACTTCTGCCAACCTCTTCTAAGTAACAGTTTGGCTGCCCAGTTACACCGCCAAGGACAGACATAAGTTCACTCTCAACTGGTATAACCCACATTTTTCGGTCCGGGAATATTCTTCGTTAACACCTTCACCACGATGATTTTGCTGTATCAATGTTTGGTAATTCTGGGATGATTTTGATATAGTGATTGGGAAAGTTTTGGGACTGAATACTGCAAATGTTAAATCATTAATATCATGGAACTTTTGTAAATATAATCGTAAAAACTGGATCGATGTTTTTTGTTCACGGCTTTACTTTATTCAGTCACTTAGGGATGATGAGGAGCCTACACGTGGTGGTGCTATGTGGCGAAACTGTGGTGTCCACCCAGGAGCCCAAACTCCACATATTTCTCTGCACCTTGCCGTGGGAAAGACCCCGGTCAAACCCTGGTGAGGCGATGTCTACCACAAGGGGAGGGGGGGGGGGACGGATCCTTATACGGTGAATGCACCGTTCTGTACCTGTAAGACATCCCCACAGTAACAGATGTTTACCCGTGGTTGACGAGTTTGCATTACCAAACAGACCTGGATTCAACAACAACAACATCGACAGCAACACAACAACAACAACAGCAGCAACAACTCGGTCACTAGTCTCTGGGAATTCATATAATTGGCTATTAAAAATTCTCATCCAGTTCAGGTTTCTCGTTTCTTCTTCCTTATTCCTTGTCTTTCTTTCCGCAATTCTTCCATCTTTTTTTTTCTCTTGCTTTTCTCATTTTCTTCTTTAATATCATATACCTTCATCCTTTTTCCACAGTTCCTTCATTTAAATCATCTCCCTTCCACTTCCTTTCACACTTTCTAATTTTACTCCTTCTTCCTTCTCCCTCCTCTTTCCCTACTCCTCTCTTTTATTACTTCTAAATTTTCTTCCACTGATCCACACCTCCGATATTTTCCTTGAATCTTCATTCTGTACTTTTCATTCTCCATTTCTTTTTTTTTTGTTTTGTTTTGTTTCGCATACTTCCCCCTTTCTCTCTATTTTCCACCACCATTATTTATTCCTTTCCTGATTTTCCCTCTTCTCTTCCTGTTTTTCCATTCTGACCTCTTCATCCACTTTTCCCTCTGGTTCCATTTGTTTTACTTATAATCTCCATCATTACTTTTTTCTCCATGTTCCTCTTCTCATTCTCCGTGTTTGTTATCCATCCTTCCGTTATTCTCCATACCCTTCCTTTTCTTTTAACTTTCCTCCTTAGGCTATTCAAACTTCCTATGTTTTCCACAGTCTTCTTATTCTCTATGTATTCTTTCCCTCTCTCATATTCCACTTCATTTGTACTTTTCTTCTCTACTTACATTCAGTACTTCTGTATTTATCAATCGTCTCTAGTTTCTATCTTATTCTTTCACCGCCTTCATTTTCTACCTTTCCTTTTCTTTCAGTACTTGACATTTTATTTTCCTTTAATGCTTTTCATTATTTTAATTTCCACATTCCCCTTTCCTTCTTGTCTATCCTCCTTTTCCCTCTTCTTTAATTCTCTCCATGTTATCCATCTTTTTGTCCTTACTTGTTTCTTTCCCATCTACCCTTTCTTTCCTTAAACACTTCATCCTTCCCTCTTCACTTTCCGCCTATTCTGTCTCTCAATATTTTTTTCCTTCCTTCCCTTATGTTTTATTTTCTTTTTATCCGTCTTTTATATATCTTTTCCGTATTTCTTCATTTTTCTTCATGTTTTATGTTTATTTTCCATTCTTTTTGTCTAGGTTTTATGTTTATTGTCCATTTTTCTTCTAATTTCACCTTTTTCTCACGCTTCTTTCAATCCATGTTTTAGTTTTATTTCACATCTTTGTCCTTCATTCTTCATTTTCTTTCTTTACTTGTCTGTTTCTTAGCCCCAGCGACCTCTGTGCTTTTTAATCCTCATCCACAGCTTAATCCTACTTACTGTTTCACTCCTTTCTATATCTCAATCTTCATTTTTGTTTTCTCTTCTTTGTCTTTTCTAATGCTCTCTCTCTCTCTCTCTCTCTCTCTCTCTCTCTCTCTCTCTCTCTCTCTCTCTCTCTCTCTCTCTCCTTGTTGTAGATTTATACTTCCCTTTTCATTTCCACTTTCCTGTCTCCCTCCTTCTCTTTTCTTGCCTTCTTTTCTCTTTCTATCTCTACCTCTTTTTTCTTAGCCTCCATCTTCCTCCTCTCCCTTTTTTCTTGATGCTCCTCCGTCACCCCTCTTCCTCTCCGACCTCTGCTTCCCTCTTTCTCTTCTCCTCTCTTATCCTTAGTTTCCTTTTTCTCCACCTCTCTTCTCTTTTCCTTTTCTCTTTCTTCCATTCTTCCTCGTTCTCGCCTATCCACCTTTTCCTTCCCTTCATACTCTTTATCCAACCACTCCTCTTCTCTTCCTCTCATCCATTAATCTTCCTCCTTTCATCATCCTCCCTCAAGTTTTTTTTTACCTCCTTTCTTCTCTTTGGCATCCCTTCTCCTTCTCACCTTTTCCTCCTTCTCCACTTTTCCTCTTTCTCTCCTCCAGTTTCCTTGGTTTTATTCTCTCTTCCCTTTTCTCCAGTCTCCATTTCCTCTTTACTTTTGTTTCTTTTCTCATTTTCCTTTTTTTTTTTTTTTTTGTTACCTTCTTTTCTCTTCTCCCTCTTTCTTCTAGTCTCCCTCCCTCCTTCTCTCATATCTCAGTCTTCGTCCTTCTCTCATCTTCTTTCAGTTTTTCTTCTCTTCCCAGCCTCTCCCCTTTCTACTCTTACTGCCTCCTATATTTTTCGGCCGCCTTTAGCAAGGCGAGGCGCTATAGTTTTTGTCGATTTGTGTGTGTGTGTGTGTGTGTGTGTGTGTGTGTGTGTGTGTGTTTCCATCATATCCCGAAAAGTTGGAAACAAGTTCTCACCAAACCTTTAGGAAATAGCAACTGTGTGGATGTGCAAAATCCTACTACTTTTGGTGAGCAATTGATCAAGAACGACCGAATGCCAGCCGCCGTATGTGTTTTGAACATGAATTGGCTTTTTACGAAACACGGTGACTGAATTCCGTAGGGTTTTGTGAATTATCTTTACATTTGGTTTGATTGTAACTTACCTTGTCCACCAATATATTTTGGCGGACGAATAGTATTCGACCCCTGCATGTTTTTGTTTCATGTCTCCAGTCTTTCTCCTGGTCTCCCCCCCCCTCTCTCTCTCTCTCTCTCTCTCTCTCTCTCTCTCCAGGCATTCCTTCTCCCCTCTCTCTTTTATCTTCCCCCTTTCTTCCCTCAGTTTCTTTGTCTCAGTGTTTCTCCTTCCTTCTTCCATCCTCTTTATCTCTTCTCTCCTTCAAAGTCTGACTCATGCTCTCTTCCTCCAGCCTCCCTCCATGTCCCCTCTTTCTTCCTAACCATTAGCCAACCTGCTACTCAGTTTTAGTCTTCATTTTCCCTTCTTCGTCCTTCCTTCATCTTCCTCCCATCTTCACTCTGTCTCTGTACTTGTCTCCTCCTCTCTTAAATTCTCCCTTCTCACCCCTCTTTCTGCTCTAACCTCCTTTTATTCTCCGCCCCCTTGCCTCCCTCCTCCTTCCCTCTTCCACTATACTTTTCGCTTCCGTACCTCCGTCCGTCTTTGTTCTTTTTCACCACCTACGTGCCTCGCTTCTTCTTTCCATCTATCTCAACCTGTCATTCCCTGAGTTGTCGTGCTTCCATCCTCCTCCTCTCCTTCCACTTTAGTGCGTTTTTACTCCTTCCCTTCTCCACCTCCTCCCCTTCTTCGTCTCCGCACCTCCTTTCTCCTCTATTTCTCTCCACCTCCTTACCTACATCCTCCCACACGTCTTCTCTTTCTCTTCCCCCCCCCCGTACCTCCCTCCTCCACCTCCTCTCTTTCTCTCCGCCTCCCTCCTCTTCTTTTTCTTTTTATTTCGGCCTTCCAACCTCCTGCTCCTTTCTATTTCTCCACCTCCTTACCTCCCACCGCCTCCACGTCCTCTCTTTCTCTTCATCTCTGTCCCTGCCTTCTCTTCCACATCCTCTCTATTTCTCCATCTCCTTAACTCCCTCATCCTTCACCACCTCTCTTTCTCTCCTTTCGTACCTCCCTCCTCCTCCTCCTCCTCCTCTTCTTCTCTATCTCTCAGCCTCCGTCCCTCCCTTCTCCTACACGTCCTGTCTTTCTCTCCACCTCCTTACTTATGTCCCTTCTCTCAGCCTCATAAGAACTGTTACATCGTCTTGTGGAAGCATCAGT
The DNA here is from genome assembly GCF_032717465.1 of Coenobita brevimanus. NCBI lineage: Eukaryota > Metazoa > Arthropoda > Malacostraca > Decapoda > Coenobitidae > Coenobita > Coenobita brevimanus. The sequence goes on along the minus strand of NC_136958.1, from coordinate 29,835,436 downwards.
TTAGGAAAGCTTACTCTTATCACCCCTTGGCCCTCCTCCAGACCCACACCTCGGCACATGGGTCAGCATAGGTGCACACGATTCGGAGGTGCTCACAAGGCCATACACACTTACACACTCACACACGTACACAAACATGTATACATATGCTTTATCATCGTCGTCATTGTCATCGTCATTATAATCCTTCTCCTCCTCCTCCTCCTCGTCATCACCATCATCATTATCATTATCAGATTTTGTTTTACATTGTGGCAGGTTCACTCAGAGCCCTGCACACTTACACATACACACATGTACAGTTCACATATCATCATATATATATATATATATATATATATATATATATATATATATATATATATATATATATATATATATAGCATGGGTCAGAAAGGTTCACCTGACAATACCCCCACCACCACCTTGTTCTTCTCTGTGATAGTTATCTAGTAATATTTATAGATTTGATAGCAGCACACAACCTCAGCCCATTTCTTCTTTGGTTTACCTTTCCGTCGAGACACACACACACACACACACACACACACACACACACACACACACACACACACACACACACACACACACACACACACACACACACACACACACACACACTTCTATATACCTATATAATTAAACATATGTGGAAATTAATAAACAAATAAATAATACTACATACATATATGTATATACAGTATACATACATAAACACACTTATATGTACACTCACAAATACACACAGACTCACAAAAAACACACTCCATTATTGACTCACTGCCACCCTTGCAACACTCAGCAAGAGGACACTGCAAAAAACTGCTTAAGAAGAGAGGTGATAAAAACGTAAAGAAATTCAGTTTCCCAAACAGAGCAATTGATCAATGGAATGCATTACTGAATGAAATAGTGTGTGCCAAAACAATTCACAAATTTAAGGATATGTACGATAAATATGGTTTAAGACACGGGACAGTACGAGCTTGACTCATTCCTGTAAAGATACAATTAGGTAAGGTAAGAACACGCGCACACACACACACACACACACACACACACACACACACATATATATATATATATATATATATATATATATACAGTATATATATCCCATTGGAGCCCAGTGTCCCCAGTATTGGACAGAACTGGGAATTTTCAAATCCTAATAAAGTAGGGAACCTCCGGGTAGGGACCTATGAGCTTCGCGACTATGAGCTGATAGGCGGAGGGCGGTACGCTTAGGACCCTCCCAGAACAGTGCCTCGCCCAGCAACTCCGGAATATATATATATATATATATATATATATATATATATATATATATATATATATATATATATATATACAGTATACACTATATTATATATATATATATATATATATATATATATATATATACACTATATTATATTTACACATCCACACACTTTTTTCTAAGCACATAACGCTAATTCTCATTATCTCCCAGTACAAACACTATTTTTTCTCAAACCATAGACATTCATTATCTCTCCCTGTACACATAAATACTTACTCTCTCTCTCTCTCTCTCTCTCTCCACAAAACCAAAGACTGAGTGTGCAAGTAATGTAGTGTATGTGATGGGTGTGGGAGAGAACTGGATAAAATTCCATTGTACTGTAGTGTCCCCTCCTGGTCGCCCTCTTGGCGCTTTTTATTCCTGTTGTAGCTTAACCGTATAGTTCTAGTTTCACTTTATCTTTTTTTTTTTTTTACCTGGATACAACTGGTATCAAAGGCTTTTCGACGGTAAGACACTGAAGGAGTCGCAGTCAACTGAACCACTGCTTCTGCTTCCCCTCTTGTGTGCACTCTCTAGTCAGCGAGAGAGAGAGAGAGAGAGAGAGAGAGAGAGAGAGAGAGGAGCGTTGTTGGGTTGCTGAGGAAGTATTGAACAGTATTAGGGGAATTGCCTGCAGATGGTTTGGCAATATGGGGAAAATGATGAATAAAAGACTGGCCAGGAAAGGGTATGTTAGTAATGTGGAGGTAGAAGGGGAAGTGGTAGACCGGGGGACAAGATGGGGTGGATAGGAATATGAGAGAGAGGGGTGCGAGCTGGAGAGAGGGCACCCTGGTGGCTGAAAACAGGGGACATGGAAGTGACTCGTTTGTGGCCACTTTGCAAATTAAGGAGTTGGCTGGCTATATACACAGACAGATAAATGGTAGCTATCAGTTAAATGTACTTTTAGTCTCCCCCAGCAAAACAGCGTTCATAAATTTAATTTATGCCATCAGAAAACGATCTTTGCTATGTTGCGAGAGACTCGATGTAGTGCAGGAATTACCAATAAAATGTGTGTGTGTGTGTGTGTATATATATATATATATATATATATATATATATATATATATATATATATATATATATATATATATATATATATATATATATATATATATATATATATATATATATATCCCATCTTCAGACCTAAAACATTTAAAAACACGTATTGCAGTATTACATCAAATGTGCAGTATTACATCAAAAATCCATAACCCGGATGTCCCAGAACGTCCCATCAATGTCTGCAATTAGAACCTGTAATTATAATATGACTAAATTTCTTGTTCCCATAATGAATAGCCTCACCACAAACAACTTTACTGTTAAAAACTCTATCAGTTTCGTACAGGAGTTAAAGCAGCTTCAATTTCCACATCCTGTGGTCATGGCAAGCTTTGATATTAAAAATCTATTCACAATACCCCACTAAAAGAAACTATAGATATTTGCATTGCTGAATTTTATAAAGGACAGGAACTAGTCAATAATTTAACAAAGCTGCATTTCAGATCCCTTGTTGACTTAGCAGTTAATGAATCCATCTATCTATCTATCTATTGCCAAACGCCTGAATCCCTTATACGGGACGGCCACATACAAATTGCCTGTACGTCACCCTGTCCTCCGCCATTTCACTGCCCTGCTCCCAATTCACACCCCCTTCTCTCATATACCTCCCCACTCCATCCCTCCATCTCATCCTTGGCCTTCACCCCTCTCTCTCTCCCCCTCCACCTCACTCACATACAGTACACTCTCCTCGTCAGTCTCTCACTCTCCATCTTCTCAACATGGCCAAACCACCTCAATGTGTTTCTCCTAACGTTTCCTATCACATCCACATTCACACCACTACGTTCCTTCACATTCTCATTTGTCAGTCTGTCTCTCCATGTGACTCCACAGGCTCCTCTCAAATAACTCGTGAATCCATGTTCATATTTAATGGCAATATTTATAAACAAGTTGATCAAGTGGCTATAGGATCCCCACTGGGCCCCACATTAGCTAATATATTTCTGTTTTTATGAAGGAAAATGGTTATCAGATTGTCCTTTAAGCTTTAACCCAAGGCATCCCGTCGACGTATGGGTACGTTGCAACATTCTGCATTTGCCAGTCCTGATGACGTACTGGTACGTTGTGCACCAAGGTTCATAATTTGCACAATTTTCAATTTTCGCGCATGATTTTTCGTACGTATACACAGGACACCTTCCTCTATTCCTCTACAAGATGCCATCAGGGACAATGCCTTACACTGCATAACCTCCCCCCCCCCGCATGCCATTGTCTCGGCAATTCACCTGTTACCAGTGACCTGGCCAATAAAGACATTCAGGGCCAGAGTGATTCCCCAATCGATGACAATGTGGAGGACAAAGGTTTCATAGCATTAGAGGAAGAAACAGTCAGAAATGATGATCAGGTAATGTGGCAAAAGAAGGTCAAGTATGGTGATGAGTTAGTGAGTGAAACAATGCTTATAATGCCTATATTACTGTTTGAAAACCAATATACTCTCGTACTATATATAAATTTTTACCAAGTAAATAAATAAATACCGTTTATGAGTGGTGTGAAATAGTTACCCTCCCATAGAACTTGATTTCTTTGGTGCCAGCCTGTTAGAAAACCCAGTCAGGTAAGGAGGTACTGCTACCTGGATCGAGTATTTTAAACCTCAGGTGAGCAATTTGTCTATGAAATTTCGATGTTTCTCACCAAAAGCGGAGGTTTTAGCCCCCCCAAAAAAAAATCGAAAATACCTCGGGATTGGTCGGTGTCGGAGGTGCGAAATAGCTCGGGACATGACGGGTTAAACCAGTTTCTTATTGTAGGTATGTCGAAGATTGCTTCTTATTGTTCAAAGAATCTGATCATGCAAAGTTTGTAGACTACCTGAATTCCAAGAATTCTAGTATTAAGTTCACTGTTGAAATTGAGAATAATAACTTGCTCTCTTTCTTAGATATTCAGCTGACCAATTGTGGTAATTACTTAGGTACGTATGTTTACAGGAAGGAATCATTCACTGGTTTGGGTCTGAATTTTCTATCATTTGTACCTAACATATAAAAACTGATTTCAGTACGAACTTTACTTCATAGATGCTATGCACTTAGTTTAAACTGGACATCTTTTCATGATGAAATTGATTTCCTGAGTAAATTCTTCACCAATAATAATTACCCTGCTATGTTCTTTCCTAGGATGGTAAAAGATTTTTAAAACCAAATATTATGCGGCTCTAGGAGGACAGCAACTGCTGCTGAGGACATACATTATATTAATTTTCCCTTTTATGGTCATGTCAGTTATAATATTAGAAACCAGATTTTGAAAATACTCGTGTCTATTCTCACATCTCATTTACATTTGTATTTGTAAATTCTTTTACTGTAGGTTCATGTTTTCGATGCAAATATAATATACCAGAGCCGCTGTGCTCGAACATACCGGTAGTATATTTATATGCCTGTTCTAGCTGTACAGCTAGATATATTGGGAGTTCAGTTCGGAACCTCAAATAAATCTTGTGTCTGAGCACAAAGGCTTTTGTCACTGAACATCTTTGCCACTAACCCAGTGTTGTCAGAGATTAGGAATCACTGTTTCGATATGGGCCATACTTGTAACATAGATAATTTTAGTATTTTACATAGTCGTAATGATAGAGTGGAACTGCAAATTTTGGAGTCCTTGTACACACAAACTTAAGCATTCATTAAATAACTATGAATCATCAATAAAATTGTATACATTAAGATTACAATATTGTTTTGTTGCTATGAATCAGCTTTTTGATACGTTGTTCACTGATTCTTTACTTTGTTTTTTTTGCTTCACACTGGATTATTGATGTCTCAGAAGCTTCATAATACTTTTCCTTAGGATTGATTGTGTTCATGATTTTCAGTCATTGCTGCCAACTCACCTAGGTACAGGTAACACTCTCATTTTTATTTCTCGAGTTTGTTATATTTATGAAAATAGCTTTACATTTTGGCTTCATTCACAGAAATCAGTTATTGCTGCATGCTCCTTTTGGTAACATTTTTTCTTATGGAAATATTTTAACATTTGATGTAATACTGCAATACGTGTTTTTAAATGTTTTAGATCTGAAGATGGGATGTGTTTCCTGAAACTAGTCAACTGGAATAAAAATGAACTGGAAAATCATCTTGATTCTCCTTGGTTGATTCTAAACTATAAGATTCCCTACGGGCAACTCAGTTTTTTTTTCTTTTTTTTAAATAACAAAACAGGAAGGAAAAACAAATGAATAAAAAAAAAACTAATCCTTACACCAGACTATTGGTGTCCTATGTTCATAAAATATCTGCAACAGTTAGACTTGAACAGCTGTAGGTTGAAGTTTTGAGGGACACAACTCTGAGGAAGCGAGTTCCAAAGAGATGTGGTTCAGGGAATAAAAGCATTCTGATAGGCAGAAGTTCTGCAATATTACTGAGTGACATTCCAGTCATGAGCGCTACTAGATGCCTGTGTAGCAAGAGCGAAGGCATGGAGAGGTGGCACAATGGATGCACCTTCGTCTGAGTATTTGGTATAAAAATATCTGTAAAATAATGCAAGGAGGCAACATTCCTTCTTACCTTTAGGGGAGGTAGTTTATTAGTAATAGCAAGGTTATTAATAATACTAACAGCTTTGTTCTGAATTTTGTCTAGTTGTTTTAATGCAATCTCTCCACATCCATTCCACAAGGGTGAGCAGTATTCAAGCTGAGAGCACACATGACTCTTATAAATTATAGCTAACTGCTCGTCAGTGAAGAAGTTACGGACTCTGTACAATAATCCAAGTTTCTTTGAGGCAGTTTTAGCAAGTGATCTGACATGAGAGGTCCAGCTGAGGGCATTGTTAAGGGAGACACCGAGAATTTCAGTACTTTTGGAGATGGGAATAATTGTAGCACTGAAGGTAATATACGAATCTGGCAATATATGTCTATTAGTAAATTGTATATATTTAGTTTTACTAGCATTAAATGAGACAAGGTTGTTTTGTTCCCATTCACTGATCGTAGATAAGTCTTGATTTATAGAGATGGCTGTACTAAGTTGAGAGTTAGAGATATCAGACTTTGTAAATGGGTGTCTGAGTGTAAATGAACTGTGATGAGTTGAGTCACCTGCATATGAATGGATGGGACTGTGGGTGACAGATAAGAGATCATTATTATGAACCAGGAACAGGGATGGCGCCAGAACTGATCCTTGCAGCACATCGGCATTAACTGAGTGGAAATTGGAATATACATCATCTACTTTTACTCTTATTTTTCTGTCACTGAGATATGAGGAAATCAAAGGAACAAAAGACTTTAGTCCATAACAAGGGAGTTTAGACAAAAGGGAACGATGTCATACTCTGTCAAAAGCTTTCGAAATATCAAGGGCTACTGCATGAGTTTCTTCATGTAGGTCAATTGATTGATGGATGGTATGAGTCAGGAGATTGAGTATGTCAGTGGTGGATCTTTCGTGCCGAAAACCATATTGTCTATCACTAATTAAGTTGTTGGACTCAAGATGTGTGACTATGTGCTTATTAATTAAAGTTTCAGGTACCTTACCAAGAGAAGTTGTGACTGCTTTTGGTCTGTAATCAGAGGGGTCAGAGGAACTTTCTTTCTTAGGTATTGGGTGGATATTGGCTTCTTTCCATGAATTAGGGAATGAAGAAGTACGTATGCATAGTCTGAATAATTTAGCAAGAACAAAGGCAAGTACTGGGGAAAACTTTTTCAAAACAATAGGAGGAATTCCATCTGGGCCCGGAGCTTTGTTGGTAGGTAAATTGTCTAGGATGGATTTTACGTATCTTGTCTGTATTTTAAGTGGACCAACTTCGGGAGAGTCAAGTTTTAGTACCGGGACGTTCTGGCTGGCTTCCCCTATGGTAGAATTTCTGGCGAATGTACAGGCAAAGAGATCTGCTTTCTCACGCGGGTCATTTGTAATGTTGCCATCTGAAGTTTTTGTGGGGGAATGGGTGATGACTTGTTAAAGTTATTACTGAAAGAACTGAGAGTTGACCAGAACATTCTATTGTCATTAGGGTTGTTAAGTAGTTGTAATGCTTGATTTTGAAGAAAGTTTGATTTAGCGAGATCTATTGCAGCTTTTGCATGGTTTCTAGTAATTTTAAATTGAGAGAGTGATTCAGATGTTTTTGATTTTAAGTGAGAGTTATATGCTAATGACTTTTGGGCTGTTATTCTGGCAAAGGTGCTATCAAACCATTTTGGAGAGTTCGATCTTTTAGTGAACTGTTGACTTGGTATGAATAAATCTATACCAGCTAGTATTAAGTCGCAAATGTGGGAATGGGTAGAAATGGAATTACTAGAGAAGAAAGACTGCCATGGAATGTCAGTAAGATAATTTCTATAACCATCCTAGTTTGCCCCATTAAAGTGCCATTGGGTCACCCTGACAGGTTCAGAACGGGGAGGCTTCGGGGGGCTAACAAATGAGGCTTTGATGAGATTGTGGTCAGAGGATCCAAGTGGAGACAATACCTGTATCCTGTATTGATCAGGATGGTTCGTCAGGAATTGATCTAAGAGATGGGAATAATGGTCAGGATTATATGGTATTCTGGTTGGTTGCTTTACCAGTTGGGTGAGATTAAACGATACTACAAACAGCTTGCACTCTAAACCAGCATCATCAGTCCTGGCAGAATGCAATAATCATTCAACATTATGTATGTTAAAATCACCCTGAATGGTAATTTCAGTGGTAAGGTCAAGGTTAACGTTACTCAACTATGTGGATATGGAATCAAATACACTGGGTTCCAAAGAAGCCTTGGGGGAGCAATAGACTACACAGATATGTTTGGTAATATTTTGACAATTTAGTTTATACAATGAGCAATCAAAACTAGATGAAGTGAAGTTTAAAATGGTTTAAATTTGTGGATATATATATATATATATCTCTCTCTCTCTCTCTCTCTCTCTCTCTCTCTCTCTCTCTCTCTCTCTCTCTCTCTATATATATATATATATATATATATATATATATATATATCTATATATATAGATAGATAGATAGATAGATAGATATATATAATATATATATACGAGGTGTCAGAAAAGTACCAGGACTGATGTCACAAAAAAATATTTCAAATCCAAACTACAAACTACGAGTTGTCCCATTCGAAGTAATCCCCCTGGAGTCTAACGCACTTTCCCATCCTTCTCTGCCACCCTCCATGCACTCCTGGAAGGATTCTTCTGGGATCCTCCGCAGTTCTGTCGTCACGGCCATCTTGATGTCTTCCACATCTTCAAAACGGGTCCCCTTGATGACCCCCTTGAGCTTGGGGAAGAGGAAAATATCACACGGAGCAAGGTCGGGTGAGTAGGGAGGTTGCTCCAGCACGGCTATGTTCCTCTTGGCCAGGAACTGTTGGATGCTTAGGGCACTGTGAGCAGGCGCGTTGTCATGGTGAAGTAGCCACGAGTTGTCCTGCCACAACTCTCGCCTCATCTCGCGCACTGAACGAAGCAAACACCGCAGGATCTCTTTGTAGGTGTGCTGGTTAATCGTCTGGCCCTGTGGCAAGAACTCGGTGTGGACAATGCCCCTCACATTGAAGAATGCGATCAACATGGCTTTGACTTTGGACTTCGACCGTCTTGCTTTCTTCGGCCTTGGCGACATCGGACTCTTCCACTGAAGGCTCTGGCGTTTGGTCTCCGGGTCACACTCGAAGATCCATGACTCATCATCGGTGATGACACTCCCTAGCAAGTCTGGTTCGGTTTCAGGACGCTCGAGGATGTCCTGACACACCTGCATGCGCCAATCCTTCTGGTCATCATTCAGCATCTTCGGCACCATCTTTGCGCAGACTTTCTGCATACCCAAATCTTCGGTGATAATCTTCCAGACGTTTTCCCAGTTCATGCCCAGCACATTTACGATCAGTCGAACAGTCAACCGACGATTGCCACGCACAGTCTGCCTGACACGCTCAATGTTGGCCTCAGTCCTGCTCGTTGAAGGCCTTCCGCTCCTGGGGTCGTCTTCCACATCCTCGCATCCCTCTTTGAACCTCTTGTACCACTCAAAAACACGTCAGCGTGACATCGTCTCATCTCCGTACACTTGCTGCAGCATATATATATATATATATAGCTGAAAAGTGTAATTGTATATATTTACAAGGGGATTGGTGATGGGCCAGAAAGAGGAAATTATAGAGGCATAACAATTTGAACCAAATAATGAGGTATATAATGGAGAAAGTCTTAGAACGTATGATAAGGGAAAGAGTGAATGTTGATGAGGTGCAGTTTACGTTTATGCCAAAGGGGCCACTGATGCCATATTTGTTGTCCAACAGCTTCAAGACAAAATATGGAAGGAAAAGGGAGTTTTATTTTGCTTTTGACAGAATCCCAAGGATGTTGTGAAGTAGGCAATGAGAAGATTGGGATTGAGGAGTGGCTGGGGAGAGTGGTTATGGCTATGTGTGGCTATTAACTATCTATCTAACTATCTGTCATTATGTGCATGCTGGCACCCCAGTAAGAGTGAATGGTGATTTGAGTGATGCGTTTTTAGTGAATGTTGCTATGCATCAGGGGTCAGTCTTGAGCCTTTTATTGTTTGTCATGGTGCTTTAAGCTCTGTCACATGACGTCAGAAATGATCTACCATGGGAAATGCTGCGTGCTAATGACTTCGTGTTGATTGTAGAGAATGAAAAGGAGGCAGAGGAAAGATTTACCAAATGCAGAGACGGAATTGGGCAAAAGTTTTTTTTTTTTTTTTTGTGTCCGACACTGGGCATGGGCTTCACAGCCTGCTCTCAAGGCCCATTAGTCCTCCTACATACATACACCTTTCTACATGACACCACTTTGACACTAACGCCCACCGTCCATACTGAATACATGCTAGGGATGTCTCATAGAGGACTGGTGTATTGGTATTAGCGGGGGTATTTTTACGACATGTCAGCGGGTCTTCTGGTAGATCAGTAAAGTCTGATTTCATGAAATTCAAATCCTTAAACTGTTCCCTGCCCCAGCGGGGATTTGAACTTGGGTCCGGTAGGACTGCAAGCCACCTCTATACCGATTGAGCCACCGCCTCCCCCCAAGTGTAAATAAAACAAAAGTGATGATATTTAGGGTAGCTTGGGGTACTGTCAAAGCAGAGAGAGTGTGGCCTTGTGCAGTTTTCCACAAAGGTGTGGGAAGTAACTCTATCTATTCTTAACAAAAAAAAAAAAAAAAAATTGAAGCACCATTCCTATCATAACCTTCTTTCCAGTCGCCAGTTTTGGTTCCTCCACTGATGCTCCACTGGCAATCTTTTCACCTTCCTTTCAGACTCCTGGTCATTCTCTTTTTAGGACTACGGCGAAAGTTTTGCCATTGCACTTGACATCTCAAAGGCTTTCGATCGAACTTGACAAAAATACCTTAATTTCCAGACTGTCCTCTTACGGTTTCTCTCCTTATATCTGTGCCTTCATCTCTAGCTTTCTTTCTTGCCGTTCTATAGCTGCTGTTGTAGATAGTTACCGTTCTTCTCCTAGAGAAATCAATAGTGGTGTTTCTCAGCAATCTGTGCTATCACCAACTCTCTTCCTTCTAATAATCAATGACTTTTTAAGCTGTACATCATACCCTATTCAATCATTCACTGATGACTTCACCCTTCACTTTTCCTCGCAACATCCACCTCAGCAGTTGCTTCAACAAACAAGGGATGAGGTTATGACACACCTATTGCCTGATTTGGCTCATATCTCTGATTGGGGTAAAAGTAATTTTGTCATTCTTAATGCATCAAAAACTCAGTTTTTACATCTTTCTACCCGTCAAAATCTACCACAGGAATATCCTCAGATTTTCAACAATACCCAACCCAATCGTCCATCATCTTGAACACACTTGGGGTTTCATTCTCACGAGATTTATCTTGGAAAGATCATCTTACTTCTCTTGTAAAATCTGCTTCAAAGAGATCAGGTATGCTAAAACCGACTCCATGCCTTCTTTACCTCCATACGGTATCTGACTTTAAACATAGGTTTTGTTCGCCTTTGTATAGAGCGCAACTCTCATTTGTGAGGAGGCTCCCACGTACAGCTCTTCTCAACATTGTGTAGTCAAAAACTTATTATCTCGTTAACTCTCCTCTTACTGGTTCCCTTCAACCTCTATATCTTCACTGCAGTGTTGCACTTTTATTTCTTTTCTGTCACTATGTCAATGATCACTGTTCCTCTGAACTGTCTGTTTGCATCCCTCCATCACTACGGAGGGCATGTATCACCCTTCTAGCAGTAAACTCTCATCTCTTTTCTGTCCAACTCTCTAATCCAAGAGTTAACCGTTACTTCCAGTCCTTCATGTAAGCAACTGGTCAGCTCTAGAACTGTCTTCCTATCTGAATTTCTTACTACCAATTACCTGTAATCTTTTTAAATCCAGTGTGTCCAGGCATCTTGAATTGAATGGACCTTGAATTTGGCTTTCTATTTTCTTGTACTTACTTTTTCCTGGAGAGAACAGTTTCCAGGCATCTAGCTTTTGGTTCCTTCTTCCTTGAAAATGGGGTTTGTTTATATATATATATATATATATATATATATATATATATATATATATATATATATATATATATATATATATATATATATATATATATATATATATATATATATATATATATATATGTATAGTGGTAGGTGGTGGCGACCATCATCCACTCACTTGATGTAGTGCTGCCTAGTTCTTCCTTAGCCTTTATCATTCTTTTTCTGTGCCTGCCCTCCTCTCTTCCTATTTCTCCCATCTTTCCTGTCACTACCTAATGCTTTTCTTTCCGTTATAGGTGGCTTTACATTGAGTGACAAGCCAAATGGTTTCCTGTAAGCCAAGAAACCATTTACAACGCTGGGTGGTAACCATATAACCAAACCATACGTGCTCCCTACGTGTCAAGCGGATTGGTGGAGGGTTAGTACCCCTCCCTGTAAAACAAATAACTCAGAGTAAAATGGCTACCCCGTACGGGATTATGGCGTCTGGCAATATATATATATATATATATATATATATATATATATATATATATATATATATATATATATATATATATATATATATATATATATATATATATATATATATATATATATATATATATATATATATATATATATATATATATCCATCCACGCATCATCCAATCCTACATTGCCCCATGAGGAGCCTAGGAGCCCTGGACAAGGCAGTTGGTCCCGACATTTAAGATGAGTGACCAGCCTCACTCATCCCTGAGTGGCATTACATGAGCAATCAACCTGCACCACCCCTTGGATATAAACTTTCACCGGCTCAGTCCGATTGGAGCTCAGTAATTACTCACTAAACCACAAGGTGCCAAAATTTGGCTATACGGTTGACACCCAGCCACATAAATGGTTTCCTGGTGTACAGGAAACCATTTGGCTTGTCACTCAGTGTAGAGTTACCCACAGGCAGAATGAAGAGGAAAGAATGTAGGAAAGAAAGACAGAAGAGGGAGTGTAAAGTCACCCGTAGGCAGAAGGACGAGAAAAGAATGAAGGAAAGTTGGAGAGGATGGAAGGGAAGAAGGATGAAGGAGAGGAAAGGGCTGACACCCGACAGAAGCACTACATCGAGTGAGTGGATGGTGAGCGCCCCCACCAATATATGAAATATATATATATATATATATATATATATATATATATATATATATATATATATATATATATATATATTTTAGATAGTGAATGGAGGAAGGAGAAACAATGGAAAAATAAGAAGTCCATGTGCCTAAAGGCATCCTCCAATCATAAAATATTTATAACAACTGGATTTAAATTGAAGTGGATTAAATGTTTGTGGGAAACAACTCCCAGGAAGTGAATTCCAGAGAGTACGGTAGTAGTTCTGGGGATAAATGAATTTTGATAAGCAGAGGTTCTGCATTGCGGGGGAGAGAGTGTGAGTTCATGGGTGCTCCCAGCTGCCCAAGTATTTCGGGGGAAAATGTGAAGGGGAGGCACAATTGAAGCCAGTTCGTCAGAGCACTTACGGTATAAGTATTGATTAATCTAATGGCTTTATTTTGAATTTTGTCCAACTGCCTCAATGCAACTGCTCCACATCCATTCCACAGTGGTGAACAGTATTCGGTCTGAGAACGCATATGACTTTTGTATATTGTGACCATCTGCTCGTCAGTGAAGAACTCACGAACTCTGTACATAAGTCCCAATTTTTTGGAAGCATTTTTAGCAAGGGATTTAATATAGGCTGTCCAGCTTAGGTTGGGGTTTAGAGTAACATCTAGGATATCAATTGTAGTGGATATGGAAATATTGACATCATTTAAAATTATGTGAGTGTCTGAGGGATTCTTTCTGTTGGAGAAATTAATGTATTTAAGTTTCTGAGCATTAAATGAGACCAGATTTGTCTGTCCCCATTGATTAATTTTAGAAAGGTCCTGGTTCACAGAAATTGCTGTGTTTATTTGGGAATTTATATTATCAAATTGTGTAAAGGAGGTACTAAATGTGAAAGAACTATGAAGGGCGAGTCATCAGCATAAGAGTGTATTGGGTTGTGAGTGACAGATAGGAGATCATTTATATGAATGAGAAAGAGGGTTGGTGCCAAAACTGATCCCTGAGGTACGCCAGCATTTATGGAATGAAACTGAGAATAAATTCCATTTATCATGACCCGAATTTTTCTATTATTAAGGTAGGAAGAAATTAGGAGAACCAGTGATGCAAGGCCATAGTGTGACATCTTAGATAATAAGGCCCGGTGCCATACTCTGTCAAATGTTCTTGATATACCAAGTGCTACTGTGTGTGTTTCACCGCGTTGGTCTATTGTTTTGTTAATCTGATGGGTAAGAAGGCAAAGAATATCTACAGCTGAACGTTCTTGTCTAAATCCATATTGCCAATCATTGACTAATTTATTGATTTGTAGATGCTTGATTATGTGTTTGTTAATTAGTGTCTCAGAAATTTTACCGAGAATGGAAGTTATTGCAATTGGTCTATAGTTTGATGGATCAGAAGTTGCCCTCTTTTTAGGAACAGGATGGATATTTGCTTCTTTCCAAGAGGCTGGAAAACTTGAGGTACGGATGCATAAACGGAAAAATTTTGCCATTACAGGAGCCAACACTGAGGAGCAATTTTTAGGTACTATTGAAGGAATTTCATCTGGACCAGTGGCTTTGTCTGCTGAGAGATTCTGTAATACAGTTTGTACGTATCTGGTGTGAATCATGAAAGGAGGTATGTGAGGGGAAACAAAATCAAGTACAGGAATATTGTGATTTTCTGTATTTAGGGTTGAGTTTGTTGAAAAGATGTCAACAAGAAGTTTGGCTTTTCCACGTGGGTCACTTACTAGATTTCCATTGGGGGACACTAAAGGTGAAATGGTAGAGGTGGTAGTGAAGTTAGTTTTGAATGAATTAAGGGTTGACCAGAATATTTTGTTATCATTTGGGTTGTTTGGTAGTTTGTTAGTTTGTCTATGTAGAAAGTTTGATTTAGAAAGATTGATAATAGTTTTGGCATGGTTTCTGATATTTCTATAATAGTTAAAGGCTTCTTTGGTTTGGGTCCTTGTATAAGTGTTATAGGCTATTGTTTTATGTTCTGTTACTCTAGCACAACTGTGGTCAAACCATTTAGGAGAATTACATTTTGATGGATGGATGGACATCTTTTTCTGTAATTATGATGGGGAATGAATGTTTCCATGCCGACTTTAATGAAATCCTGTATGTTTCCCTAGTGTGGAATTTACATCTTTGGAGAAAAAGGAGGTCCAAGAAACATCCATGAAAAAATTATGGAGTCCCTCCCAGTCTGCCCCATCGTAGTGCCATTTAGTCACCACGACAGTTTCAGAGCAGGAGGTTGTGGTAGGTGTTAAACTGGTGGCTTGAATCAGACATGATCCGAGGATCGGAGGGGGGACTTCACTTCGACATTATAATTATCTGAATTGGTTGTTAGAAACAAGTACAATAGGTGGGGATTTTGATCAGCGTTGTCTGGTACACTGGTGGGTTGACTGACTAACTGGATGAGATTCACTGAGTCTGCAAATAGATCACATTCAAGACCAGAGTCATCAGTTCTGGCTGCATAAGTAAGCCGTTCAACATTATGGACATTACAATCACCCAGAATAGTAATTTCTGATACGGTATCAATGTTGAGGACACTTAGCTGTGAAGACAGAGAGTCAAATAAACTCGGCTGCGGAGAGGCATTAGGGGAACAATAAACACAACAGAAAAACTTAACTTTACCAAAAGAATTTAATTTGTATATGGAATAGTCGAAATAAGGACAATTAAATTTAGTAATCTCCTCCAGGGCAATTTCTGATTTAGCAAGGAAGCATACGCTTCATTTGGGTCTGAAATTTTGAATCAAGATATAACCGGGAAAGTTAAATCTAGCTAAATCAGAGGTGGAGCTTACTTGTGTCTCTGTCAAAAATAGCAGATCAGGGGATTCAAACTGGAGGAAATTTTGAACAGAGTTAATGATGGAGTGAAGTCCCCTAATATTGCAACAGAAAATTTTACTGCACTGACGAGCAGATTTATGGTGCTGTAACACTGGAAGTGTCACAGTCACTTGATGAAGACTGGGAGGGCCCTGTGCAGAGAACCCAGCCCTGCCGGTGGTGGTCACCTGAGAAACCATCGCACTAATTCCCAGTATAGCAGCAGCCATGGTTCTTTTTATGGGAGGGAGAGCAGGGATGTGTTGTGAAATGTGAAATGACAAGATCGGTGTTTTATGGAGAGAGGATAGCTGGCTTAAGGCAATGTGCTATGATGTGGATGTGTGTGTTGTGTAAAGAGGGTAGCCTGATGCCCTTTGATGCTTGAGGCAGAAAGATGTGTAACCAGCTACCAAGGCCAAGGAAAGAAAATGGAATCCAAGCTATTCTCTCAGTCTCCCGTTACCTTGGTGGTAGTGCTTCCCTGGGCGGGGATGCCTACCCCTACTATATATATATATATATATATATATATATATATATATATATATATATCTATCTATCTATAGATAGATAGATAGATAGATAGATATAGATGGATAGATATAGATGGATAGATATAGAAAGGTAGATATAAATATATATATAGATATATATAGATCTATATAGATATATATATATATATATATATATATATATATATATATATATATATATATATATATATATATATATATATATATATATATATATATATAGATAGATAGATAGATAGATAGATATATGTAGATAGATAGATAGATAGATAGATATATGTAGATATATATAGATATATATATATAAATATATATAAATATAAATATAAATATATATATATATATATACATATATATATATATATATATATATATATATATATATATATATATATATATATATATATATATATATATATATATATATATATATATATATATATATATATAGAGAGAGAGAGAGAGAGAGAGAGAGATAGATATAGATATATATAGATATATATATAGATATATATATATAAATATATATATATATACAGTATATATAAATATATATAAAGATGTATGTATATATATATATATATAAATATATATAGATATACAGTATATATAAATATATATAAAGATGTATGTATATATATATATATATATATATATATACGCATCCCCAGTTGTACAGTGGTAAAGTGTGCTTTTTCATACACTGGAGAGCTTGGGATCTAGCCCCACCAGAGTAATAAACTTTGGGAGCATTCTTCCGACCACGTACTGCTTTGGCAGACATAAGGGGTGCTGTGGTTGAACCAGTGTCGCATACTATAAAGTATGCTTGCACCCAGTTGGCTTGCGCGGACCGATTACACTTGGTTCACAGACTACGCACACATTCAGAGCCACTCTTACACTACACTCATACTTACAAACACTCCGCATCCTACATACAAACTCTGCTAGACAGCCTAAGGCACTTGGTAGAGATACATAGGCTGTATCGTCCCCACTTCGGTTGAGGTAGGTTGGTCCAGCAGTGGACACTAAAACGGACGAATATATATATATATATATATATATATATATATATATATATATATATATATATATATATATATATATTGCCAAATGCCTCAATCCCGTTTGGGATGGCCACAAACAAATCGCCCCCAAGTCGCCCTGTCCCCTGCCATTTCACTGCCCTGCTCCCAACTCACACACCCCTTTCTCATATACTTCTCCACCCCATTCCTCCATCTCATCCTCGGCCTCCCCCTCCCTCTTCCCCCCTCCACCTCACTCACATAAACTCTCTTCGTCAGTCTTTCACCCTCCATCCTCTCAACATGGCCAAATCACCTCAGTGTGTTCCTCATAACGCTTCCTATCACATCCACATCCACACCACAACGCTCCTGTATATCCTCATTCGTCAACCTGTCTCTCCATGCAACTCCACAGGCACCTCTTAAATAACTCATTTCCACTGCTCTCACTCTTGACTTATGTCCTTCCAACAACGTCCAAGCTTCACTTCCGTACGTTAGAGTTGGTATCACAATACTGTCATGTAGTAACTTTTTCACTTCCATGCTCACTTCCCTGTTTCTTATCACTGCTTTCAAAGAACCAGCAACCTTTCTTCCCTGCTGTACCCTTTCAAGCACTTCACCATCTAAACCTCCATCCTTACTCATCACACTACCCAAGTACTTAAACGTACTCACATTTTCCAATTCCTCACCATCCAACCTCGCTGTCCATTCACTGACTTCACCTCTCTCAAAGACCATCATTTTACTCTTCCCTACATTCACCTTTAGATTCCGTTTCTTACACACTCTCCCAAACTCATCCACCAAGCCTTGCAGCTCCCCTTCGTCTTCAGTCAACAACACAGTATCATCTGCAAACAACAGTACAGGGAGTTTCCAAACACTATCCTCTCTCACCAGGGCCACTCCAACATCCACTACCCTACCTTGTACCTCTTTTATTACCCCATCCATGTACAGGTTGAACAACCATGGAAACATGACACATCCCTGTTTCAACCGAACTTTCAAAGAGAAAAATTCACTTAGTTCACCATCCACACACACTGCAGCCTTCGCACCATCGTACATACTCTTCACAGCATTCAACAACTTCCCATCTACTCCATATATATATTCTTAACACTTTCCACAATCCTTGTCTATCCACCCTGTCATATGCTTTCTCCAAATCCATGAAAGCCACATACAATTTCTTTCCCTCCTCTAGAAACTATTCCACTAAAGATCTAAGAATGAATATCTGATCTACACAACCTTTCCCCTTCCTAAAGCCTCCCTGTTCTTCTCCAACTAATTTCTCTGTTCTTTCTCTAACTCTATCAATAAGTATCCTACCATACACTTTTCCTATTATAATAAGAAGACAAATGCCCCTATGATTACCACACACTTCTTTTTCCCCTTTTCCTTTGTACAAGGATTTTCCAATCCTCCGGGACTCTACCTTCCTCCCAGGCCAATCTGCACATGTTCCACATCCATTCTACTACTATCTCTCCCCCATGCTTCAGCATTTCACCACACACTCCATCAATTCCTGGGGCTTTCCCCGATTTAACTTTCTTCATTGCTTCCAGAACTTCTATCCTACTGATTTCTTCCTATCTTCTCACCTCCCTCCTTCTCCCAGCCATTCCCCAGCCACTTATACTCGCATTACTTCCATCCTCTATGTTCAACAATTCCTTAAAGTGTTCTCTCCATCTGGTCACTTTTTCTCCCTTCTCCACTAGTAATCTACCATTTTTATCTTTCACTTCCCTGCTAACTTCACTTCCACCCTGTCTTACTCTTTTCATCTCTTTCCAGAACATTTTCTTACAGTCCCTCCACTTTACACTCAAATTCCTTCCAAATTCCTCATCCACTCTCTTCTTACTCTCTCTTACTAATCATTTCACCTCTCTCTTTCTTTCTACATATAACTCCCTCTCCCGCCTCTCAACTTCTTCCACGCCCCTATTTCTCATCCATTCATTGTATGCTTTCTTCTTTTGTGCCACAGCCTGTTTCACCTCTTCAGTCCACCACTCTGTCCCTTGCACCCCCCTCCGTCTTCTCTTCCTTCCACACACCACATCACATGCTGCACATATTTCTTCTGTAAATATCCTACACACACCTTCCACGTCTCCCATCTGCTCCAATTCATATTTGCCCAATCGTTCCTCCACTTCTCTCTTATACTCTGCCTTTTTCTCATCCTCTTGTAACCTTTCCACTCTCCTTGCAACTACTCCTTCCTCTCGTCTTTCCCTTCTTCTATTCCTCCATCTTACTTGAATTCTAATTCTGGCCACCACCAAGTAGTGGTCAGAAAGTCCACTCCCCCAACCTCTATAAACTCTTTCATCCATTACACATCTTCGCATCCTTTCATCCACACCCATATAACCAATCATTGCCTTCCTTTCATTCAGTTCACCACCCACCCTTCTCATCACTCGCCATGTATACCTGTGGATCATTTTGTGCCTGAAGAGGGTATTGGCTATCACCAACCCCCTCCCAGCACAAATGTCCACTAACGCACTCCCATTCTCATCTATCTCAGCAGGCACACCCCACTCACCAACTATTCCATCCACCTTCACATTCCCAACTTTACCATTCATATCACCGATCAAAAACACTCTCTCATTCCTTCCAAACTTTTCCATGCACACTTCTACATTTGTCCAGAACTCTTCTCTCACTCTTCTAGCACGATCTTGCATTGGCGCATACACACACACAATCGCCCACATTTGTATTCCAACTTTCAACTTTACCCACACAATCCTTGACCCAACTGATCCATACTGTCTTATGCTCCTCTTCCATCTTTTACTCACAACTATACATACTCCTTCCTTTGCCCTCTCATTCTCACCTACTCCTGCACATATACCCCATCCATACTCCCATTCTCTCACACTTTCTCCTCTCCATTTTGTTTCAGTTATTCCACACACATCCACTTTCGCACCCTCAAGCACATGGACAATCTCTCTCTCTTTCACCTCATCATTCGCTCCCCTTACATTCCACGTTCCGATAACCATGTCCTTTGTCCGGTCCTTGGTCGTCATCGTTTGGTCAGTCCTTGTCCGAGGCTTATTGTTTGTTTTTTTAATTAGTTGTTTTCCGGGAAGGGGCACTAACCCTCCGCCAACCCTTTTAGTTGCCTTTTACGACAAGCAGGGATACTGGGGGAGTATTCTTGAAAAAAAAAACCCTACCCCCAGGGGGTATATATATATATATATATATATATATATACTGGAGTCTCATTTATCCGGAAATCATGGGACTTTCAAAGTTATATTTAATTGATTTTTTTGGATAAAAGATATTGTAATAATATATATGATACAAGGGAACAATATTGTACTCACCCATCACCCATTTCTGGCGACGTTTAGCCCACCACCACCACCAGCACCCCAAAAGCCACTCATCCATCACCAAAACACTTATTACACTGTAGTAACTATGTATGTAACTGCAGTTTTGTAACTGTAATAGAAACTGTCAACTTAAAAAAATCTCTCACTCAAATAAACTTAAATAAACCTTCACCAAAACAATTACGTAATTCACTGTAAGCAATTCGAACAAATAAAGTCTTAAACCTAATTGTTTTTTTTTTTTTCATATTTTCTGTTTCCTGATTCAATCATTTCCACATCACCCACATCGTCTCCTACATCATCGAAATCTTCCGAGGTGGTGGATGGGGGCTGGCACAACCAATGCTTGCTCTAGTGACTAGCAGAGCAACCGCAACGCTAGTGGTGCGAAACAAGCCTGCCATGTTTGAATTTTCGGATAGATTTCAGATTTTTGCGGTTAATGAAAATGAGAACGTTTTAGTCAAACTTACGGTTAATGGCATATTATGATTAAAAGAATTTCGGATAAAAGGGACTCCACTGTATATATATATTCACAGCACATCAGCAATGAAACCATGGTACCGTAATTTCCATGTAAGAATTGTGAATACAAGTATCTGAGCACAGTGGGATAAATTACCGTGCAGGGTAGTTTTTGCATGAGATGTCCTTCTCTGCTGTTTGGGAATCATTCACTAAACAATTATTACCTTTTCACAGACAACGATTTCAAATTATTGGTTGATTTGGGACTCAGCAGGATGCATTTTTTAGGAGAAAGATTGTCAGTTAAAAAGCCTAATCCAGAATATAATGTTGTAAACACTTCTTAGTGATTTGACAGTTTGTTTTCTGCTTCAAATGTTCATTACTCTTTGTTTTGTTGTTAGTGTCTGACCCGGTCACTCCACGGAACCCAGAGTGTGAGGGTTAAGAGGTGGTTCTTGAGAGCTCTGTACTGTACATTAACACTTCCATTTACAGAACATGAGATAATACTTCAGAACTTAATATTATAGTATTCCACAGATCACAAAATAGCAATAGGGAACAAGATAGCACTACGCAACATATATAACACTGCAGAATAGGAGATAATGCTTCAAAGTATGAATAACATCATTGTAGACGTCCATATCCCCAAGATCAAACAAAAGATACCCTGAGGCACACGAAGGAACACCCTAAAACACATAAAAATGGATGATAAATATTGTAAATTTATAAGAACAAGCAAAAATGCACCCAAGAACTCAAGAAAGATAACCCAGGGACACATGGTAGAACGCCCCAGAACACTAGAACGATCCCTTAGAACACACGAAAGATCGTCCTAGAACACAATATAAAATACTCAAAATGATAAGAACTACCCTCCAACAACACAAGAAAGGTCGCCCTAGAACACACTAAAGAGTGCTGATAAGCACGTGAAAGCTCTCCCAAGAAAACATGAAAGATCACCCTAGATCACACAAGAACAAAATATAACACCCGATAACACACTAAAGGCTGGTGTTTATGTTGGTGCTGGTGCTAATGCTGATGTTGCTGTTGATGCCGGTGTTAGTGCTGGTGCAACTGTTTGTATGGTGATGGTCCTGGTGCTGGTGTTGGTGTTTATGCTAGTGTTTAAGTTTGTGCTGATGTTGTTGGTGGTGCTGGTGTAGGTGCTGGTGTTGGTGTTGGTGCCGGTGCTAATGCTGGTGTTGCTGTTGATGCCAGTGTTGGTGCTGTTGCAACTGTTTGTATGGTCATGGTCCTGGTGCTAGTTTTTAAGTTGGTGCTGTTGATACTGGTGCTGGTGTTGATACTGGTGCTGGTGTTGATACTGGTGCTGGTGTTGATACTGGTGCTGGTGTTGGTGCTGGTGTTGGTGTTGGTCCTGGTGTTGGTGCTGGTGTGTATGTTGGTTTTTGTGTTTATGTTGGTGCTGGTGATGGTGTTTATGTTGGTCCTGGTGTTGATGTCGGACCTGATACTCATGTTAGTGTTGATGCTGGGGAAGGTGTCGGTGTTAATGTTAATTTTGGTATTGGTGCTGGCGCTAATGCTGATGTTGGTGTTGATGCTTGTGCTGGTGCAGATGTTAGTGTCTACATATATATATATATATATATATATATATATATATATATATATATATATATATATATATATATATATATATATATATATATATATATATATAATATAATAATATATATATAGATAGATAGAGAGATAGATATAGATATAGATATAGATATATAACTATCTATCTATCTATCTATTTATCTATATTTCTATTTATATATATATATATGTATATATATATATATATATATATATATATCTATCTATTGCCAGACGCCTCAATCCCGTTTGGGGTGGCCACAAACAAATCGCCTCCAAGTCGCCCTGTCCCCCGCCATTTCACTGCCCTGCTCCCAACTCCACTCCCCCACTCTCATAGACCTCTCCACCCCATCCCTCCATCTCATCCTTGGCCTCCCTCCCTCTTCCTCCCTCCACCTCACTCACATACCCTCTCTTCGTCAGACTTTCACCCTCCATCCTCTCCACATGGCCACACCACCTCAGTGTGTTCCTCATAACGCTTCCTATCCACATCCACATCCACACCACAACGCTCCTTTATATCCTCATTCGTCAGCCTGTCTCTCCACGTGACTCCACAGGCTCCTCTTAAATAACTCATTTCCACTGCTCTCACTCTTGACTTGTGTCCTTCCAACAATGTCCAAGCTTCACTTCCGTACGTTAGAGTTGGTATCACAATACTGTCATGTAGTAACTTTTTCACTTCCATGCTCACTTCCCTGCTTCTTATCACTGCTTTCAAGGAACCAGCAACCTTTCTTCCCTGCTGTACCCTTTCAAGCACTTCACCCTCCAAACCTCCATCCTTACTCATCACACTACCCAAATACTTAAACGTACTCACATTTTCCAATTCCTCACCATCTAACCTTGCTGTACATTCACTAACTTCACCTCTCTCAAAGACCATCACTTTACTCTTCCCTACATTCACCTTTAGGTTCCGTTTCTTACACACTCTCTCAAACTCATCCACCAAGCCTTGCAGCTCCCCTTCGTCTTCACTCAACAACACAGTATCATCTGCAAACAACAGTACAGGGAGTTTCCAAACACTATCCTCTCTCACCAGGGCCACTCCAACATCCACTACCCTACCTTGTACCTCTTTTATTACCCCATCCATGTACAGATTGAACAACCATGGAGACATGACACATCCTTGTTTCAAACCAACTTTCAAAGAGAAAAATTCACTTAGTTCACCATCCACACGCACTGCAGCCTTCGCACCATCGTACATACTCTTCACAGCATTCAACAACTTCCCATCTACTCCATATATTCTTAACACTTTCCACAATCCTTGTCTATCCACCCTGTCATATGCTTTCTCCAAATCCATGAAAGCCGCATACAACTTCTTTCCCTTCTCTAGAAACTTTTCCACTAAAGATCTAAGAATGAATATCTGATCTACACAACCTCTTCCCTTCCCTAAAGCCTCCCTGTTCTTCTCCAACTAATTTCTCTGTTCTTTCTCTAACTCTGTCTATAAGTATCCTACCATACACTTTTCCTATTATACTAAGAAGACAAATGCCCCTATGATTACCACACACTTCTTTTTCCCCTTTTCCTTTGTACAAGGGAATAATTATACCTGACTTCCAATCCTCCTGGACTCTACCTTCCTCCCAGGCCAATCTGCACATCTTCCACATCCATTCTACTACTATCTCTCCCCCATGCTTCAGCATTTCACCACACACTCCATCAATTCCTGGGGCTTTCCCCGATTTAACTTTCTTCATTGCTTCCACAACTTCTATCCTACTGATTTCTTCCTGTCTTCTCACCTCCCTCCTTCTCCCAGCCATTCCCCAGCCACTTATACTTGCATTACTTCCATCCTCTATGTTCAACAATTCCTTAAAGTGTTCTCTCCATCTGCTCACTTTTTCTCCCTTCTCCACTAGTAATCTACCATTTTTATCTTTCACTCCCCTGCTAACTTCACTTCCACCCTGTCTTACTCTTTTCACTTCTCTCCAGAACATTTTCTTACAGTCCCTCCACTTTGCACTCAAATTCCTTCCAAATTCCTCATCCACTCTCCTCTTACTCTCTCTTACTAATCTTTTCACCTCTCTCTTCCTTTCCACATACAACTCTCTCTTCCGCCTCTCAACTTCTTCCACGCCCCTATTTCTCACCCATTCATTGTATGCTTTCTTCTTTTGTGCCACAGCCTGTTTCACCTCTTCAGTCCACCATGCTGTTCCTTGTACCCCCCTCCGCCTTCTCTTCCTTCCACACACCACATCACATGCTGCACATATTTCTTCTGTAAATATCTTACACACACCTTCCACGTCTCCCATCTGCTCCAATTCATATTTATATATATACACACACAGTATATATATATACACACACAGTATATATATACAAGTACTGTATATGTATATTAACACACTTCCCCATCTTATATTACGTGGTGAATGTGGCGGGGCATTTCCGTGGAGCTTCATGTCTCTGCACAGAGAGAGAGAGAGAGAGAGAGAGAGAGAGAGAGAGAGAGTTTGCCTGTCTGTCTGTCTGTCCTCTACCGAAATCAAGGGGAACGCATATAGAACTCTTTGAACAGGTTCGACAGGTGTAACTTCTTACGAAGAATGACAAAATTTTAAACGTGTACAATACATAAGCTAAAGTGGCTTCTCTTGATGGCCAAGATAATAATTAAACAGAAATACTTGAGTCAACATGGTGGAAAGATGGTAGCCAATTCCGTTCAATTTTCTACTTCTACCGTATATTGTTAGCTTCAACGGGTCAGATGGGTAAACGAATTGATGGGATGGATGGGCAAGATTGGTGGGTGGGTGGGTGGTGAGAAAATAGGTCCACGGTAGGAATAGATCCATGGAAAATATAACCCTGGGGAAGTGTGTCCAAGGATTAAATGGGAAACCAAGGGTCTTCACCCACAAGGAATGGCCGTCCACGGCCCCAGGTAATACACGATGATAGGGTTTTACCTAGGCAACAATGGATATCCCTTCCAGTATATATATATATATATATATATATATATATATATATATATATATATATATATATATATATATATATATATATACCGTTCGATCCGCGAAGTTAAGCAACGTTGGGTCTGGTTAGTACTTGGATGGGTGACCGCCTGGGAACACCAGATGCTGTTAGCATCCCTATGTCAAGTGGGGTTGGTGGAGGATTAGTGCCCCTCCCTGTAAAACAATTAACTCTAAGCCCTTGGCCACCCTGTCTGGGATACATGGCGTCTGGCAATGAATGAATGAAATATATATATATATATATATATATATATATATATATATATATATATAATGAAAAAATAAATCAGAAAAAGGCTATACGAGTATGTCCTGGGTCTTAGGTCCAATGGTCGATAACCCCCTCCCTCCAAAAAAAAAAAACGCCCAGTGCCTGACTGAGCACTCCTTCAGGATGAGCTCCTCTCCCCTCTTCACTATGCCATCTCCTTCGTCAACTGCACCAACATCAAGCTGAAGAACAGTGAATACTGAACTATTCAAACGTAACTTATCCTGACCTAATGTAAGTTATCATACCATAAATGATCTAATCTAACCTAGTCAGTACTTAAGGAACCGTACGTGAAAAGAGTGTGTTGCTAATAAAATGGTCCTCGGGTATCAAACCATAAAAAATCATGTGTAGCCTAACCTGCCCTAGCTTAACATCCCCAGCCTATACTATTTCAATATTATTAAACTAAATCAAACAATCTAACATCATCTAATCTCTAGCTAATCTAACCAAATTTAATCTTGCCTAACCTGATCTAGCGCATACTAACCTAACCTAGTCATTGTTAGGGCCACTGCAGGACTGAGGTCAGTGGCAGATCCAGGGGGGCGGGGGGGGGCCTTCAGCTATGAATGGCGCCCCTAAGAGCTGATTATTATCAAATATCAAAGTCAGTAAAAATAAAAAACAATAATAATAATAATAATAATAATAACAATCTATCTATCTCTATCTATCTATAGCCCGACGCCCTAATCCCGCAAAGCGTGGCAGCAGACAAAACACCTCCAAGTCGCTCTGTCAACCACCATTTGACCACACTCCCCCCAACTCACCCCCCCTCCCTCATATACCTCTCAACTCCATCCCTCCACCTCATCCTCGGTCTATCCCTCCCTCTCCCTCCCTCCACCTCACGTACATACACCTTCTTAGTCAGACTTTCATTCTCCATTCTCTCCATATGTCCAAACCACCTCAGTGTATTTCTCCTAATCTTCTCAACCACATCCACATCCACCCCACAACGTTCCTTCACTTCTTCATTCGTCAACCTGTCCCTCCATGTCACTCCACATGCTCCTCTCAAGTAACTCATTTCCACTGCTCTCACTCTTGACTTGTTCCCCTCTTGCAAGGTCCACGCCTCGCTTCCATACGTCACGGTATGGATCACAATACTATCATGCAGTGACTTCTTAACTTCCATACTCACCTCCCTATTTCTCATCACTGCTTTCAGTGAACCAACAACCTTCCTTCCCTGCTGTACCCTTTCAAGCACTTCATCCCCCAAAGTTCCATCCTTACTCATCACACTACCCAAGTACTTGAATGCACTCACACTCTCCATATCCTCACCATCCAACCTCACTGTACATTCTGTGATTTCATTCCTCTCAAACACCATAACTTTACTTTTGTTTACATTAACTTTCAGCTTCCTCCTCCTACACACTGTTCCAAATTCATTCACCAAACCTTGCAACTCCCATTCATCTTCACTCAACAATACTGTATCATCAGCAAACAGCAACACCGGAATCTTCCAAATCTCACCCTCATTCATTAGAGCCACCCCCACATCCACTGCCCTACCCTGCACCTCCTTTACAACCACATCCATATATATATATATATATATTAAACAGCCATGGGGACATCACACAACCCTGTTTCAGTCCCACATTGAGATCAAAGAACTCACTCAGCTCACCATCCACTCGCACCGTAGCCCTAGCTCCTTCTTACATACTATTTACAGCATTCCGCAATTTCCAATCCACTCCATATATTCTTAATACCTTCCACTTACTCTGCCTATCTATTCTGTCATAAGCTTTCTCCAAGTCCATGAAGACAGCATACACTTTCTTTCCCTTCTCTAGATACTTCTCCACTAAACATCTTAGAACAAATATCTGATCTACACACCCTTTTCCCTTCCTAAATCACCCTTGTTCTTCCCCAACTAGCTCCTCTGTCATATGCCTAACCCTATCAATGAGTATTCTACCATATATTTTACCAGTCACACTAAGAAGGCAAATACACCTATGGTTAACACATACTTCTCTCTTCCCTTTTCCTTTATATACAGTAAAGGAACAATTATACCCGATTTCCAGTCCTCTGGAACCCTTCCCTCTTCCGAAGCCAATCTACACAACTTCCATATCCACTCCACAGCAATCTCACCACCATACCTCAGCATTTCACCACACACTTCATCAATTCTTTGGGCCTTCCGCAACTTGATCTTCTTCATTGCTTCCACTACTTCCGTCCTACTGATCTCTTCCTCCCTCCTCTCATCTCTTCTTCTCCCAGCCATTCCCCAACCATTTATACTCGCACTGCTGTCACTCTCTGCATTCAACAAAACCTCAAAGTGCTCCTTGCATCTCCTCAGTTTCTCTCTCTTCTCCACCAACAATCTATTATTCCTATCTTTCACTCCCCTACTATTTCCCCTTTCACGCTGCCTTACTTTCTTTGCCTCCTTCCAAAGCAATTTCTTACTCTCCCTCCATTTCACACTCAGATTCCTCCCAAACTCTTCATCCACTTTCTTCTTACTCTCCTTCAC
The DNA here is from genome assembly GCF_032717465.1 of Coenobita brevimanus. Taxonomy (NCBI): domain Eukaryota; kingdom Metazoa; phylum Arthropoda; class Malacostraca; order Decapoda; family Coenobitidae; genus Coenobita; species Coenobita brevimanus. The sequence continues at coordinate 29,806,591 of NC_136958.1, read as the reverse complement.
CAGTCTCTTCACCTCCCTTCTCCTACTCACATATACATCTCTCTTCTGTTTCTCATCTTCTCCCCTGCCTCTACTCGCTAACCATTCACTATACGCCTTCTTTTGTTCCACAACTCGTTTCACCTCATCATTCCACCATGCTGTCCCTTGCACACCCTTACATCTCCTCTTCACTCCACAAAACACCTCACATGCTGCACCTATCTCCTCCTTAAATATCTTACATACGTCTTCCACCCCTTCTATCTGCTCTAGCTCATACCTTCCCAATCTTTCTTCCACTATGCTCGTATACTCTGTCATTTTCTCACTATCTTCCAAATTCTCCACTCTTCTCACAGGAGCCGTTTCCTCCTGTCTTCCCCTTCGTCTCCTCAACCATTTTCTTTGCAGCTTTACTTTGCCCATCACTAAGTGATGGTCCGAGACTCCATTCCCCCACCCTCTCCACACTCTTGCATCCAACACTTGTCTTCTTATTTGCTCATCCACACACATGTAGTCTATCATTGCCTTTCGTTCAACAAGTTCACCATCCATCCACCTCATTACTCTCCATTTATACTGGTGGATCATCTTATGTCGAAAATAGGTGTTGAGTATCATTATTATTATTATTATTATTTTAATTAGCATTATAAAGAATAGATTTTAGGGAATCAAACGTAAAATAAAGAAATCCAAACGATGAAACAATGGGCTGAAAGTGGCTAAGAATTCAAGAGACAGAAATTAGAACAGAACACAGGTAAATGTGTAAAATAATGAAACAAGATTTGTAAGTTGCAAGAGAGAGAGAGAGAGAGAGAGAGAGAGAATCTTTTGTGAAACGGACGAGTACAACGGCGCTACCCAAGGCCAATGAGACTAACAAGTCTTGTCATACAAGAGCAAATTTGTGTCCAACTCGCGCATGTCGTCACGGAGTGGATACACCTGAGAGGAGGTTGCCAGACAGTGATAAACAGTGATAAATTGTTTCATCTTATGTTCTGTAATAGCATTTTTGTGCATAGCTGTACATGTATATATTTGTGGGGTGTAACGTTTAAATATAATGAATAATCACTCAGTCATTGCATTCATTTTGCAGAATTTGACAAAAAAAGAGTAGCTGGTCAAGTGAGTTTCTAATGTTCATATTTTTCCATAATAATAATAATTGTTTCATCATACTCATGTCAAGGCAATTTTAAATGATAAGCTTAGCAATCACCTTTACTGTTTGACCTGATATACATTCTAATAGGTATTTGCATACAGTAGGATTAACTTGATTTGGAGTGTTCAGTATTCTGGAAGTGTTGCCTCCCTTGCATTATTTTATAGATTTTTTTTTTTTTGGCAAATGCTCCGACGAAGTTGCATCCATGGTGCCACCTTTCCATGCCTTCCCTCGTGCTACTCGGGCATCTGGTAGTGCTCATGACTGGAATGTGACTCAGCCATGTTGCAGAACTTCTGCCTATCAGAATTCTTTCATTCTCCGAACTGCATCTCTGGAACTCGCTTCCACAGAGTTGTTTTCCGCCAAATTTCAACCCACAGCTAGTCAAGTCTAACTGTTACAGATATTTTATGAACAGAGGACACCAGTAATCTGATGTATGGATTATTTTTTTCATTCATTTGTTTTTCCTTCCTCCATTCTGTAAAAAAAAAAAAAAAAAAAAATATTCCCCCCCTCTTCCTTCCTCTACCCCCTTTCTCTCCCGTCTCTCCCCCTTTCTATCAGGTCTGATTAATGAGGTAAATTATTTACCCTAACTTCAGCTTCCATGCTCCAGTTGATTATATTAAAACATGGAATACATGACTGTTCAGGGAAATAAAGGGAAATGAAAGTATGGTGAGAGCATTATAAAGAGCCACATTAACTCTTCATCACCATTACATCATTCTCATTTTACTTTAGTTAACTCCACTACCCATTTCACTCCACAGTTTCTTTTTAATCCGGGTAAATTCATCTGATGATAACTAGACCAAAACAGTAACAGCCGACACTGTACCGAACAGATTAAAAAAAAAAAAAAAAAAACTTGATCACGGTATGTCTGCCTCTACTCGTACCTCTCTCACATACCTGTCACAACTCACAAGAGCAGCTCACTCCACTCACCCCTCACTGGAGGCTGGGGGTGAGTGGGGGGAGTGGAGAGAAAAATGGAAGGAGACAATCCTCCACACCGTGACGTCACTGCATCTGTGTAGTATCACTGAGTGAAGAGACCTGGTAGTCTTATTGTCCTTGGGCGCTACCAATGTCCTTGGACAACATCTGACTGAGACACTGTCGTAGCATTTTCGGTCACAATTTTTTTTAAAGTTTTGCTTGTGTTTGAGGACAATTTTTTGTTTTTTGGAGTTGGTTATGATGATCTTGAATCGAAAATATTGAAATTAAATGCCCTCTTAGAACAGACAAACCCTCAATAATTGGCAAAAATCTATCACCATTGTAAGCATGTAACAACTTGAATGTTGTGATTTTCACACTCGTGAGTCCTGACTCCTTAGCTGCCGACCAGTGACCACAGACTATTCTTGTTTCTTGAACCACATAGACGTAGTATCACACCATCTTCACACTGTTGTACCCATCACAGCTCATGCCCATCATACAGGTAAGCATCGATAGAGATCTGTAACTGGTTTCCATCTAACACGAATTACTGGTTACGGGTTTTATATATTAACCATCATAAAAGTACCACAACCTGCCTCAAAATGCTTTCAAATGCTTGTGAAATGTTAAAAAGCGTTTTGCCGCTAGGGCTCCGCCACGGACCCCACTGGGGGAGCTATCGTTCACCCCAGACCTCCTAGCTTAATGCTTCTCGCCTTTGGCGCTTGGCGTCCCTTACATTCACAAACAGCACCCCCCTTTCCTAAATCCTGGATCCACTGCTGAGTGAGGTACTTCTGTTCGGAATATGTGTGACAACCTGATTTAACCCTTTCCCATGCTAGCGAAATTCGAATTGAGGAGGGGTCTCTGCAAGAAGGGTGATGAACGTAAGGAAGTGTTGTGGTGGGTATGAACTGTATGTGTGTGTGTGTCAGAAGCTGCATCACTGGTATAGTCAGGGTGCAAACTTATCCAGAAATGTTAAAGTATGAAAGGCCATGTTACAAGCACCTAAATTACATGTCACCTCGCCTGGGGTTTGATCTCTGGAAGCAGAGTTTACGCATCGCAAGATTATGCTAACCAGTGACCCTGTGTATCTAACAATACCTCAAGTAAATTGACTTTGTGTAACCTAATTTCAGTTAAACGAACTTAATCTAGCTTCACCTAACTGGCTTAGCCACCCACACATATCCAGGGTAATTTGTCTTATTCTAACCCTTTCAGGATGTGAAAAATTCCCATTTTTATTCCTGATTCTTGGTACTGTCACACACTTTTATTAAGCTTAGAAGCGGTTCCCTGTCCTCTATGGATACGGTCGTGTATCAAGACTAATAATAGTATGTAAAAATAGCATTCAAAATGACTCTGAAGGATAATGCACAAAATAATTCGCCAAAAACAACGTGCTACGAAATCTCCTAGGTCACTTGGAATTCGACTCGGAGGAAAAAAAAATACAGTTGGTGCAAGACTGAACAATCAGCCGGCAAAACGCACACATCTGAAATGGAAAATGAAGATGAACAAATCTGAATAAAAGACCTAAATTTATTTGTACTCAGTTAGCTCTTAGAAATTTATGCCTGAGAGGCAAGGCAGGTGCTGCAGGTAGTGCTGAATATCACCCATGGATCCCTCTAGCACGAGTAATGGAGCAGTATGTCTTGCGCTATTAGCATAGGCAGATTTTGTGCAAAGGGATTAGTGATATATTTGTTGACTTATTTTCCCAGAAGATGATAAAATTTTAATCCTTACTGGTATTTGTTACCCCAATATGTTAACCTCTTCCATTCGTTTACGTATTTCAGCTGTCTTTTTGTTATCACCTGACAGTTTTGCCCAGCTGAGGAAGTATTTCGTAAGAAGGCTATTGTAAATTATATATGTGTCCTCAAGCCTAAGTCTCATAACATCGTCTGCAGAGAGCAAGAGGAAAGAGTAATTACGTTCTCGATGAAGGAGTTGTTTGTAGTCAACAGGGATTTTATTTCCGTTAGGCACCCCCTCATAATACAGCCATCCTCACAATTTGTTACATAATACTTAAGAGAAAGCTGACGTCTTTTTTATTTACGTACTCGCAAATGCCTGATGATTAGACTCAGGTTAAGGGAAACCTCTTCAAGTGAATGAGTCAGAACAAAGCCGATATACAAATTCAGGAGAATGATGTCAGAGGATTCTATCCCCGTGCACTCAGAATTCGGTCCCTGTCCACAATCCATTATTTAAGTCTTAATATTGTTGCACATGAAGTGAATTACGTTTACGAGCACTGCAGGAATGATTTACATCTGACATACGACACTGTTACGACCAGGATGTCTAATGAGAAGCGACATAATTCAAGAAGATTTGTTACTTGGCACTACACAGAGGGTGTGGACATTTTACTTGTGAACCTATCCTTGGCCATGGAGTATGTATTCTGAACGAGAATACAAAATTCATTATGGGCAGTGGGTATCAGTGGCAAAGTAGTGAAGTTTTTGGCTCATTGTGGTATGTGTAGAAGGCTGGCATATCTTCAATTAAATTATTGCCTAATTTACAGTATGCTCAGATTCAGAAACTTTAATATGTCAGAAACCAGCCTTTACTTGACAACCTGCAGAGTCTGGGCATTACCTTTTTTCTTTTCCATTGTTGAAGTATGACACAGTTTCGTAAACAAATTCTGTTTCCTTATCAAAATAGTAGAAGGATTAGTATTAGTATTGATATTAGTATTGGTATTATCATTATCATTATTATTATTAATATTAGTAGTAGTAGTAGTAGTAGTAGTAGTAATTATCATAATAATAATAATAATATTATTATTATTATTATTATTATTAGTAGTAGTAGTAGTAATAATAATAATAACAATAGTAGTAGTAGCAGTAGTAGTAGAAGTAGTAATAATTACAGTAGTAGTAGTAGAAATAATTACAGTAGTAGTAGTAGTAGTAGTAGTAATAATTATATTTTATTATTATTATTATTATTATTTTATTATTATTATTATTATTATTATTATTATTATTTTTATTATTATTATTATTATTATTATTATTATTTTAATTACTATTATTATTATTATTATTATTATTATTTATATTCATATTAATATTATTATATCATATATTATTAAGATGAATAACAATAAAGACTATAACAAAGACAACAGTAATAATTATTATAATAAAATACAGTCTTATGAAAACGATAATAACAAGTGTACCAAGATTTTTTTTTTTTGGGGGGGGGCTTAAAAGTAACACATACCTGGAAGAAATCTGCTGCTCAACATCACGCTAAGGATGTGATCGTTAACCTTTTTTCCATTGTGTGTGTGTGTGTGTGTGTGTGTGTGTGTGTGTGAAATTGTCACTGTACTCCATCATACATCAGAATCAGTATCAAGAGAGCAGAGTACTGAGAAAGGCAAATCATGGTGAATAATTAATTTGTTACTTGGCATAGAAAGAGATACTGATTCTTAATAGGTAATACGAAATTTAGAGTTTCATTTGGGTAATAAATGTTCTAGTTTCATTTGGGTAATAAATGTTCAGTAAATTGTAAAATACAGTAAAACTATACATTTCCTCTGCATTTAGATATTTTATTCAGCAGTTATCGGAGGATTTTGTTTGAGTGAGAGAAGTCCTACCTGCTAATGCCTTTATTGCAAAGTCCACCCAAATAGCCCTTTCTCTACTCTCGGTATTCCAAGTAAAGGTAGATCTCATGTTCTCAAACACTTGTGTGCAGTTGAGAGAAATCTTAGCAGCAGAAGTTATACCTGTCCCACCTTCCTCCACTCACCCTCTCGGTCTTTCTTTCCCTTCCCCCACCCACTTGCCCTCCACCTCAACTCCCTGGACCGCCTCCAGTTAATTTGGGAGATTTCTGTCACCCATTAACCCCTCAACGGCCGCAGGCGTCGAATGACGTTTAGCCGATAAATGGCTGCAGGTATCATTTGAGCGCAGCCTAGAAAAAACTGCAAAAATTTGGGGGACATGAACAAACGTTCTGAACGTCTTCAGACTGACCTACACTACACTCCCATACACCTCATCAAGCAGTTCAGAGCCTGCTGCTGTGATAAGCGGATTTTCGATTTTTTCACTCCAGGCCATGCCTAAACAAGCACAACTACACCCATTATCTCGACCCAGGCAGAAAATATTATTTTTGTCCTCCCTTGCAAAATACACACAACCACCTGTTTACGATAATGAATTAATACAGGCACAAACAAAAAAGACATGATAATATGTGAAAAATATATTTTTGTCTTGGTATCTTTACCTATTTGCTCAGGTTTGTTGTATTGGTTTGGATCATTCGATACAGTGCAACCTGAAGAAAACTTTGAAAACTTTAGGGAAGTGAATGAACATCTGGGACTGACCTTCACTTCACGCTCTCACATCTGATCTGTCAGTTCACCACCTGCTACTGTGACGAGTGGATGTATGATTTTTTCATTCATGGCCATGCCTAAACACACACACAGTTACACTCATTATCTCGACCCAGACAGAAAATATGATCTTCCTCCCTTGCAAAACACACAACCACCCTGTTTACGATTATAAATAAACACTGACATAAACAAAAAAGACATGAAAATGAAAGAAAATTTCATTTTTGTTTGGTATCTTCACCTATTTGGTCAGGTTCGTTGCACTGTTTTGAATCATTTTACATATTTTTTGCCTTTTACACGCATAACAGGATAGTTTTCTGTGTTCATGTGATGCTTTCGTGGGTGAAGAGAACTTCCCCTCCTGTTAATCACCTCGTGCGAGTTGCGAATGGCAGTTCGTTTCGCAATTCTGACAGTGTAAAGTGTTGGGAAACATTCAGCTGTACCCTTTTTCCTTACCCAGACAGAAAATATACTTTCCCACATTCACGACAGACAGGCAGCAACATATATTGCGATAATAACTAGGTAAAATGATAAAGATGAACATGTTATTAAGGAAAAAATACGTTTCCCCCCGTCTGTAAATGTATTTATTTCTGCTTTTTCTTTGTATTCATAATAATTAGACTTTTTTGTAATTTTGAAACTGCATTACGATTTTATTGTTAGCCATGCACTTGGTGTGGGAGCGGCAAGTTGTGACTCAACTTCCTATTGCTAACCGGATCAGACACTCCACTTTCATCTCCCTTGGGAGAGCCTAGCCTCGGGGGATGGGCAATTTTCTCATTTAGGACTGAAAATTCAACCCTTTCCCTCCCTTTTCCAAGCATGGGCAAAACGATAACATAAAAAATAAGTCGACACTACGATAAACTTATTGTATATCAAAAAGGTGAAAAAATATTCATAACATTTTATTTTCAAGCCAATCCTAACATATTATGTATTGAAATCATTTGATATTATCATATCTAATATATGCACAACATTTCAGCACCACTCACATTGTTTTGGGGAGTTTTAAAAAAATGATAACAACATGTGCAATGTTGCAGTGCGGCAGCATCTCCTGCAGTGGATATCGGTTGCTGATATTTCTCCAACTTTCACACTCCATTGTAAGCCACAGAACTGGTCTAGGAAGCTGGGATTTGCACTGTTAGGTGAGTCTGAACTTTCTCTTCAATATGGCAAGAAAAATAAATAAATTTTTGAAACTTCAGAAAATGGCCCCGGCATTCGCCTGGGATGCACATAAAAATCGAGACCCAAGGCCATGGACGGGTTATCTATTACACGACCAAGTGCTCAATTCACTTTACAGATATAGCTTACAGTGATAGTGAAAAATAAGTAAAACAGTCTAAAGGAGTGTGATAAGAAGTAATAAAGCAAACTAATCAGTTAGGAAAGATTGCAACAAAAACTTCTAAGCCAAAAGACATTATGGCATCTCTTGAAAATAATCCACTGACCATTCCTCAGCATACAAATTCCATATTTGAACCAAACATAGTCTACGGTGTTTATTTAAAAGATTTAACTGGCATCTTTTCGGTAATGCCTTCTGCCCACTCCCTTTTATCTGATGGTTATTTTTCGTACTAAGGTGCATATCCTTGTTTAATAAATGTGTACCTTTTTTGTCCTGAAACTCATTCCCCTTAGGAATTATGGGTCTCATAAACACACACACACACACACACACACACACACACACACACACACACACACACACATATAGTGTGTGTAATAGGAAAAGTGTATGATAGGATACTTACTGACAGAGGTAGGGATATAACAGAGGAATTAGTTGGAAAAGAACAGGGAAGCTTTAGGAAGGGAAGAGGTTGTGTAGATCAGATAACCATTCTCAGATCTTTAGTGGAAAAGTTTCTAGAGAAGAGAAAGAAGCTGTATGCGGCTTTCATGGATTTAAAGAAAGCATATGACAGGGTGGATAGACAAGGATTGTGGAAAGTATTAAGGATATATGAAGCAGATGGGAAGTTGGTGAATGCTGTGAAGAGTATGTATAACAGTGCTAAGGCTGCAGTGCGTGTGGATGGTGAACTGAGTGAATTTTTTCTTTGAAGGTTGGGTTGATGTAGGGATGTGTCATGTCTCCATGGTTGTTCAATCTATTCATGGATGGAGTAATAAAAGGGGTACCAGGTAGGACATTGGAAGTTGCGGTGGCCCTGGTGAGAGAGGGTAGTGTTTGCAAACTCCCTGTACTGTTGTTTGGAGATGATACACTGTTGTTAAATGAGGATGAAGAGGAGGTGCAAGGCTTGGTGGATGAGTTTGGGAGAGTGTGTAAGAAACGGAATCTAAAGGTGAATGTAGGGAAGAGTAAAGTGGTGGTCTTTGAGAGAGGTGAAGTCAGTGAATGTACAGTGAAGTTGGATGGTGAGGAAATGGAAAATGTGAGTGCGTTTAAGTACCTGGGTATTGTGGTCAGTAAGGATGGAAATTTGCAGGGTGAAGTGCTAGAAAGGGTACATCAAAGAAGAAAGGTTGCTGGTTCCTTGAAAGTAGTGATAAGAAACGGGGAAATGAGTATGGAAGTGAAAAAGTTACTACATGACAGTATTGTGATACCAACTCTAACGTATGGAAGTGAAGCTTGGACGTTGTTGGAAGGGCACAAGTCGAGAGTGAAAGCAGTGGAAATTAGTTATTTAAGAGGAGCCTGTGGAGTCACATGGAGAGACAGGCTGACAAATAAGGATATCAATGAGCATTGTGATATGGATGTGGATGTGATAGGAAGCGTTAGGAGCAACACACTGAGGTGGTTTGGCCATGTAGAAAGGATGAAGGGTGAAAGACTGACGAGGAGAGTGTATGTGAGTGAGGTGGAGGGAAGAGAGGGAAGGGGAGGCCGAGGATGAGATGGAGGAAAGGAGTGGAGAGGTATATGAGAGAGGGGGGTGTGAGATGGGAGAAGGGCAATGAAATGGCGAGGGACAGGGAGACGTGGAGGCGAATTGATTGTGACCACCCCGTACGGGATTGAGGCGTCTGGCAATATATATATATATATATATATATATATATATATATATATATATATATTTATTTTTATATATTTATATAATATATATACTAATTTATATATGTTTATCTCTCTCTCTCTCTCTCTCTCTCTCTCTCTCTCTCTCTCTCTCTCTCTCTCTATATATATATATATATATATATATATATATATATAATATATATATACTAATTTATATATGTTTATCTATCAATCTCTCTATCTATATTATATTATATATATATATATATATATATATATATATATATATATATATATATATACCAATTTATATATGTTTATCTATCTATCTCTGTATCTATATTATATATATATATATATATATATATATATATATATATATATATATATATATATATATATATATATATATATATTTATATATATTTATATGTCATTATGATCCGTTGAGGTCCACTACAGGACAGGCCTATCCCTACCAAAGCAGGGACGATACATCCAATGTATCTCTGCCCAGTAAACTAGGCTGTCTGGCAGGGACTGTATGTAGGTGAGAAGTGCTTGTGAGTGTAATTGTAATGTTGGAGTTGTTTTGGATGTGTGCGTAGCCTTTGAACCAAGTGTAATCGGCTTGCCTTAAGCCGACTGGGTGGAAGCATATTATTATGCGACACTGGTTCAACCACAACACTCCTTATGTCCGCCAAAGCCATCAGTGGCTTGGTGAAAGCTTCTCAAAGTTTTTGTAATTCTGGCATGAGGTGAACCCGCATCCACCACCGCGTGAGACATAGTCTACCAGTGTATATATATATATATATATATATATATATATATATATATATATATATATATACAGTAAACCCTCAAAGATCCGGACTAATTGGGGCTATAACCCTGTCTGGATCTCAAAAAATCGGGATCATCCAGATATTATATGAACTTGCTCATACGAAAGAAAACTTATGGTGGTTTAGGTATAGCTTAATGCAAAATAAAAACAAACAGCACCATATGTTTGCGCTTTGGAGCCATGGTAGAAGAGTAAAGAAAGAAAACTGTGCTTTCACTCGGTCAATGTGTTCCCGCGACTCACACTCGGTTAACTGCCTCAGCTCATTGTCCCCTCAAGGCCGCTTCCCCCCCCCCCCAATTCACATGTGCGCGCCTCATAAAAGGATACCAGAGAACCGATAAAATTTAAATTAAATTTAATATAGTATAAAATTAACAGGATATTATAATAATGTGTACAAATATTTTTTTCGTAAATTTTAATTAATATATTGTATATCTTGTAGCCTATGTTTTAAATTGAAAATTTGCCAAGAAATCGTCCTGATCTTCGCAAAATCCGGATCTTTGAAGTCCGGATCTTTGAGGATTTACTGTATATAAATATATATATATATATATAAATATATATATATATATATATATATATATATATATATATATATATGAGAACAAGAGAAGATTTAGGAAAAAATTCTAAAGGAAACAATCTCTCCATATGTGTGAAATAAATATAATGAGATTATGACTGTAGCAAGGGAAATTTCATGTAGGTGTGAAGGATATTGTGTTAAGTAACAGAGAAATAGTTTTGACTGAACTTGACAGAAACCATTAGAAAATTAAGAATCTGTATTTATAAAAGAGTGGCGTTGTTTGCTTGTTTGTCCTTCAGTCATGGCTAAATCAAGGGCCAGACACCCCCACACTCCCATATATATTCTGAATCAGGGTGACCCATGGATGGTTTTAGGAGGGTCAAAATTCAGATCTGGGTCAACTGAGGTCACCAGCACAGTGTTCCCCTTTGTGGCCCGGTCAGTGCCCGGTACACACGCAGCCCAATATTTGGCATGGAGACTCATATGACCTTCAGTTCGGACAGACCATGTGAGGTTGACCTCCGAGGTCATTTGAGGTCACTGGTCGGATGTCCTTTCAGGTCACCGATAATGCACGCTAGAATGACTGGAAGCAGCAGCCCAATTTTTGGCATGGAGATTCTCATGACCTCCAGTTCAGACATAGGCTATGTGAGGTTGGCCTCCGAGGTCATTTTAAAGTCACCGGTCAGAGGCCATTTGAGGTCACAGGTAATAGTAAACAAGTGCACACAAATACTGGGTATTAGTCTGCAAAAGCTGAAATAGAAAGTTCCTGGACCTCTTATAATCTCTCTGCAAAAGCATAAGAGGTACAATGGGTAAAAAAGTATCTTTGCACAATGTGCAAGAAACATATGGGAGCACAGAACGAATGTCACTGAAATATTATAGTGTCCGACCTACACACGTTGGTAGCCCTGATGTCGGGAGGTGTCATATATCGCCAACTAGCAACGTACTGTATAGCAAATGTTATGTTTACATAACCAGACACTGTTAATACTCAATGTGACGTTGGTAATGTACAGCAGTTGTTCGAATGTTTTTGGTAGGCATTGGACCCCAAGTGCAACGATACTTTGTGACCCATAGTACATGGTCTTTCTCGAGTAGAAAGAAAAATTTAACTAGAACAAGTAGAAGTAGAGTGTTTGCCTTTTTGGCCTAGCAACACCAGGTACCCCTGCTAGTAGGCTAGATGCAAGAGGGTTTAATCAGTCTTTCTGCTACTGTAGTTATCACAACTCTATATTTCATCATTGCTGCTGTAATCACTGTTGTTTATTTTCTCTATTAATTCTTCAATAAAGCGTTCTCTTGCCACATTTTTTTTTTTTTTGTAGACAACGCTGTTCGTTTTTTCCCTTGGAATCCAGTAATTATGATCTCTGCTGTGCACTACAACTTCTTTTTAAACAAAAAAAATGAAGGGAAAATTTGTGCTGTTCCTATTAAAAAGAAAATCCTGGAAACTACCTCTGTTTTTATTTAGTTAACAAACGTATGGAGTTATTTCCATTGTAACTGCACAAACATTTTCGATTATGAGGTAGCCACTTCCTTTGCTTTGGTCAGAATAACATTTTATCAGTCCTTGCATTAAACATACATTATCACATGAATAAAGCAAACTGACATAAAGACTTCATGATATAATGATAGATTACCAAAATCATATGAATATTTGAACATTCCTCGGCAAGAGCGTTGGCATCGACATAAAGATGTGAGCATTTATTTGTTATGGCAAGTACTCTTTTCTTATTTTATAAAAACTAAGCATTCAGACCGTTATCTTGTTTGATAGAACATATTTAATATAATCTCTGTGTTGTTTTTATAACAGCTGAGTATTTTATTCACAGGAACACAAAAGGTGAGTATTTAATAATAAATATTATTGATCAACTGGGGTCTGTTGCGATGGCATCATCGGCGGCCAATCAGCAGCTATGAATAATGAACACATCCTACTTGTCCCCTAGATCTCCGCTGCATAAATAAAACAAATAGATTATAGATGCCAAACGCTCTTAGCTAAAACCCATCCAGTCTGTGTATGTCTGCAGGAGATTTTGTTAGGGGACCAGATATGTTCCCCATCCTGGGTAAATGCTGATATATTCTCACCTCAACACCCTGCAGGTAGTCATCAGCGTGGCTGTGACAGTTTCTGCCATTCTGATGTGTCTTTCACATCATTTTCCCCTCAGTATTCACTCCAAGCAGTGGCATTTCAACTGCACCTGGGGAGGAGATACATAGTGTGTAGCATCTGCCTACTGACAAATACCGTTGTCCTTCGAGAGGACCTTGATGGATTGGTTCACCAGCAGCTCAAGCTGAAGATTTGAACAGATAGCATCCTTTGTTCGGGGGGGGGGGCGGGATGTAATACCCATTTCACGAGGGGACTTGCTGGTGTTGGTGGTGGACTGAGACATCTGTGTCCTCAAAACAAGGGATCCTACACATTTGTGGGTGAAGACTAGTAGTCTTTCAGCAACTGACCTCATCCTGTCTTCACCTGACTGTGAACATGATTTTATGTGGAGTGTCTTTGATGGTCCCCATTCCAGTGACCGCTACCCATTTTAATACCCCGTACTGGCAGTCCACCCACACCTTGGATTCCTCGTTGTGTCTGGACGTGCTGACCGGAACCTTTTATGTAGGTCTGAATGCAAGAGCAAGGAATGGGTTGGGCTTGGGCTTGGGGCATGAGTCGGTCTTGGGTCGTACTTGATATATGCTCACCAAAAACTGACATCCAAAAACAAGGCTTGAGCCTCTGGTGTGCCGAGCCAAGGCTTTCAAAACAAGCCGTCTCTGAGTGTACATGAGTCTGACTAAAGTCTTGTGGACCTGTATTTAACGATTTTGTTGGGTGGATTCACTTCTAAATTGACGAAGGCGTAATTAACAACCCCAAGTACAACAACTGAGGGTGGTTGCAAAAGATTGTCAACAAAAAGTATTTGAAATTTACACAGAGTCCTTGGCTGTCTGCATTATGTATGCTAGCATTAATACTGTATTACGTAAATAATATTCCAAAATATTCCATCTTTTGATGATACTAATTTCGAGTGTTGTTGGCAATACCTACTGTAAAGATATCCATATTTGTATTATGCTATTTTACTGTTAACAGTACCTATGGGGCACTGCCACCATTTTCAAACCACAGCGTTAATAAGGGTAACACCAAACCATTTCACCTTATTTGAAAACTACTGTTTCTAGCCCTAAGTTTCCTCTTTATTATATCTTTTCGGAAAGCAGATATAATCTGTGATCCATTTAGCCACCAATAATGACAAGTGTATAAGCACAAGCGGGCCTGCTGGGACTGCTTGTGGAACACCATCCTTCCACCTTGTGGGCCAAAAGGTGCCAGAACACTGGAATAATTTTTGGTGCTAACCTCCTTAACCCGTCACGTCCCGAGGTTTTCCGCACCCCCGACATCCCCCAGTCCCGAGCTATTTTGGAAAAAAAAATTTCTGGCTAAAACTTCTGCTTTGGTTGAGAAACAAAGGAAAATTACCAAGAAAGGGCTTACCGTGGTCCATAAGTGGTCGGAACAGGTGAGGTCCCACGCGCCAGGTATCGTATTCTATCACTGACGTGTGAGGCGCTCACGTTTTCTACAGTAGGAAATATTGGGATAAACAACACACAACACCTCTATATTTATTGAATTTGAACTAATAAACAATAACAGTATAAATAAAATGGATTTCAGACACATATATATGAAAAATAAGCATTGTACCATCGCGCGAGCATAGCGAGTTAGGTCCAAGTCATAACATGTTATATGCTAAGTTTCTTGTATCAGTCAACATATCATTTTTTCTACTTGTATACTTCTGTTTCATTGACATTTTACCTATTTTTACTGTTTGAAAATGTTTTCAGATGTTTTCATTCATTATGATAACATGCAGCATAAGTTTAGCGCACATCGGCTTACTAAGCACACTCGCTATGACTTGTATTTCAACATACCCAATTGTTTTATCACTTTCCTATTATTTTTTCCTTTACATAGAACCTTTCCTCCACCACTGTAAATGTTTTCAATTATTTACATTCATTACGAGGGCATTTAGCGAAATGCTAGTGCATATTCACATAACAAGCACAATCTCAAACACTCGTGTTTCATCTTCTACTTTATTTTTTCACTCCAGTTATACTGTCCCACTTACATTACACACGTTTACACCCCTTTACTGCACTATACATACTTACTGGCATTATTTATTCACGTGAGCATCAGAATATTGCATGAAAATACCCTCGCAATGAATGTTTCAACCAACATAATACTCAAACAGTTACATACTAATTCTTCACATATATTACACACTTTCCCACTTGTTGACTTCTATTTTCATAATTACGGGCCTTATTCATTCAACTGAGCGTCAGGAAATCGCATCTCTATACACACGCTAGGAATATTTTGACTTAGAATATATTTCAGCACTTACAATAAATTGAACTTATATTATACCCGTTAGCATTTCCAATAATAATAATTACATATTTACAGGCCTTTTTTATTGCACTGAGCGACAGAATATCGCATCACAAAACCCTCGCTAGGTATGTTTCCACTTACAGCATATTTATACACTTACATACAATTTTTGCACTTATGTTATAGCCGTATGCCCTTTATACTAATATTTTCAGATCAACATGACTGATAATTTCACTGAGCGTCTGTTTGTCGCATTTACTTCATAGTTTCAACATCCTATCGCATTCACACCATATTAGAATTGCATCAAGGTGTGATATTCGCTGAAACATGGGTGAATACAGAGACCCACGTCACACTCGATGCACTCATAGCGGGTGTCCTTCCTCTGCGTGGTGAGTCTCACCCGGGAATTGCTACACACGTGACACCTGCGTTAGGGCCTAAGTCTGTTTGGCTGGGGAGGGATAGGAGTGGGGAAATGGCAGCCAGATATTCTCAGGGGAGTTTGGGCAACAGGGGCAGTGCGGGTGCGATGTTGGGGCCTTCAACAGCATAACGTGCAAACATCTCTCTTCTGAGCTCCCTCACAAACCCTTCAAAGGTTTCCTGAACTCCTGTTTCATGGCGTGAAGGTGGTGGCAATTCAGAGCAGTGATGTCTAGTACATGAAAGAACAGTTTCTTATACCACTTCATAGCGGTCCTGGCACACTCTACCGTCGATATCATGGAGTCTGACTGGTCCACCAGGTGCATATTATGTTATAGTCCATGACACACTCAGGTTTCCAAATGTGACGCCTGTTCTCGCTCCGGTAATCAACGGAATCAGTACGGTGCATCAAGGGGCGGTGAACCGTTGACAAGAGGCTTACTTCTCTATTATGGTTCCACACAGTTGCAAGGATGTTGTTGGCCTTGAAGAAGACAACCTCATTCCTGTCAAGTTTCCGCCCTACCTTGGCCATGTGACGCTGGTTGACCTTCACGGTTTCACAGACTCCCGTTTCATGCATGTGAAGATAATGAGCGAGAAGAGGGCTAGTGTACCAGTTGTCCAGGTAGAGAACGTGACCACAGTGAAGGTAGTCTTCCATCATTGTCTTTACCACTGCTCCCGACAGTCCAATACTCCGATCTTCTATTATGTCTGTCTGTGCACCGGTGTACAAAACTATGTCTTGCACGTATCCAGTCCTACAGTCGCACATAACAAAGATCTTGAACCCAAAACGGTGCCTTTTGCTGGGTATATACTGCCTAAATGAAATATTACCTCTCCACAACACGAGACTCTCGTCTATGACGAGGTCTCTATAGGGATAAAATGAAGAATGAAAGGTTCCCCTCAGGTGATCAAAGACCAACCTAATTCGCCTCATCTTATCTGTGTCATTCGCATTTGCAGGATCATGAGCATCATAGAAATGGAGGCGACTTAGAATTTGTTGAAACCGATTACAGCTCATGACTTGCCCAAATATTGGTGTAAACATAACAGGGTCCCTTGTCCAGTAAGCTGGAATTCTGTTTTTTCGTATAATACCCATCAAAAGGACCAGGGCAAAAAGTAGGAACATTTCTGAAAGGGAGACAGGGTAATCATATATGACAGAATGCCTACTCCTTGTTCCCAATCTTTCACTCTCAAGGTGCTGGGTGCTTGCAAAAAGGTTGGTTTGGTAAACAATCTGCTCCAAGAATGCCTCACTAAAAAACAGGTGGAAAAAATCCAACCTGGTGGAATTACGGTGAATTCCGGGAGCAATGCAGCCAGAGCGCCCTGCTCAGTGAAGGGGTGAATGAGGGGAGAAAAATCACTCCCATCCTCCCAATTCCATCCCACAAATCCCTCGTCCCCATCATCCCCATCACCGCCTTCGTCTGGGTGGGGAGGAGATCCTGGTGGGGGAGGTTGGGGAGAAGGAGTGCGAAGGGCTTCCTCACTCTCACTCCTCTTCCCTCTGCCTTTACCCTTTCCCTTTCCCTTACCCTTACAGCCTTGAGGAACATTAGGGGGCTGTGGGGATGAAGTTGGGAAATATTGGGGAGCATAAGACATGCTGGGGAGTGGTTCCTCCCCACCTTCCCCCTCCATGACACCACCACGTGATTTTTCACGCACCCTAGCTCGCCCACGTGTTAGGGTATATTAGGGAGCATAAGACGTGCTTGAGAGTGGTTTCTCCCCACCTACCCCATCCATCACAACCCCACGTGATACAGAACGCACCTGCACTCGCTCACGTGATACACCCCACCGCCTCACACTACCTAGGGAGACCAATGACTCACTCACGCCACTCTCACTTTCCATACTCCTCCCTGCACTTTCCCTTTCACTCCTCACTCCCTCCACGGCACTTCTTAACTCCCCAAACAAAATACTAGGCCCATACCTGCTCGTCCAACGTGGTGTGCGCTTGGGGCCACGATGAGTTATTACCTCACGTCCATACCATGTGGCAGCACATCCTACGACTCCGTCCTCATCCTCGTCCTCGTCATCGTCATCAAATTCGGGTTCCACATCATGTTGGAGCTGGGCATAGGAGGTTGCACGTGGTTTCTTGTCCAGCTGCACCTCTCTAGCAGCACGGTAAGTCACATACTGCTGCTTCCTGGGGGACGGTACTTCTTCATCACTGCTGGTGGTTTCCTCCTCCTCTTGCTGCACATAATCTTTATCAACAACCTCGTCGTCCAGTGGGGAATCACTGTCACCTGTAAAGGCACCCAGGGTGGCTTGAATTTCGACCTCTGAGAGACCTCTCGTAGCCATGTCTGAGCAGGACCATTGCTAACAGGTGAGTGGACGAGCCGCGGGTTAGCACGGGTCGCGTGGAGTCACCGAGTGTCCCTGCCTGGTGGCAGGTAGGGGAAGGTCAAGCGAGGATGTGTACTGAAAATCAAGCGCGAAATTTGGAAATTGTCGAAATTAAGCACTTTGCAATTGCACGACGTACCGGTATGTCGCCGGGACTGGCAAATGCAAATTGTTGCAACATACCCATACGTCGACGGGACAGGGCGGGTTAACATCCTTTAGTCCTGACTCGATTCTGCACTGTCATCTTGCCATGCTAGGAGAGTTTTTGCTGTAATTACTATTTAATATGTTTTCTATGATACAGTGACTGGGTTTTGTAAAGTTTTGTAGAACTCTGGCAGACTCAGAAAAAGATAGTAGGAAATACTGGGCAAAATCATGCCAGTAACCACCAGACCTAAAAGGAGAAGGATGGCCCACAGAGATTTCCAGTAGGCTATGTTATGTGGTTCTTTACCACCATTCTGTATTGGAGATTATACGTAGGTTATTCTTACAAAAATTATCCCTCAATACAGAATAAATAATATAACAGTTTGATAGACAGTTCTTGTACAGTAGTGTGCAAGTTTTGTTTTTTCTTTAACCTTCTTCAGCATCCTTCACTGTTGGATAATAAAAAACATAGTCTTTTCTCTAGCACAGAGCTCTATTCACTAGCTCTATTCAAGTAAATTTCTTTCCAAATAAAGCATGTAACATACTGGACAAAAGTAAAGCAAGCATTATCACATAGGCTACAATAATAATCGTATAATACTGAAAATAAAATGGGACATAACCATGACTCAAGAAGGACAATATTCACACAGATGATGACAACCGACTGTAGATGTCAGATAAATAACGTTATGAAGCATATTTGGTTAATTTTGCCTTTTTGTTAAATTTTTTATGCAAATGTTGGCACTGTGACTGGCTGATTACCCGTCCCTGCCTCGGAGGGATTCAGGGACGAGTACTGTTTTCACTTGGCTTGTCTGTCTGTCTGTCTGTCTGTCTGTTAACAACTTTATGCGAAAACTATTGGTGCCATTTTGACTAAAATGAGAGGAATCATGGGTTATGACTCTCTGATCACCTGATAAAATTTTGGGCCAAAGTGGGCAAAGGCCCAGGCGATGGGGGAGAGAATGTAAAAGAAAAGGGGGAGGGGGATCATTTTTAACCATTACTCCCTTGAAGGTCGTCATGTCGACATGAAACCAAAACTTAAAGGTGTATCTTTCAAATCTGCATCCTAAAATATGCCTCATTACATCAGGGGGATCACCCTCCAGTTAGCGGTGGGGGGGTCAGTGTCATGTGGGTCAGGCCCAAAACTTCACATATGTATAAAATCGTTAATTTTGACCTGATTCACTTCATATTTGAAATGTGACATCTTTGACTAGATATCCTGCTGTGTTTATACATCCTCACTAAAATGACTGCCGGGGAAAGGTTTGCTGAGCCTTGGCACCGCGTCTTGTTTGATAGTTGAAGCTTTGCTATAAGTCTGTAGCTTGAGTCCGACTTGGTGAAGTCAGGCTTGAGCTTCCATTCAGCATATGGCCGAGTCAAGTTGATTGAGCCCATTTTGATTAAAACGTGAGCCAGGGCTTGGGATCGTCCCATGGTGGAACAGTGTGTGTGTGTAGCAGCAAGCAAATGCTACAAAGTTGCACACTCCCATTTCTGTGCACAAAAGTTCAACGATTTTTTATAGGTGCAGTTTTGCCTTACCCATGCCAAATATAGGTGCACCATCCACGAAGTTCAGCGTAACTCTTGAGCAAACTATTTCAACCATTAACTCCTCCATTCAAATATCCCAAGTTTGGAGGCAGGTGTGGAAGGCACAAGGGAAAATCAAAACAACCAGTGCTAAGGAAGCGTTTGGTTTATTGTATCTGAATCTCTGGAAGTGCCACTAATTTTGCAGAATAATTTTGTACATTTCATGGAGAGATCCTTAAGTGCCACATTTTGCGAGTCATTTGCATCAGAAGAGATTAGAGTTGGATTTTCAGTTTCGGTGAAGGAGGACTTACAACACCCTATTTACTAAGAAACAAATGAATGTTGCCCTTGCCTCTTGCAAGGACTCAGCATCAGGACATGGTGGCATTCCATATGGAATGGTTTGTCACCTAAGGGAGGAGTCCCTAGCCTTTCTATTGGCCTTGTTCAACAGCGTGTGAGAGGAGGGGTGATACCAGCTACCTGGCAACTGGCCATGATCGTCCCTATCCCTAAGCCAGGGAAGGACCAGTCCATTGTGTCCATTCTCCACCAAATGTCTTTGACGTACTGCCTTTGCAAACTAACTATTTGAGAAGATTGTGAATTCATGTCTTGTTTGATTTGTATAAAATGGTAGGTTTTTATGTAAATCCCAGTGGTTTTAGAGTTAGGAAGATAAGATCCACTACAGATGATTTTCTTTGCCTTCAGTAGTCCACCTGCACCACATACACTTCCAGACAGCACCATGAGATGGTATCTTTCAATTTGGAGAAGGCGTATAACAGTTTGACGTCATGGAATTTTATCTTGGCTCCATTGTTATGGTCTTTGGGGTCGCTTACCCATTTTTATTCACAACATCCATTGTGAGGTGTGATGTGACTTTTCTCCTTTGTACATTTTGTAAGAAGTTCTGCAGGGTAGTGTTTTGAGTGTGGCATTATTTGATGTTCCAATAAATGGAGTAGTAGAGGTCCTGCTGGACGAAGTGAAGGGCTTCCTTTTTGTGAATGACTTCTCTACCTTATTTTCTGCACCCCATATGTCGGTGACAGAGCAGCAACGACCGCACCTTTTAATAGACTGGGCATTGACCTGGGTTCAGAAGTGCAGCTTTAGATTCTCCTCGTCTAAAACCGTTGCAGTGTATTTCTGTCGATTACATGGGGTACATCCTGAACCCAGATTTGTTTTCAAATGGACAAAGAATTGTTTGTAAGGAAGAAGTGTGGTTTTTAGGTTTCACCTTTGATTCTCGTCTTACTTAGGTTCCACATTTAAAGCTCTTTCTCATCAAGAACCTCCATTAGTCTCGCATACAATGTCCTTGCCTCTAGATTCACCTCAGACTTGTTGTATGGACTGTCGTTTTCATATTTTTTCTAAAATAGTTTCTGTGTTTTTCTTGTTCATTCTTGCAGTGTGCAACCTGAAGGGATAGTTCACGGTGACATGCCACTATCAGATAATGTATATACATATATATATATTTTGCCTTAATGACCAGGGGCTCCGGCCCTAATGGTCGATAAGCAAAAAAAAAAAAAAAAATCAGATCAAATACACTGATGTCAAAGAAAACCTTCTTCCCGAGTGTGCAGGAACCTAGAGCACTGACATCCACCATGGCATTAATTGATGTGTTTGTTGTTCCGTGGATGAAGAGCTCGAAATCTAGACGGAATAGAGCTGGCTCGATGTTGACAACATAATGGCAAACTTCATGGAGCATCTTTGCAGTGGGATCATATACTGTATTTCATTATGGCAAATGCATGCAAAGCATCCCTTCTTGCAAACTATTGAATGAATTGCATCAAACACTGCCACAGGTACACTGTTGAGGTAGGTCTCCTATTGGCCACCCATATCTCAAGGCTATGGCATCAATAAATTCTTGTTTGCTGAAGTCAAAGCCTTTTGCCTTGAGAAGCAGGGTCGTCAAACAGCTCGATACGCCAACCTCCTGTGACATTTCAACTCACTACAAAGTCTGGAGTAAGATATTCAGTTATGTGCTGCAGCTGTTTTTTTTTTTTTTTTTTTTTTGTCTTGCTTCCCGCTCTTTGCTTATTTTTGTCTTTATGTCTTTCTACCGTTGTTGGTGGATTTCACTCTCCTCAGCCTGGGCACATATCTTCTGAGACAAGCATCTGACGAATCTAAGTGAATTTCTGTGTTCGTAGCCTGCCATGGCACTTAGAATTATATTGCCAAGATCTCCCATTCTGGGCGATAGTTCTAGAAGATCCTTTCATTCTGGTGTGAGGATGTGACCAATGGCCAGTAATAGGAGAAATGATTCCCTGATAGTTGCTTACAGTGGTTGTAGTAGCAACACTGTGTCGGGATGGTCCACATCACCAAGGTCATTTTGTGCTGTACACCATATGTAAATGCATTGTATGCTCCATAAGGCTCTGTTTTTTGTATTTTCATAGTATATATATTTCTTCTGTCCACGTAGTTTTCTTTCAATTCTTTAGTTCCAGTCACTGCACCGAGATGCTTCTGGTTTCCTTTTGTCACTCTCACCTTTCTGTCTCTGAAGGCTTCCTATGTTTCTTGATAGTACACTGGATTCACAATCACAATTAAATTACTTATATTAAGGAAACAACCGATTTCAGGGCTATCAAATGCTGCAAAATACCAGAATTTCCTCTCATCCTCAACCTTGACAGCACCTGTGAGATCATCAGCACATGCTACTTGCTGTACATTGGTTGTCTCGTATTTGATCTGTTGTTGCAATACTGTAGTAGCCAGAGTGGTCACCCACTAAAAAAAATTTCGACCCTCTTTTGGCTTGATAAAATTTGACACACCGGGCAAGAGATCTGAAAACAAACTCCTGAGTTAACGTGCCTGGTTGGTATCCCCGATCTGCTGATCCTTAGGACCGTATTCGTAGTAACATTGGAGGTTTTGTAGCACAGCTAACTAAGCAGTTTGTTTTGCTTAATAATTATTACAGCCTTATACATTACTTAGAGGCTTTAGGTATTAACATATCATTCATATAGATTATAAACGAGAATGCTAATATGGAATGTGCACAATAAATTGCAATCTAAGACGTGTTATAAAAGAACCCAAAATCACTTTGAATACGTGCACTGCTTATATGATGTTCATATTGTCCAAGTTGAAGCAGTTTCGTAGGCAATACATTCTTCACATTATACACAAATTGAGAATCGTCTGAGGTAAAAACCCATCCTAAAATAAACGATTATGCCTAACGATCCCCCCAACCGCGATTTTATTTTCATCTTCGTCAAACTGGTGATATTCTCAGTTTCGTTATCCATGCACTACTACATTCACGTGTCATTGATGTGGTTAATATTATTGCAGTACAACGATACATACTGTATATACATGCACTATTCATGGGGTGTTGTATATACTGGATGGTTAGGCCTATAAAGTTGGCCATCAACAAATTCTTAAAATGCTGATGGTAGTTGTCATCGTTTCGCAAAGTGTAAGAATATTCTAAGGCGGTAACTCAGGTTCGATGGGTATCAAGCAGACAAATAGCACTTTGATTTCTGTATTATTTAGTGGATAATGCTTTGCTGTCTGGAGACCTTCTTTCGAGCATTATGTCCATTTCTATGAATTATTCCATATACAGGATGTGAAGTAAGGGAATTATACTATATCTGGAGAGAGAGAGAGAGAGAGAGAGAGAGAGAGAGAGAGAGAGACAGAGAGAGAGAGAGAGGGGCAGAGAGATTGAGAAAGGGAGGATCAGGTGTACAAACCCTTAAGTCGTATTCACAACTTCTGTGCCAGTGATGATCGGAAAGGGTATGGAAGCAAGGGGTGCCGATTATATTTATCATTTTAGTGGGTGTACATAGCCATGGCCACAGGGTCCCAATGGTTAGTTCGTTCTGTTAATTGCGTGGCACCGAAATTATGATCAAGTCTTTCTATGTATTTTTCACATACTGAACAAATTATGGGCATTTAATTTTTTTATCGAGCAGCGTTACCTCTCGACTGATTGAGTTAAATGTGTTAGAGGCATCAACTTGTAATACTGCATGGCAATCCTCTTCCTCAGAGATTTTCCTCATAGAGTGAACGGCTGGCTGCTGGCCTGCACACACTTGGAGGTTGCCAGTCGCCTGCTTAACGTCATCTTCGACCACCTCCAGAAAACAGTTTCTTCTAGATAAACCACCATAAAACTTCACTCATCACGATGGGCTGGCATTGTGGATTCGTATGAAGGGGGATTAGTCTGAAAACCTGTCGATGTTTCAGTGCTACTGAACTATTTTTTTTATGCTAGGAAGAAAGAACCGAAGGCCACGAGCCCGCAAAAACTGTTCTTTCCAAGAGAAGAACAAAATACAAGAGATAGCCAAATTCAAGATCCGATCATTTCGAGATGTCTGGACACACTGCGTTTGAAATACTGGAGATTATAGGAAGCAGGAAATACGCACAGAGGGAGACAGTTCCAGAGTCGATCTGTTGCATAAATGAAGGACTGGGAGGAACGGTTAACTCATGCATTAGAGAGTTGGACAGAAAAAGGATGAGAGTTTGCTGCTTGACGTGTGCTGCACGCCCATCGTAGAGGTGGAGGAATGCATGCAGACAGTTCAGAGGAGCAGCGACCATTGAAGTAGTGATAGAAAAGAGATAAAGATGCAACAGTGCGGCGAAGAGACAGAGGTTGAAGGGAGCCGGTAAGAGGAGGAGAGTTAATGAGACGAAAAGCCTTTGACTCCACCCCATTGAGAAGAGCTGTATGTGGAGAACCTCCACACACATGCGAGTTGTACTCTACACAGGGGTGGATAAAACCCGTGTATAGACTCAACAATTGTGCAGGGGTAAAAAAAGGAATGGAGTCGGCTTAGCACACCTAATCTCTTGGAAGCAGATTTTACAAGAGATGGTATATGATCTTTCCAAGATAAGTTCCGAGTGAATGAAACCCTATTCATGTTCAAGGATGATGCAGGATTAAGCTGAGAATTTTTAAACATTAGTGGGCACACCTGTGGAAGATTTTGTTGGGTTAATAGGTGTAAGAACTGAGTCTTTGATGCAATAAAAATAACAAGATTATTTTTACCCCAGTCAGAGATACGAGCCAAGTCAGATATTAGGTGTGCCATTGCCTCATCCCTTGTTTATTGAAGTAACTGCTGAGATGGACGTTGCAGGAACCGAATGGAAAGGTGAAGGGTGGAGTCATCAGCGTACGAGTGGATAGGGTTAGATGTACAGTTTAGGTCATTGATGAATAAAAGGAAGAGAGCTGGTGATAGGAAAGAGCCCTGAGGAAAACCACTGTTGATAGATCTAGGAGAAGAACGATGGCCGTCTACAACAGCGGCGATAGAACGACCAGAAAGGAAACTAGAGATGAAGGCACAGATAGAAGGATAGAAACCATAAGAGGGCAGTTTGGAGGTTAAAGATTTATGCCAGACTCGATCGAAAGCCTTTGAGATGTCAAGTGCAATGGCAAAGCTTTCGCCAAAGTCCCGAAAGGAGGATGACCAAAAGTCTGAGAGGTAGGAGATAAGATTGCCAGTGGAGCGTCCCTGACGGAACCCATACTGACGATCAGAAAGAAGTTTGTGATAGGAAAGAGGCTTTAAAATTTTTCTATTAAGAATTGACTCGAAAACTTTTGAGATACAGGATGTTAAAGCAATTGGACGATAGTTAGAGGGTTTTGAATGGTCACCCTTCTTTGGGACTGGCTGAATGAGAGCAAACATCCAGCAAGAAGGAAAGGTACAAGTTGATAGACAAAGACGAAAGAGTTTGCCTAGGCAGGGTGTAAGCACAGAAGCACAGTTCTTGAGAACAACAGGAGGGACTCCATCAGGCCCATACGCCTTGTTAGTATTGAGGCCTGTGATGGCAGAAAATACATCAGCTGAAGAAATTTTAATGACAGCCGTAAGGAAATAAGAGAGGGAAAGTGAAGGAGGAACAGCACTGGAATCATCTAAGGTGGAATTGGAGGAGGAAGTCTGAGTGATGAGATCTGCTTTATCAGCAGAGGAAATAGCTACAGAACTATCAAAGTAGAAAAGAGGAGGGAAGGATGATGAGGTAAAGTTGTTAGAAAGGTTTTTGGCAAGGTGCCAGAAGGAGCGGGAAGAATTCGAGTTGGAGAGTTGAGAGCATTTAGTACGGACGAATTTATTTTTAGCAGAGCGAAGAACAGACTTAGCACGATTCCAGGCAGAAACTTATAAAATATGTGATTCAGGGGTGGGTTGGCTCTGGTACCTTTTATAGGCCCTCTCCTTGTTGCAGACTGCATTAG
This sequence comes from Coenobita brevimanus, assembly GCF_032717465.1. Classification (NCBI taxonomy): domain Eukaryota; kingdom Metazoa; phylum Arthropoda; class Malacostraca; order Decapoda; family Coenobitidae; genus Coenobita; species Coenobita brevimanus. The sequence continues at coordinate 29,780,226 of NC_136958.1, read as the reverse complement.
AACATGCGTGATTAAACCAAGGCTTTCTTGCATTAGTCAGAGGATATGAGAAAGGAATGTATGCTTCCATGCCTGAGAGAATAACCTCCGTAGTGTGCGAGGCACACTCAGATGGCTCCCGGTCATGAAAGCAATAATCATTCCAGGGAACATCAAAGAAGTACTGCCTGAGGGCCTCCCAATCTGCAGCTCCAAAGTGTCACAGACGACGTTTCCTTAGAGGGTCCACAGGCTGTACCGAAGTGATTGGACAGGTTAAGGTGATAAGGTGTTGTTCAGAGGAGCCCAATGGAGAGAAAAGATTATCAGTGTAAGCAGAAGGATTGGTTGTAAGGAAGAGGTCAAGTATGTTGGAGCTCTCTCCAAGGCGGTCAGGAATACGGGTAGGGTGCTGTACAAGCTGCTCTAGGTCATTAAGGATACAAAAGATGTAGGCCTGTTTACCAGGTGGATCAGTGATTGGAGAGGAGAGCCAAAGGTGTTGCTGAACATTGAAATTTCCTAAAACGGAGATTTCAGAGAAAGGAGAAATGGATAGAATGTGTTCCATCGTAGAAGTAAGATGGTCGAAGAATTTTTGAGAGTCAGTAGAATTAGGAGATAAGTAAACAGCACAGATATATTTAGTCAGAGAATGACAGGATAGCCGAAGCCAGAGAGTAGAGAATGCAGTAGAATCGAGTTCAGGAACACGAGAGCAAAATAAGTCGTTGCGTATATATACACAAGCGCCACCTTTGGCTTTGATATGAGTATAGAGAAAGTAGGAGGGTAGAGGAAAGGGTTTGCTGTCAGTTGCCTCAGACAGCTGAGTCTCAGTTAGAAAGAGAAGGTGAGGTTTAGAGGAAGAGAGGTGGTGCTCAATAGTGCGAAAGTTAGAGGAAAGGCCATGAATGTTGGAGAAATGAAGAAGGAATGAGTCAGACAGTGGTTCCAGGCAGCTTAAGTCGTCACCGGGAGAGGGTCGGAAGGTGGGGGCATTTATGGTCCCCTCCCCTGGGGACTCCGAGGCGGTGTGTTGAGCTGCCATAATTTTCTTGTGAATTTTGGAAAAGGAAGTGTAGTGTGTACTTTACATGTAGTTTGGTGTAGATAATTAGAGAAACTAGTACTGGAGAGCATGCTGGCCTACTCTCTGTGTTACTGAGACACTGAAAAAGTTCAGCAAAGGGGGATGGTCAGGAACTAGTCCTGAGGGCTGATGAAACAGGAGCTCCAGCTCTCCATGTCATGAGCTTTCCATCTACCTTAGGAGTACTGCCCTGCTCGACTGGTGCTACAGTCTACTTCTCACAGCCTCTTTGTTAGCAAGGCAATGGTGTTACACAAGTCTTTTGCCGCATCCAGGGCCGGTATTAGAGGGGGGCATGGGGGGGGCAATGCCCCACCAAATTTTTCGATTCCTCCCCCCCCCCCAAATGCAAATTATCAGTATATGATATGCCCCCTAGCTACGACTTTGTGTCCCATCAATATTTGTAGCTGCCCCTCCATGTGGAGCAGTCTAGAACAGGCACTGGCCGCACCCCCAGTCTTGGTGTTGCTGAGGATTACTCTCCAACACTTTGCAGCAAGGCCTGACGGTTCTGCCCATCCTTGTGTATGCGTTGACTTCCTTCCCACCATATCTCCATTTACACTGCCACATACGATAGGATTAGGTGAAGTGTTGTTCCCAGCGAAGTTTTGAATGAGAACTTGCTTGTCTTGCAGTCGGGTTTCTTTCCTTCAGTTATTGCATTGTCTCTTCGGTCAGGTCCAGTGCTTCATTTGATGATTCAGCTGCCAGGAATCTCGTTGCAATTGGGACCGTCTGTCTCATCCTGCTACCAAAAATCCTTACCACATAATTGGACTTCCGGTTTCTTCTGCCAGGGCTTCTTATTCTCATCTGCAAGTCCCTTACTTCCCCAGGCAGCTTGCTTTTATTCACCTCTTTTCCACGTTTCAACGCATCTTTAGATATCATTAATATTTTCCGTAATGTCTGCCATTACAAAGGTCTTATTAAGGAAGAGGTGTGGTATCAGCGCAAGGGCATTAGGAGAAAATGAGGTAATGTCCGAGTTATTGTAATTTGCAATTAGATAAGTAATTTCCTTGATCATGTCAGTCGCTGCATTGTTCTGTGGAAATTGAGAAAGGTTAGCTGATGACCAACCAACGTTTATATGTTGTATTCATCTAGTGTTCTGCATTTTCTGTGTTCTTGACCATCTAGCATGTAGGATGAACTTTCCTCTCAGGCCGGATACTTAAAACGAGCCTTCAGCCACGGCGCCAGTTGATAAAAAGGGCCTTTGATAGCACACCCTACTCCCATACTCAAACAATTTTAAAGGCGCATTTGGTGTGCCTACTCCGCGGAAAGGCATCTTTCCCTCAGAAGGCTCCTTTTGATTCTCCAGCCAATCACAGCAGCTTTATGGAAATACGTTTTGGAAGTGTTTGCCAATCACAAAATATATATATATTACAGGGATTTTGTGTAACTTGTTTTTTCATGCAATCCCAAGGGAATATGTAAAATGAGTGAATTAGGATGGATTAATTAAAGTTAGGTTAATTTAGGCTTCGGTTAGTTTAGGCTGGGATAATCTAGGTTAGGTTTAGGTTAGATTAAGCTAGAATAGGTGAATGTAGATGAAAGCTTAACAACTTAGCATTTTGCTAAATCAACCCAACCTGACCTTACTTAACTAACCTAAACTTAACCTCGATATTACCAGCCTGACCTAACCGCGGCCTATAATAACCTAACCTTATTTAATATATCCTCATTTTAATTCTACAAATTTCCTAGGGATTTCGCAAAATCACTGGTTACACAATTTCCCTGTAACATGTATATACAACAAGGTATTTGTCTGGCCACTATTCCTCTTTTCAAAGCAAGAAAAGTAGTTGCTATTTCATTTTCTAGACCTACTGGTGGATCAGCAGCTGCTATCCTAGGGAGAGAAATTAGGTTAAGATTGGAGAAATACCAGCAGTACTACATTTCAGTTTCAGGCCAAATTTTCCTTGATTCTGTTTGTCATGTAGCTTGCAGGCCCAACTACAACAACAGATATGTCTTATCAGATGCACAACATTTTCTTAAAGCTGTATCTTTTCTGTCATAATTGATTTTGAATAATTATGCTAAGTTAGTTTTCGGCTGAGTTCAGTTGGTATAACATAGTAGGAAATCTGAGTGGGTACATTTGTAGTTTTGGACACCAAACCTTAGCATAACCTACAAGTATCCTAAACTGACCTAACCTACCATAATCTTGGCTATCAAAATCAAACCTTCCGTATTTTAAGCGTAATTGTGCGGAAACCCGCCACTGATGGATTTGCCGCTGCTGCATGTTATTGAAGGGGGGGGGGGGGCTTTGCAACTCCAGGTTTAGTGCCCTGCCCTGAACACAATGAGGATTTGGTTTTATGCTCAAGGGATATTATGAGAGAAAAGTGACTGACCAAATAAAACATTACCTCTGCTATCTTGAAAAGATCATATTACATCTCTTGTAAAATCTGCTTCCAAGAGATTAGGTGTGCTAAGCCGACTCCATACCTTCTTTACCCCTGCACAGTTGTTGACTTTAGACTCGGGTTTTATTTACCCCTGTATAGAGTACAACTCTCATGAGTGGGGAAGTTCCCCACATACAGCTCTTCTCAATAGGGTGGAGTCAAAGGCTTTTCGTCTCATTAACTCTCCTCCTCTAACTGGCTCCAACCTCTGTCTCTTCGCCGCAGTGTTGCCTCTTTATCTCTTTTCTATCGCTGCTTCCATGGTCACTGCTCCTCTGAACTGTCTACTTGCATCCCTCCACCTCTACGATGGGTGCGTAGCACCTGTCTAGCAACAAACTCTCATCCCTTTTCTGTCCAGCTCTCTAATGCAAGAGATAACCGTTACTCCCACTTCTTCATTTATGCAACAGGTCAGCTCTGGAACTGTCTCCCTCTGTCTGTATTTCCTACATCCTATGATCTCCAGTCATTCAAACGCAGTGTGCCCATGCATCTCGAAATGAACGGATCTTGAATTTAGCCCTCTTTTGTATTGTTTTTGTTTTTTTCTTGCAAGGAACTGTTTTGTAGTCTCCTAGCCTTTGGTTCCTTCTTCCTCGCATGAAAAAAAAAAAATCACTGCCGTATTCCTCATTCCTAACCACAGATTGTACAGTACTAATACAGCATCCACAGCAACAAGAAACTGTAGGTTATAGCCTATAATGTAACAGTAAATCTGCGAAAATAGTTATTTTGTGAGTAATCTATCTGTTAAAAGGATTTATAGATCAGGATGATTTTGGTAAGATTTGTTACTCAGGTCAGGTTTGTTAAACATGGCTAGGTGTGATTAGATCAGATTAATTTAGATAATGCTCTGTCTAAGTTACCACAACCTTGTTATAACTTTTGTTAACCCGTCACGTCCCGAGCCTTTCCGCACCTATGACATCCCCCAGTCCCGAGCCTTTTTGGAAAAATTTTTTTTCTTATGAAACTTCCGCTTAGGCCGAGAAACTATGGAAAATCTTGAAGAAAGTTGTCTCTGCAGTCTATAAGTGGTCTATACAGGTGCGGTTTCCCCCCGCAGGTATCGTATTCTGTAATGGGCTGGATATGCGTAAACGTTTTCTATGGTAAGGAGTAATGGGACAAACAACACACAACACCTCTACATTTATTGAATTTGTACTAATTTAACAATAACAGTAACAATATAATGGATTTCAGACACATATATAGGAAAAATAAGCATTGTACCATCACGCGAGCATAGCGAGTTAGGTCCGAGTCGTATCATGCTATCTGCTAATTTTCTGTTATGAGTCTACTGATCATTTTTTCTACTTGTATACCTCTGTTTCAATGACAATTTACTAATTACAACTGTTTGTACGTGATTTCAGATGTTTTCATTCATTTTGATGACATGCAGCATAAGTTTAGCGCACATCAGCTTAGTAAGCGCACTCGCTATGTCTCGTATTTCAACATACCAAATTGTTTTATCACTTTCTAATTATTTTCCCATTTACATAGAACCTTTCCCCCACCACTGTGAAGGTTTTCAATTATTTTCATTCATTACGAGGGCATTTAGCGATATGCTAGCGCCTATTCACGTAGCAACTACGATCTCAAACACTCGTGTTTCATCATCTACTTTATTTATTCACTCCAATTATATTTTCCCACTTACATTACACACGTTTACACCCCTCCAATGCACTGTACATACTTACTGCCATTATTTATTCAAGTGAGCGTGAGAATATCGCCTGAAAATACCCTCGCAAGGAATGTTACGTCATACATAATACTCACACACTTATATACTAATTCACGCACACACTTATATACTAATTATTCACTTTATCACTTGCTGACTTTTATTTTGACTAATACGTGCCTTATTCATTCGACTAGGCGTCAGGAAATCTTATCTTTATAGACACGCTATGAATATTTGACTTAGGAAATACATCATCATATACAATAATTTGAACTTATATTATACCAGTAAGAATGTCACATAATAGAAAATATATAATAAGGGGCCGTATTTATTGCACTGAGCGACAGAATATCGCATCAAACAACCCTCTCTATGTAAGTTTCAACTTAGGGCAGATTTATATACTTACACCCAATGTTTGCACTTATGTTCTACCCGTAGGCACTTTATACTAATATTTGGCGATCCACATGACTGATTTTTTCACAGAGCGTCTGTCTGTCGCATTTACATCATAATTTCTGCGTCCTTTCGCAATCACACCATGCTAAAATTGCAGCAACGTGTGGTATTCACTAAAACATGGGTGAATACACAGACCCACGTCACACTGCACGCACTCATAGCGGGTGTCCTTCCTCTGTGTCGTGAGTCGCACCTGGGAATGACTGCACACGTGACACCTGCGCTGGGGCCTAGGTCTGTTGGGCTGGGGCGGGATAGGAGTGGGGAAATGGCGGGCGGATATTCTCTGGGGAGTGTGGGTAATAGGGGCAGTGCGGGGGCGCTGTTGGGGCCTTTCAACCGCATATTTTGCAAAGATTTCTCGTGAGCTCCCTCACAAACCCTTCAAAGGTTTCCTGAACTCCTGTGGTCATGGCGTGAAGGTGGTGGCAATTCAGAGCAGTGATATCTAGCAAGTGAAAGAACAGTTTCTTATACCACTTCATCGTGGTCCTGGCACACTCTACCGTCGATATCATGGAGTCTGACTGGTCCACGAGGCGCATGTTTATATTATAGTCCATGACACATTCAGGTTTCCAAACACGACGCCTGCTCTCGCTATGGTAATCAACAGAATCAGTACGGTGCATCAAGGGGCGGTGAACCGTGGACAAGAGGCTTACTTCTCTGTTGTGGTTCCACATTGTTGCAAGGATGTTGTTTGCTTTGAAGAAGACAACCTCACTCCTTGCAAGTTTCCGCCCTACCTTGACCATGTGACGCCGGTTCACCTTTACGGTTCCACATACTCCCGTTTCATGTCTGTGAAGATAACGAGCGAGAAGAGGGCTAGTGTACCAGTTGTCGAGGTAGAGAACGTGACCACGATGAAGGTAATCTTGTATCATCGTCTTTACCACTGCTCCAGAAAGTCCTATACTTCGATCTTCTATTATGTCTGTCTGTGCACCGGTGTACAAGACTATGTCTTGCACGTATCCAGTCCTACAGTCACACATAACAAAGATCTTGAACCCAAAACGGTGCCTTTTGCTGGGTATATACTGTCTGAATGAAATATTGCCTCTCCACAACACGAGACTCTTGTCTATGACGAGATCTCTATAGGGATAGAATGAGGATCGAAAGGTTTGCCTGAGGTGATCAAAGACCAGCCTAATTCGCCTCATTTTGTCCGTGTTGTTTGTATTTGCAGGGTCATTAGCATCATAAAAATGGAGGCAACTTAGAATTTGTTGAAACCGATTACGGCTCATCACTTGACCAAATATGGGGGTAAACATAACAGGGTCCCTAGTCCAGTAAGCAGGAATTCTATTTTTTCTTATTATACCCATCAAAAGGACAAGGGCAAAAAATAAGAACATTTCTGGAATGGAGACAGGGTAATCATAAATCATTGAATGCCTACTCCTTGTTCCCAATCTTTCACTTTCTAGCCGCTGGCCGCTTGCAAACAGGTTTGTTTGAAGCACGATCTGATCAACGAAGGCCTCACTGAAAAACAGGTGGAAAAAATCTAACCTGCTTGAATTACAGTGAATACCTGATGCAATGCAGCCAGATCGCCCCTGCTCAGTGAAGGGGTGAATGAGGGGAGAAAAATCATTCCCATCCTCCCAATCCCACGACACAAATCCCTCGTCCCCATCACTGCCTTCGTCTGGGTGGGGAGGAGATCCTGGTTGGGGAGGTTGGGGAGAAGGAGTACGGAGGGCTTCCCCACTGTCACTCCTCTTCCCTCTGCCTTTACCCTTTCCCTTTCCCTTACCCTTACGGCCTTGAGGAACATTAGGGGGCTGTGGGGATGAAATAGTTTGATATTGGGGAGCAGAAGACGTGCTGGGGAGTGGTTCCTCCCCACCTTCCCCCTCCATTACCACACCACGTGCTCTCTCACGCAACCTTGCTCGACCACGTGTTAGGGGATATTGGGGAGCATAAGACGTGCTTTGGAGTGGTTCCTCCCCACCTTCCCCCTCCCTCACAACCCCACGTGATAAGGAACGCACCCGCACTGGCCCACGTGATCCACTCTGCCGCCTCACACTGCGTAGGGAGAGCAATGACTCACCCACCTCACTCTCACTTTCCCTAATCCCAGGAATGTCCATTTCACTCCCCACTCCCTCCACTTCACTTCCTACCGCCCCAAACAGAATGCTTGGCCCATACCTGCTTAGACGACGTGGTGTGCGCTCTGGGCCACGATGCGTAATCACCTCCCGCCCATACCACGTGGCAGCACGTCCCACGTCTCCGTCCTCGTCCTCGTCCTCGTCCTCGACCTCGAATTCGGCTTCCAAGGGACGCTGGGGATAGGGATATGACAAACCACGTGCCTTCTTTGCCTCCTGCCCCTCTCTAGCAGCACGGTAAGTCACGTACTGCCGTTTCCTTGGTGACGGAACTTCCTCGTCACTGCTGGTGGTTTCTTCCTCGTCTGGCTGCACATAATCTTTGTCCATCTCCTCGTCATCCAGTGGGGAATCACTGTCGCCGGTAAAGGTGTCCAGGGAGACTTGAATTTCGCTCTCTGAGAGACCTCTCTTAGCCATGTCTGAGCAGGACCGTGGCTACCAGGTGAGTGGACGAGCAGCGGGCTAGCGCGGGTCGCGCGGGGTCGCCGAGTGTCCCCGCCTGGTGGCAGGTAGGGGAAGGTCAGGCGAGGGTACGTACCGCAAATCAAGCGCGAAATTTGAAAATTGTCGAAATTATGCACATTGCAATTGCACGACGTACTGGTACGTCGCCGGGACTGGCAAATGCAAATCGTGGTGACGTACCCATACGTCGTCGGGACGGGGCGGGTTAAGCAAACCTATACTAGTTAGACCTAACATAAGTCTAACATTACTTAACCTAACCCAACCATTCTTAAATAATATTGTACATTACCCTCACCTAAGAACAAACTCCATTTATATGACTATAACCGACATCAACCCAACCTTAGTTAAATAAAATCCATTTCACAAACTGACTAGGGTTATCATAGAATTACATATTCTGCACATTCCCTGGAATATAGAATTTATCTGTGAATAGGCAATCTACTTACTTCAGGAAACCAGTAACTATAGGGGTTAAAACTGAATATATCCAGTTAGTATTAACTGAAGTAAATACCCCTAGTCGCAGGCGATGGGTTAGGTTTACACTAGGAGTGACTGATACAACAGAAATCACACTGATCTGTTCATATTTCGCAGAATATAATACCTGTATGCATTGAACAAACAACTGTAATATTAGACACACACCAGTGCAGCATGAATTATCATATTATGCCTAATGTATTCAAGAAGCAGTATTCAACAGTAATTGCCTCTACCGCCGAGTTGACTATCTCTGCACACCACACATATTCCCCATTTATGTCATTGCTACAGAATATGATATATTGGTACCCAATAACTGCTTTTGATGCAAACCGTTCCACTCCAGACAAGGTAATGAGGCGATAATTCATATATACAGGAGCAAGGAGCACCACACATATCATCCACGACGTGTTGTTGTTGTCGAGCAAAGGCGCCTTTTGATTGCTAGGGCTCCCCTGTCCCTGCCGGTTCCATAAGGTGCTAATGAGCAACGTTTTCCAATATGGCCACACACAGCAGAGCTTTTGATTATGCGTCTTTCACGGAAAGGTGGTGTGTAAAAGCACATTTAACACAAAAGGCGCTGTTAAATGTTCTGAGTATGCAGTCCCATGTCTGGGTGTTCTACTACTATTATCACTACTGCAACTACTACTACTAGTAATAATAATATTAATACTGCAACACCAATAAATCTACTGCCAATGCCACTGCTCCTACAGTTACTACTACTACTAATACTACTACCACCAACTGCCTCATCTGATATACCATAATCCAGGGAGCTCTTTGTGTGTGTGTGTGTGTGTGTGTGTGTGTGTGTGTGTGTGTGTGTGTGTGTGTGTGTGTGTGTGTGTGTGTGTGTGTGTGTGTGTTTTTCCAATACCTGAAAAGGTTTTAATGAAACTAGGCAGGAGGGTTGAAACAGGGTTGCAGATGGGCCAGTTTCAATGTCATGTTGATTGATGTATTCTGATGAAGTGTTTTAGCTCCTAATAATTGTCCCCATTGATATTGCAGTCGGGCACATAGAAGAGGCGTTGGGGTATTTCTGTGGAGTTTTTCGTACGTCAATGCAGAAACAGAGAGGGAGGGGGGGACTGTGCAACTACATTCCAATTTCTATTACTTCACTGATGTTACGAACAGACGATTTTATTCATCAGAAATTGGAGGCATCTGTGGTGGTCGTGGTGGTAGCTGTAACGATGTTGGTGGTGGTGGTTGCTGTAGTCATGGTGGTGGTGGTGATGGTAGCTGTGATGATAATGGTGCTAGTAGCTGTGGTGGTGATGATGGGCACAGGAGATACTGTGATCACGAAGACAGTTCTCCCAGGACGAGGCTTGCCATTGCACTCGGGTGGTGCTGACTCCTGCGATTAACCCAAACGTGGTTGACTCGAGTACTAGTAGCTGTGGTGGTGATGATAACGATGGTGGTGGTGATGATGGCGGTGCTGACGGTAACTGTGATGATAATGGTAGTGGTGGTAATGTTGGTGGTGGTGGTGGTAGTAGCTGTGGTGGTAATATTGCTGTTGGTGGTGGTAGCTGTGGTGGTATGTTGGTGGTGGTGGTGGTAGCACCTGTGCAAATGTGTGTGCAGGCAGACGAGGATAATGCCTACCTAGACTGTTGCCCTATTGTAACCGAGTTCATTAGTGCAGCCATATACAGGGAGACCCAGAAAAATCTCCCACATTTCAAAGGTAAATAAAAAAAAAAAAATGGTTAAAGATAATCAAAATATTATTTGCACACATGAAACTTCATTCAATACAGTTTTTATTCATCATGTTTTAAAGATGACAACCTCCAAATGGTGGCCGTCATTGTCTATACACGCTTGGAGGAAATTTCTGAAGGCTGCCATGGCTCGACGGGTCATGTCAGATGGAACGTGGCTATCTCCTGCTGAACAGCAACCTTAAGGGCTTCAAGAGTCTGGGGTCAGTGAGTTTATAGAGCCACTTCAATGAAAATGAGCTTTGTCACTGCACAAGAGAACAGCATCTTCCAGAACACGTTGCAGAATGTTCTCACATAACTTCCTGTGGCTTATCCAGTCTCTCGCATTGAGTTCTTGCACAACCATTTTTTTGTATGGGTGGAAGTGAAGGTCTTTGTGTAAGATTCTCCTTGCAGTTTCCCGGGATATCCCTACAGCTAAAGCATGCTTCCACACAGAACGTCTTGGAGACTGCACAACAAATTGCCTCAATGCTTCAACATTCTCAGGCATATGAGTGTCCCTAGGTCGACCAGGTGATTTTCTTTTTAAAGCTGAGCTTGTTGCCCTGAAGTTTTCAACCCACTGCAAGATGGTTTTCCGATCTGGAACGTTTTGGTCCCGTGGAATACTGAAAAGTCTTTGAAAAGCCCTCTGCACGGCGATCATGGAACGGTTGTTTGTGAAGAACGCTTCAACAGCAAACGCACAGTGTGCTCCCAACCACGCCATGTTGGCGACTGAGGACTGTTGGGGTTGGGCTACCAACAGACCCTAGCCCCACACCTCCTGCCTCACTACTGCCAGTGCTACAGCCTTTCGAAATGTGTTTTTTTTTGGGGGGTCACCCTGTATATCTGTGTTTGTTTTCCTCTCTCTCTCTCTAGGTGGGAACAGGTCTAGTAATCTATTCCATGTAATGCCAGGCGATGCTGTCTAGCTGAATGTCACAAAAGTTTATGAATATTATTATGGTTGCCATTAACAATCTCATCGCTGGTATAACTAGTATTGTTTTCTACGTAACGACATACAATTTTACTTACGTGAGAGCGAAAAACTTTAGACTCAGAGTGATAACCATTTATCTGTTTATGAGTAACTGCACAGATTTAACCTATTGGAAACTATTGCCTATTAAACCGTGTGTGTGTGTGTGTGTGTGTGTGTGTTAGAAATTACAGTTAACAAGGCAGTTACAAGAAGAAGAGGTACATGAAGCATGCAACAACTTTAGCATTAAGGATTAATCAACTACTGATGTTATTACTGTTGTTGTGAACCTTGGCTCACCTGAACCTGAAATTCGTCTTCTGTATTCTACGGCTCCTAAGATCTATTATTAAGGCTACAATATTGAGAGAGAGAGAGAGAGAGAGAGAGAGAGAGACAGACAGACAGACAGACAGACAGAGAGAGAGAGAGACAGAGAAGAAAAGGGGGCAGCAGAGAGGAGAGAGAAGAAAAGGGAGCAGCAGAGAGGAGAGACGAGGAAGCAGGAGGGAGAAGAGAAGAGGGAATGGAGAGGAAAGTGTAAGCAGAGATAGAAAGGAGAGGTAGAAAGTGAGAAATTGAAGAACAGCGCGAGGAGAGGCAAGGGAAGGAGACAAGAAGGAGGAAAGAGAAAGAAGGCAGACGTTATAAATGAGGGAAAAAAGACAGAAGAATGACAGAATGGGAGAGAAGGAGATAAGCAGGGAAAACGCATCAGCTCATCTTAAGTAACACGAGTAAATTGTTTTTGTTCTACGGTTACTGGTACACCCTCCATGTTATCAACTGAAAGAAATCTTAATTAATAAATGTATTATTCAAATGTGTACATGCTTAGCTGAGGATTAGAAGACATATATCTACCCGGGGATTTTTTAATGTTAGTACAGTATCACAGTTAACCACAAAATGAGGCAACTTGTTCCATATATTTACAACCCTACAGAAGAAGAAATGTTGAGCTTCATACTAGAAAAAACGCTTGCCGACGATTTTAGGTCCATATTTCCAGGATATTTCGACTAAGCACTTTTGGACAGCCATACTATCATGTCCATTGAAAATTTTGCATACTTTAACTTAATCCTCCCATAGTCTCTACTTAATTAAGGCAAAAATACTCAGCTATTCTAACCATTCTTCATATGGTTTATTTCTCAATCTAGGTATCATTTTTGTAATCCTTCGCTGTACCCTCTGAACTTTCTCCATATCCTTTTTATAATAAGGTGACCATAACTGGACATAATAATCCTGGTGCAGGTGTAGTTAGGAATTATGCAGAGTGAGGACGATATTTTTTAAATTATATTCAAATGCTCTCCCTAGAAATCCATCAATTTATTATTATTTTTTTAACAGCCCCTGTAAACTGTTTGCTTCCTTCCAAATAGTTTGTTATTATAACCCCTAAATCTTCTTACGGCTTACACTATCAAGTTGAACTTCTTTCACGTTATAACTGGCCCTTACTTTTTTACTACCAGTGTTTAGCATTTTACATTTCTTAATACTGAAGTTTATTTGCCCAGTTTGAGTCCAATTACACTGAATTGCCTGCTTCAGCAGTGCTGTGTCTGCTCTGTTACCTAATTTAGTGTCATCGGGAAATTTAGAAGTCTTGCAAAATAATCCTCCATCAATATCAGTTATGCACATTATAAGATATAAGATCTAACAATGAACTCAGTGACACTGCACTTGTATCGTCTATCCATTCTGATTCTTGTCCATTTATTACAAGTCTTTTCTTTCGTCCAGTAACCAATCCTCGATCCACTCGAGCACACCGCCACTGAAACCATGTGCCTTTGGCTTATGACGAGGTCTTTTGCTTGTAACTTTGTCAAAAATCTTTTTTAAATTGAGATAGACAACACCAACAGATACTACAAATCTTCTTGTACATGTTCAGTAAATCATTGCAAGAAATCCAATAAATTCGTGAGGATGAAGCGATTATTCCGGAAAAACATTTTGCAGATCTCTGATGAAATTATTTGTTTTTAAATCTTCCACAGTCCTGTCTTTGGTAATAGATTCAAGCAACTTATAAATCACTTTTCAAAAACTAATTGGTCAGTAGTTCTCTGGTTGTGCTTTGTTGCCTTTCTTTAGTACTGGGGATACTTTTGCGATCTTCCACTTGTGTGGCCCCTTACTACTCTTCAGTGATAAGATAAAATTTTACATGAAGGCTTTGGTATTTCATTCTGCAGTAATTTTAATATGCATGGAGATATATTGTCCAGTCCCGTTGTCTTCTTCTCGTTCACTTTACTGAATGCAAATCGTATATCACTTTCACTACCTGTAATCTCAGATTATGTTACCTTCTACTGAAAATGGGAAAACTGTAGGAATTCTATGTGCATTATCCATCGCACATGTTGACGTGAAGAAATAATAAGAATTCTCGTCATCTAGTTTAATCATCAGTGTGCTCTTCGTTTTCTCTGATTAAGAGTCCAATTTTTAGTTATTATTATTATTATTATTTTTTGGAATTGATTTACCGATACTCGCTGTATATACGATTACCTTTTTTTTTTTTTTTTACTTTGTTTAATAATTGACTTTTCGGCGAAAAGCACCATATTTGTTTTTATTACACTGATTCCTTATGACAATGTAAGTTTTGTATGCACGATTTTGTAGTCACAGACAGTTTTTAAGTTCCACCATTTCAGTTTACATTCTTGTCAGGCCTTCTGTTATGCACTGGAATACAAAACTTCACTGCACCTCCAATTGCTTTTAATTTATTAAAACTGACCCTTTTACAGTGGGGAACTTACTCATAATCGGCCTTGATATTGTTTACATTGAATTTTAGGTAAAGTTTAACTATACAGTGAGCGCTTATACTAAATTCTTCTACAATAACGTTACTCATTAAGTTTTCTGATATGGCCACGACAAGATCTAGGAGGTTAGCCTCACGTGTTAGATAATTTACGAAATTATACAAGATTTCACGCATGTTTGTATATAGATATAACCTTGTGTGCGGGGATAGGGCTTATCCCCATTTGGAAATGAGGAAGAAGACAATTAAAAGGTGGGTGGGAAGAGGAGACAGACAACTGAATACAAAGGAATAAAAATGTTTATGATCTGTATTGGATTATTCGGCCTTTATCGTTAAAAAAAGTAAGTCTCAGTTTATGCTCTGATTAACATGGTCAACACTTAAGGGTAGATGAATATTAGTGTTTACAACCCTTGGTAGCATTATACAGTCGTAATGCCTCGAGTCACCCGTTGGGGATGGAACCTATTGTAACTCGCCAGTCCGACTGGACGTACTAACCACTAAATATATATTTTACTTGCCAAATTATTGCAATTGGATAGCGAAGCAAATGGTTATCCCCACTCTACCAACCTGTCAAATTTTCAGTTCAGGGAAACAAGAAAAAACAGAGTCTTAGAAGACTTATATGTTTCAAGAACACATAACATAGTGGCAGAAATAATAGCAAAAATTAAAATACAAAAGAAAATGAAACAAAACTATTCTGAGTCTGACTTCTAATCGCCCACCAAAATATGTTGCTAAGGTACAAGTGACCTGCAAACCAAATTTGAAGAAAATAAGCAAAGCTCTACGGAATTCAGTCACCGCGTTTCGCAAAAAGCCAATTAGAATTTTAAAAAATTAATAAAACTGTGGCGGCTGGCATTCGGTGGTCTTTGGTTATATCCTGACCAAAAGTAATAACTTCTGAATATCCATATTGTTGCCATTTCCTGAAAGTTTGGAGAAAATTCTTCCTCAACTTCTCGAGATATTTTGGCATCACACACCCACCCACCCACACACACACATACACACACACCGACGATAGCTATTTCGCCTCGACTTGCTAAAGGAGAGAGAGAGAGAGAGAGAGAGAGAGAGGGGGGGGGGTAGCACACAGCATACACCTACCATTTCCTGCCTACTAAAGTACTGACTTAGGCATATCGTGCCGACATACCCTAATCAGCTTAGTATCATCAGTATACATTTTGTATGTTCGTCGCCAGAATCTTCGTCATAATTACCGTCACTATCATCATCATCATATCGTCATCATCATCATCATCATCATCATCACAACTTTTATCATGGTCATTTTCACCATCTACTTCGTCGTTTTCCTCCTCCTCCTTCTCGTTATTTAACTTCATAATTTTGTTAGTTTTCATCCTGATTTTCATTTGCTTTTTCATCATCGTCATCCCCATTGTCTTTATCATCATTTTCATCATCATCATTACCTTTACACCATCATCATCTTTTTTGTCATCCCTTCATCACCATCATCATCATCATCATCATCATCATCACAACTGCAGTCGACATAATCATTCGCATCCTGTTTTACTGTCTGTCTGTCTGTCTGTCTGTCTCTCAAATTTCCTCTTTCCCTTTGCTCAGGATTTTATGCAGACATGGAAAAAGCAAGAGGAATTGGAAAGTGTGAGCACTGGGAGGTGCTGGAAGTGCATAATATTAACTGAGTGGAAGTTAGGCTCATTATAATATCCTTTTCTTTTTCCTTGGCCAGAATTTTTTCCTGCAAGATTTCGCGTTTTCTGGCTGTTCCTTTGTCTGCCTCTGTTTCTCATTCACTCCGGCTAATTTCTCTCTCTCTCTCTCTCTCTCTCTCTCTCTCTCTCTCTCTCTCTCTCTCTCTCTCTCTCTCTCACACACACACACACACACACACACACACACACACACACACACACACACACACACAAAACCAACATTCTTTCAGTATTAAATATAGAATTCAGACATATAACTGTAGCAGTATCTAACTGGAGTAAAACTAGATACTGACTACATCGAAAATATGCTAAGTGGTCTTTAACTTAAGATAGTATGTTTAAAACTAAGGAAATACTCTTCCTTGCACATTAAAAGAAGGTAAAGATAATTACTGTAAACTTGATGAGTATACTGATAATGTCAGAAAAACTTTGAGTTTTAACCGTGATACATCAATAATGTTGAAGCACAACTTTCGCCATCCATTATGCCTCATGATTAACTAACTTCTGATCCCAAGGAGATTGCAGAAGGCTTTAATGAACATTTCAGTCAAGTGAGAGCAAACTTTTAAAGTTAAACCTCCTAAAACTTTTTTCCCTACATTACGTCCCTGAACCCATCAAATGCTCAAAATTATCCCTAATATTAGAAAAATAGTTAAGAGAGGTTACCACTAATCTCAAGAAGTCAGCAAGTGGACATGACGACATCCCAGCAACGGTTGTGAAAGACTGTATATTAGAAATTAGTCCCTGTCATCAACAGATCCTTCAAGTCAGGTTATTTTCATAATCATCTGCAGACAGTAAAGGTAATACCCAGCAAAAACAGTCGAAGCATAAATCTTTCAGAAAAGTGTGGCTCAGTTCTTTTATCAGTCTTCAGTAAAATCTTCGAGAAGGTAGGTTTTCATAGATTAAAGAATTTTCTTCAGAAACGGCCGTGAATAACAAAATAGAAAAGTGGATTCTTGCTAAAACATTCAGCTGAAATAGCACTTCACTGCCTCACAAAACAAACATATCTACCTCGATTAGAAACACTATCAAGGAACGATATTTTGTAATCTAAGACCTCTGACACCGCATCGCATATCTTACTTAAAAAACGTGAAGTACATGATATTCCATACCCAGCACTGACGTGATTTCAGAGTTGCTTAAGTAACCGTAAACAGTGTGTATAATATCATAACTGCAGCTTACAAGAGGATATAAGATATGGAGCCCCACAGGTTTCAGTATTATGTCCTGTATTGATTTTACTTTATATTAACGAGATTGTGTTGTGATCCCATTAATTAAATTTTCTGCTATTTTCTGATGACCCAGGTATATATACTGTATATTATATATATATATATATATATATATATATATATATATATATATATATATATATATATATATATATGGAAACTAACCACTCACTAGAAATAGTGAGTACAACTAACCTAGCAGTAATTCATTTAACTAACTAGATCAAGATCATTATATTAATTAAAAGCCTAACAAAAATACACCATGTGATACCACATCATTCGGAATATGTCTAATATCGATATTATATTTGACAATCAATCAGGATGGTTTTGAATAGATTTTTTTTTTTTTTATGACTTTGGTAGACCTAAATCAATGATGACAAAGTTACAATATCCAAGGTAGCTGGAATTCTTTATAAGGTGCGTGACTTGATGAATGTCGTCAATCTAAAGTGCATCAATAGCTTGTCCTTACATAATATAATACTCTGCAGTCTGGAGTGAAGCTAACAAAACTAGTATAAGCTCTCTGGAAATAGCTCAGGTAAACACAATGCATAACATCATTTATGCATCATACAATGAACACGTGGCACCTATATTAAAGGAACCCCACTTGCTTAAGTTAGTTGATATATCATTTCTACAGATTGGTGCCTTTGCCTCTAAATCAGTAAATAATCTTAGTCCATCAATAAATGATTTAAAGAGAACAAGTCACTCAGTCAATGGACGAGGTATACATGACCCATAAAGACACCCACAATATAGGAAGTGTCGTGTTCAATGAAGTCGTACATACAGGGGATTCTGTAATATGGAATTCTCTAAACGATTGAGTCGGCCAGTCTTCATCCATATTTCATTTGAAGCATGCAGTGAAACAGATTAACTGGAGACTATTACTCCTCAGCCTAAAAGCTACTAGATACTAGAAAGTGCTGCGATAATGCTACCTAGTTGATTAATTACATCCAGTGCACGGAATATGTGTTAATCCTTCCCTTGCAATATGTAGGATTATTAGCATTTATGAGTTTGTCAAGTTTCTTAACAATTTTCACTCATTTTTATTATGTGCTTTGTGTTTTACATATAAGCCTACTGCGGGTTCAACTTTTTTTTTTTTTAATGTCCAACTATGGGCAAAGGCTTCAGGGCCTATCCAAAGGCCCAGTAGTCCTCCTATACACTTTCTCTTGTCACCACTTTCGCGCTAACACCATAATGAATACATGCAAAGGCTGTCTCATACAGGACTGGTGTACTGGTATTAGCGGGGGTATTTTTACATGTCGGCGGAACTTCTGGTAGATCAGGAAAGTCTGTTTTTATGAAATTCAAATCCTTAAACTGTCCCCTGCCCCAGCTGGGATTCAATCCTGTGTCCATTAGGACTGCAGATCGCCTCTCTACCGATTCAATCTGTCCCCTGCCCCATCCGGGATTCGAACGTGGGTCCATTAGAGCTGCAGGCCGCCTCTTCCGATTCAGCCACCGTCCCCTCCACGATTTTTGCATATTATTCTAAAAATTTACGTTTCTCGTTTTCACCATATGTCATCTAGAGGTCACAAGCTCAATTGAGTACTATGCCAGTTGGAAACAATTTACTCTCGTCTTCATGTATGTTTATGGCAATAAAGATTCTCTCTCTCTCTCTCTCTCTCTCTCTCTGTACCTACCTACCTACCTACACACCTATCTATTTATCTATCAGTCTACGTCTACCTAATATAATGTCGTTTTCACGTATGTCTATGGCAATAAATATTAGTCTCTCTCTCTCTCTCTCTCTCTCTCTCTCTCTCTCTCTCTCTCTCTCTCTCTCCTCATGTCTTACACACTGACAGAAATTCCACCAGTGTTTCATTCAACGTTTTTGGCCAGACCAGCTAATGAACAGAGGACGGGAGGATGTAATTGTCCGGGTTCCAGTGGTAGGAGTGGCAGAGAGAGAGAGAGAGAGAGAGAGAGAGAGAGAGAGAGAGACAAAGACAGACAGACAGACAGACAGAAGAAAAGACAAAGGGGACTGAAGAAAAAGAAAGAGCTGAATAAAGAAGTGTTGAGGAAAGAGAGGAGGCTGTGGCAGGAGAGGGGATTAAGGAAAGAGATGTGGCTGATGAAGGAGAAAGGGGTGAGGTAGGGGCTGAAGAAAGAGTGGGGGATGATGAAGGAGAAATGATACAGGTAGGAGATGGGGAGAGAGGTGCAAGTGAATAAAGAGTGATAGAGGAGGTTGAGGCAAGAGAGGAGGAACAGAAAACAGAGCGGGTTGAAGTTGGGGAGAGGTGTTTAGTAGAGTAGAATGAGGGAGGAGGCGGTGAGGAAAAATGCGAGGTTTAGGAGGAGGGAGAGAAGGAAAAAGAGAGAGAAGAAAAGATAATGCTATGTGATTAAGCAGTAGTAATGGAAGGGGGTTAATGAGAAAGGGGGACAGAACTGGTGGATCGAAGAAAGATGGTGAAAGGGGAAAGGAGAGAGGAAGAGGATAGTAGTGAGAGAGTGGATGAGAAAAGGGGGTAGGACTGACGAAATGGAGGATCTAGGAAGTAGGAGTAAGAATGGTGAAGCGGAGAAGGAAAGAAAGGAGGGGTTCAAGAAGGGAGAAGGGTTGAGAAAAGAGAGAGGGAGTTTGCAACGGAAAAGGAGAGAGGGAGTTTGCAACGGAAAAGGAGAGAGGGTCGAGGAATTGGGAGTGTGACTTGGGATAGAAAGGAGGTGGCTGTTTAGAGAAGGAACGAGGAAAGTAAGAATACATCGATAATAATAAGGATTGCAAGGAGAGAGAAGGACAATAATTTAAGGAGAGAAGATGAGAAGGTTAGGGTAGGCATACAGGGCCGGAGTTGTTGAGCGGGTGTGACATTAGTGGAAAAGTGAAACTGAAAGTTGTATAAGGAATGAGTACGGAAAGAGGAGTGACAGAAATTTACCAAAGTTATTACGAGTACGTGAATAATCATTTTTTTGCTGCTTGAGTTATCCTCAGCTTAATGTTGCTTTTGATAGACCAACTAGGTTGGACATTGCCTTCAAATGACAGTGGGTCATGGCCTGAGAGAGCTAGAGAATAGTGCAATGGAGTACGTAAGAAGTACAAGTAAATGGAGGTCATTTGCTCTATATAAAGGTTGTCTGTTGGGGCATAAAGGTTGCCTGTTAGGGCATAGGTAACTATATTATTATTCTGTCCAAGCTTGTGAGAAAAGGAATGAATAGAGATAAGATGAGTGATAGAAAGAGAGAGAGAGAGAGAGAGAGAGAGAGAGAGATGTGCGATTTGGGGAAGGAGGGTGAAAGGGAAACAGACGATGGCGCAATGAGAAAAAGAGAGGAAGGAAAAGCCGGGGACGAAATGAGAAAACACAAAGGAGGAAGAAAAGAGGTGGAGAAAAGGGAAAAAATGAGAAGAAAAAAGGGAGAGGTGAAGGTGTGGAAAGGGGAAAGGGTGAAGAAAGAATGAGAATTAGGGGAGACAAAAAGGAAAATCAGACAGTAGAAGTAACACATAAGGAATGTTAGGATGATAATTAGAAAACAGAATAAAGCAACAACTGTGTAGAATGGGGCGAGGGAAGTGCGATGATAAGAGAAAGAGACAGTGCTAAGAAAATCACAAGAAAAATGACATCTGGGTGTAAGGATTCAAATGAGGTAAAGAAATATGAGGAGGAAGAAGGAGAGTCGCCTAAAACGGGAGAGAAATGATAAGGACAAAAAGAGGAAGAGAAAAGTAGTAGAAGGTAGCCAGGAGGGGAAACAAGGATGGTTTTACCCATGTGAAAAGCTAGACGGGTGAAGAAATCTGAGAACTGAATTAAACACAGATGACTGAAGAATAAAAGGACAAAAAGTAGTGCAAGAAAAATGTACATTGAAAAAAAAAAGTGTGTGTGTGTGTGTGTGTGTGTGTGTGTGTGTGTGTGTGTGTGTGTGTGTGTGTGTGTGTGTGTGTGTGTGTGTTTGTGTGTGTGTGTGTGTGTGTGTGTGTGTCTGTAAAGCAGAAACAGGAAACCAAAAGGTAGACTAATACGAGAAGAATCAAAGAACAGTGATATGTTATATGAAGGGGGAGGGAGAGAGAGAGAGAGAGAGAGAGAGAGAGAGATGGAAGATTAAAAGAAAGTACAAAACGATTGGGAGACGTGGTGCTAATTAAAGCAGTCCGTCTAAAGTCAAGAGCTTTAATCACCAAGTGAACCTCTCCCCTGCCCCCTAATCTCTCTCTCTCTCTCTCTCTCTCTCTCTCTCTCTCTCTCTCTCTCTCCTCCTGCTGTCTGCCTGTCTATCTGTCTGTCTGTCTATTTGTCCGTCTAATTCATTGTTACCTCTTCTCCTTTTCCTTTCATGTCCTTTAGTGTCTCTTTGCCTGACTACATGCTTGTCAGTATCATATATAGTTCATTGTCTGACGATATCCAGAGACACTGTCATTTTAATCCACGATTCTACTAATCAGTCCTGCGATGCAGGATGTCATCATTTTAGGCAACTTGCCACATACAGTTGTACGAGAGTCAGTGTGTGTGTCATGTCCTCCTACGATTTTTGATGGACCCTAACGAACTTTTCCGGAAAGTTCTTCTGTTTACTCTGAACATTTCCCACTATATACAGCTTTCCAACCATGATTTTTAGGGGGTCCAGCCCCCCTTACCAAATTAAAATTCTCAGCAGTTGACTAAACTTTGGCAGATATCGTTTTGATATTTTAGTACATGGTGAATAATGGACTTTCACCCGTAATTTGATACTTCGGTAGCATGACCACCCTAGTGATTCTTTGTTGTATCAACCCCCTCCCAAGAATAGTACCAATAAAAAATGGGAGAAAGTGAGCACGTGAAGTTCAGTGAAAACTGATCATGTCAGTTCGTCCGGTTCATTAACGCGAGACGTCCTATCGACGTACTGGTACGTTTTGCAATTGCAAGGTCCCTAATTTGCATAATTTTCATTTTTTGCGTGTGATTTTTCTTACGTATACATGGGACACCTTCCTCTATTCCTCTACAAGATGCCAAGCAGGGACAATGTCTTACACCGCATAACCTCCCCCCCCCCACGGCATTGTCTCGGCACATACACTGATGACAAGCGATGACAAAAGTGTTGTTGAGTCATTCACATACTTGAGAGAGAGAGAGAGAGAGAGAGAGAGAGAGAGAGAGGTGAGACACAGCTTTCATTAACCACTTTGCTACAAATGTCATGAGCTAAATCGTAATGTCTGTTCGGCAGGAATTTTGCGGGATATTATTGGACGACTTTGTAAAAGAACTAGATGAAGTCAGTGTGGAGCTGTTTTAAAATAATTTTCAGTAGGAAATACTAAAAAAGAGTAACATTTGTGCTTACACCACAAGGTAGCCTGTTTACCAGAGTGCTCCTCAATATTTCGGAATTTTTGACCGGTAAGAGGAATAATACTTTTCATTTTGATGCTTTATTTCTTGTTTTTATCTACCTTTTTTCTTCCATGGCCTTCCTCTGTTCACCCTCTCCCCTTTGTTTCTTTCTCCCTCGCATTCCATTCTTTTTTTGGGCTAACTCTTCAATAATCTTTCACCATTCGCTTCTTTTCTGTGGTTACTTGCATCTCTTTCTCTCCCTATTAAACACTTTCTCTCTGCCTCTTCTAGTGCCTTATTCCCCACTCTCTCCCTCCACTTCCATTTCATTCATAATATTCCTTTCCTTATCAGTTTTCCATCTCAGCTTCTGTCTCGGCTCTTCCCCACCATCTCTGTCCTTCAATCCGCCTCTTACAGTGCATCATTCCTAGCACTCTCTCCCCACTTCCGTTTCCTTCATAATTTTCCTTTCCTTATCAATTCTCCATCTCAATTTCTGTCTCCGAGCTTCCCCCCCATCTCTGTCTTTTTAGGTAACCCTTTGCCTCCGCCCCTCTATCCTTCCACATCTTAATTCCCTGTCTCCACTTCCGTTTCTTCCATAGAATTCCTTTCTTCACCACCCTTTCCATCTCATACTTAACCCACTCATCCCTTTCCCTCCATCTCCTTCTCTGCCTGCTACTCGCCCATCTCCCTCAGTCTCATTCTCCATCTCTCAACCCTCTCTCTCTCTCTCTCTCTCTCTCTCTCTCTCTCTCTCTCTCTCTCTCTCTCTATCTATCTATCTATCTATCTATCTCTTTGTACTCCTCAACCCTCTACCTCCATCTCTGTCTCCTACTGTCCTCTATCTCTATATAATTCTTTGTCACCTCAACCTTCTTCATTCGTTTTCATTTCTTTTGTGGCCTTTCTCCTCTCACTCTTTCCTTGCATCAGCTTCTCTCTTTATTCATTGGCTCAAATTTCATTTTTATGCGTCTTTCCTCTCGTCCACACTTCCCCCCCCCCTTTCTCTCTCTCTCATATTCCTCATTATGGGTGAGCGTGGTGGAAGTGATTAAGGTCTCGCGTAATGAGACACCTGAGCCTTCCAAAGCAGAATTCTTCTAACGTAAAAAATCTTTTAGCCATATCTTCATTTTTCACTTCTGCCTGTTACTTTTCATTAATTCCTTTTTAGTAATATGGACATAGTTTACCATAAAAATGAAGAGGCTATCAGAAAGTAGAATGTTGAAACAAATGGTAAGGAAAAACTGCATATATTTATCTTAAGTCGATGTGAATTATGACCCCATGACTCGACTCACCCTTATCTTGGTCGAACCTCCTCGTTAGCGAAATGACCACCTAATCCACCAATTCCTGTTGCTGCCTCCAGAATATCATACCCTTTATAACCTTTAATATGGTGACTCTAGAGCAGGGGTTCTTAACCTGGGGTCCATGGACCCCTAAGGGGTCCATGGATGAGCTTCAGGTGGTCCGTGAAGGTCAGAATAATTGATAACAATTTCTTGATGCCGTTTGGCATCATTAACTGACAAAAAAAGAAAAAAAATCGAGGAGTCTTGAAGAATTCTGGTGTTCATTGACACAACCCTACCTCGGTCTGGCAAAGCAAACTATGAGTGCTGTGATTCCGTTTGCTACTACATACCTTTGTAAGTCAGGGTTTTCAGCGCTTGTTTCTATGAAAACGAAAAGTCGCAATCAACTGGATGTCAACGATGACATGCGTGTTTCCTTGTCAAAGACCACTCCACAAATTCATCTTCTTATTCAAGCCAAACAACAACCCTGTCACTGAAATGAGCTTTTGAGCAGAATTAAAATTTTGTTTTGTTTAATTTGCACAAGTTGGATGTATTTCATTTTTTCATCGAGTGGCCATTAGCTTTTCCTTGAAAGAGTGGGAAACAATTCTTTGTAAAGACAGTTTTATACTTTGCGTATGTTATACACAGTGTGAGGTAGTTTTCAATAAAATAAAGTACATTCATTGCATGCAAAATGCTGTTTGTGCTTATGTTCATTTTTGTACGGAAGAGGTTCATAGTTTTCACTAGATTCGCGAAGGGGTCCGTGATCAAAAAAGGTTAAGAACCACTGCTCGAGAGAGAGAGAGAGAGAGAGAGAGAGAGAGAGAGAGAGAGAGAGACCCGGTAGGTCGACAGTAACCATATTTAAGATTGAAAAGGGTATGATATCCCGGAAGCACCAGCAGGAACTGGTGTATATATGGATAGATAGATAGATAGATATACATACATATTATTCTGTTTGTCCATCTATCTATATAGATCTAGATATATAGATATGAACATGCTTCAATCGAACTCAGATATAGCTATGATAAGCCTACTGTATCAGTGACCGTGAATAATTCTAGATTACAAATAATAATTATAATGTAACAATGATAAAAGTAATAATAATAATGATAATAACAATAATAATAATAATAATAAAAAATAATAATAATAATAAATGTTTATGGTAAATGTGCATTTACCTCCTCTGCATTCAGAGGAAATTTGGAAACTGCATTCCCATTCCTAAAATATGCATTCCGATTTGAAAGACTTACAAAATAATGGAAGTAATTATAGTAGCAGTTGCTGTTGTTGATGATGATGATGAGTAGCCTTTAAAAAGACTGAACAAAATGTGGATATTCAAACAAAAAGTAATTAGTTTCACAAAAAAATTAGCAGGAAAATTTGAAAAGACAATAAAATAACTAAAGCAAAAAATACTAAAATGAGAAAAATGACAATTGCAAGTTGCAATGACCTTTAATTGCAGGGAACAAAAATACAAACAAAAGAGCGAAAAATGGTGGAACACTATGACACATTTGGTTGTGAAAATAAAGCTCAGGTAATAATGTTATAAGTATATGTTATGGAGGTGACAGAAACGAACGAGGTCCAAGAGGGAGATTGGGAAGCAAAATAGATAAAAGATAGATTTTCCGAAGAGAGAGAGAGAGAGAGAGAGAGAGAGAGAGAGAGAGAATAATACGAGGAAGAAGGAAAATGTGGTTAGAGAAGAAGAGAACTTAAAGTTATGCTGGAAGTATATGAAAGGGAAAAAAACATAATCTTTAAACCGAAATGGAATGAGAAGTGAATGTAAACCGGGGATTTTAAATGAACGTTAATAAAAAAAAAATACAATCAAGGAGCAGGAGAAAGGAATAGGGAAGGGAAACACAGACAAAAACACAAAGAGAACTATAGTAATAGAAATTAATAATAAATAATAATAATAATTATTATTATTATAATTATAATAATGATGATGATGATGATGATGATGATAATAATATTAATAATGATAATAATAATAATAACAAAAACAATAATCTATCTGTCTATTGCTCCACTCCATCCCTCCATTTCATCCTTGGCCTCCGTCTTCCTCTCCCCCTTTCCACCTCACTCATATACACTCTCCTAGTTAGTCTTTCGCTCTCGATCTTCTCCACGTCCAAACCATCTCAGTGTGTTTCTCCTAACGTTTCCTATGACATCCACATCCATACCACAACGCTCTTTCACTTCCCCATTTGTCAGTCTGTCTCACCACGTGACTCTGCATGCTCCTCTCAAATAACTCATTTCCACTGCCCTCACTCTTGACTTCTGTCCCTCCAACAAGGTCCAAGCTTCACTTTCATACGTCGCAGTTGGTATCACGAGACTGTCATGCAGCGACTTTTTATTTTTTTATTTATTTTTTTTACTTCCATGCTCACTTCCAGGGCCGGATTTACCTACTTGTGGGCCCCAGGCCAAACTCATCAGTGGGCCCCCAAATTTATAGAAATGTCTGCATGTTTCAATAATCTGTCCATCTATCTGTCTACCTGTATATATATATATATATATATATATATATATATATATATATGTATGTATGTATGTATGTATTTTACTGTAATTATTTTGCAATGGCTAAATGTCATCAAATATTACATAATATCATAATATAATGTAAGAAATAAAAATTTCAGCACAATGTAACACATCATTACTTTTAATCAAATTAGTTCTATATCATGTACATCTTATATATGGGATTCCAGTGGGCCATGGCCCACCGGTTGAAGGCCGCTGCGGGCCTATACTTATTGTACAGGGGCCCCATACTCCGGGCCCTATACTTCTTGTACAGTGGCCTTTATGGTTGTGAATATATAATATATATATATATATATATATATATATATATATATATATATATATATATATATATATATATATATATAATGAAATACTCGGTGTACACATGAAACAAAGTTATTCACTGTCACACTGCGCGACAAATTAGTTTCAGTGGGCCCCCAGATACCGATGGGCCCTAGACCAATGGCCTACTTGGCCTAATGGTAAATCTGGCCCTGCTCACTTCCCTGTTCTTTATCACTGCTTTCAAAGAACCAGCAACCTTTCTTCCTTGTTGTACACTTTCAAGTACTTCAACCCTCTAAACTTCTATCCTTACTCATCACGCCACCCAAGTAATTAAACACACTCACAATAATAATCATCATCATCATCATATGAACCTCCTTTCCCACCCTAGGGCAGGGTGAGGAGTAGCAAAGTCCAGACAGCCCAAATTTGCCCAGTCCAATGGGCCATGCTTCCGTTCACTCATCATTCAAGCCCCCGGAATCCTGGCTCTATCGTATACACTAAAAACATTCACAACGCTCTGTAGCTTCACATAAACGTATCCGACTGAGTCACTGTAATAATATAATAATAATAATTATTATTATTATTAATATTATTATTATTATTAATATTATTATTATTATTATTATTATTATTATTATTATTATTATAGAATAATAATAACCATCATCAATAATAATAATAATAATAATAATAATAATAATAATAATGATGATAATGATGATGATGATGATGATTATTATTATTATAACCATCATCATCACCACTATTATCATCATCATCATCATAATCATCATCATCAACATCTCATCGTCCAAATCCTCTGTTCCCACGAAAAAAATGGGGTGAGGCAGGATCCAAAAACAAGGGAAGAAAATTAACAAATGGGAAAGAAGAATTATCAATCGAATATGAGTTATTTGTTGGCCTCATCCAGTCCTGTGATTATGCATTTTTTTAAACTGAACAAAATTAGGATACAGAAAGTAATCTGGCCGAGAGAGTAAACTGCTTTTAACAGCAATAATTCAGTTAGTTAAAGTACTGAGTCAGCCTTATGATCAATGCATGCTGTTATAAAGGTTTTTCATATATAAATTAACTAATCTCATCCACTTTAAATGTGACAACCAAGTCTCATCTGAGCCCCGTGTCCATCTGAGGAGATTAATGAAGTTTTCTTAATCTGTCTTCATGCGAGATTAAAGGAGAGCGAGGAGAGAAAGAGACAATGAAGGGAAGGAAGACAGGAGGAAAGGAAGAACTTGGCACACTGACTCAGATGACCGTTTAGCAAAGCGTTACTCATGGTTACAGTTAGCATTTCAAATTCCCCAAAAGTCTCTCCTAAGCCAATTAATGGCTTCTGAAAATAGCAAGGCTTCCCCAGGCTGAAGGACATCAAATGTGGAACAAAAGATGGCTTAATCCCCTTAACCGTGGGGCGTCACTTTCGTGACTCTCGGGAGCAAGGGATCATACCGCGGGGCGTCACTTTTGTGATTCTGTGTTATTATGAATTCGCCCGGGCTTTCAAGTGGTGGCTTGTATCATCTATCAGTACTACCAGTGTCCAGCTATACTCAGTTCTGCTAATGTCATCTGCACTCCCATCCCCTGTTGACAATTTAGCCATTATTCCCCCTGTCCTTGACTCCCCTCCTTACCTCCCCTCCATTACCCTCTCCTCCCGCCTGCCCTGCTGTGCTGCATTACACAAATCCTGGATGGATTTTTCCACTCATTTTATCCATTGAAATGTGCCCTATTCCCTATTCATATACATAATAATATATAAAAGAAAGAGAAAAGGTAAGTGATACTGTCATTTATCTGGAATGGGATAATTATTACCTGGCAACACCCCATGTGCACTCGTTCGCTAATTTTCCCTGTTTATTTACATTTGAAATATGCCATATGACCTATTCTCGTAACAAAAATGTATATAAGAGAGGAAGGGAGAAGCCTAAGTGATATTTACATTCACCTGGAACTACCTAATTTATTATGTATTGTCTAGATTTTCTGCCAATCATTTCATAGCATATAAATCAGCAGCTGTCACCACACTGACACTGTCAACCCTTCCCTGTCCCTAGGCCACATCATTCAGTTTACTGTTGTCTTTCAGGGTGAAACCACGTCCGATTCGTGCCTGTCCTTAGCCCCCTGCAATGGGCCCTGTGACCTCTACCCCTACTAAACCTCTTGTGGGAAGGGGTAAAGGACTAAGTGACTCTGCTGGGGAACGTAAACTGGCTAATTTATCAATGATAATGATGAACAGTGACTACTATCTTTCTGGTAACTCTAAAACAGTGCAAGTGGAAATGTAAATGTGTAAATAGCAAGTGAAAGCAATGAATGTAAATATAACTGAACAGTGGAAAATAGTTTTATAAGTTACTGCAAGTGACAGTGCATAACATAGTGTAAATAAAATAGAAATGTAAATAATGTAAATAAAATAAAGAATGTAAATAGAAATGTAAATAGTTAGTAATATAAGAATACGAGTATAAATACTTGGAGTAATGAAAGTGAAAGTGAAAGCTTTGCTCTAGTGTGTATAAATACTTGAAGTAATGAAAATGAGAATGAAAACTTTGCTCTCCACGCCAGTTTACTGAACGAGAAAGTGAATGCCTGCAGTGAAAATAAACTACTAGTACTCAAAGAAACTTATGGAGAAATATTGTTTATATAAATAAGTGTAATAAATTACTAGGAATATAAAGTGTGAGTGTGTTTATGAATAATAAGTGACAGCTCTGCCTCAGAGTACCATCGGGTACCGAGCGTGGGTGGAAAGCTTGTATGCACTCGTAATTTACGTTGCTTTCACAGTGTTTTTCTTTTTGGAATATGGATTCCAAACTATCTGAATTCATAGAATAGTGTTTGTAATTATAATATCAGGCAGTGGTAACCATATTATGGGGTATAAGGAAGTGTAAAATGGAGACTTCATTACCCAACTTCAGAAGTCTCCACAAGTCATACGGTAGTTGACGAAGGCTCAACACTCATCCCAGGAGAACGCTGAAGGTATGTGCCATATGTTTATGTAATTATAATTTTCTAGGACTAATAACTGATTTTTACCAAATATTTTTAAAAAGTCAGTCGAAGCGCGATTATCCTCACTGGAAGCGCACGGCACACTCCCAACATCCCTGCGGTTAAGGGGTTAACCCATGTAATCTGCCCAGAATGTACAAACATCCAGTCTGTTTGGGTCAGATTTGACATGCAGTTAATAAGGGACAGTTCTTTGTCATACATGTTACATACTATTTTTTTTTTTTTACTACGTATGCCCAGGGTCTACTGCGTGGAAATGACTGTCATTCAAACCCCTCACCTAACCCACCCATCCACCCTTCCAATTTGAGAGTTAGGCCCTAATTAGCTGCATGCATTGCATTTGAATGTTGTTGTTCCATGTTGTTTGCATGTGTGTTTCTGGCATTCACAGCACATTGTTGACACCTTTGCAAAGGTAACAACTTCTTCTTTTTGCAGGTCTTGAGTGTTTTCGTTTAGAAATACAATCCATCATGCTACACAGACTCACCTAGCATTTGGAGCTCTTGGTAAAGCAGACCGTGACGATAGGTGCGGCTGAACTAGTGCCAATCCAAGCTCTTGCAGAAATAATCTACGTTTGAATTTATTACCTCTAAGCCAGTTTGGGTGAATCTGCATCCACAGTACAAATATATTGTATGCTGAGATATCTACCACTGTGACAAACAAAGCCATTGGCCATCTCATGGCTTGACGTTTTGAATGAAAAGCTGCCACAAGTTTGTCAAGGTATGTCTAAACCTCCTGTAGTTGCACTGTAGAATTCATTTGTTGGGTTTCTTATCTTCTCTCTCACTGTATGTGACAGAATCATGCATTGTGCTCAGCAAGACTACAGTCTTCCCTTTCTTGGGACAGTATGAAATAAGGGCATTGTCATCATGGTGTCCTTTGGGGGTTAAATAAACTGTTCGTTTTGGAGGGTTCACAAATTCCGCTGGAAATTCCTTTCTCTTCTTCCGGACTAAATTGTAGCATCACAAATTTATCTTCTTGTTCTGCTGCTTCACCTTTTTTTTTTTTTTTTTTTTTTGACCAAGGTACACTTTTGCATTCCACAGGTAACTTGTTTCTGCATCACATGCTGCCCATACCTTTATTCCATTTCTGTCTGGCTTAGATTATATATGCTGTCTGAATGGGCATTTTCCCCTGAATGGAACAAGCATTCCATCAACAGAGACAGTTGATGTCATATTGAATATGAGTGGGAGTCTTCCAGCCCAAGTATCCCAATTATTTCTCATAGTCAACAGCTTGTCATGACGTCTTCTTGGGATTCTAGTCTCTTTGTCATCAAAGCAAACATATTTTGAAGTTTTGGAGAATGTTTCTAGAAACATTATTGCGCGGAGTATTGGTCGTCCATAAGTATCGTCACATAAACTTCTAAGGGACTCACCACGAGACTTTCACAGATCAGCTAGGAGGTGCAGTCCATAAAAGACCTTCCATTCAGTCATGCTGGTGGCATCTCCAGTTCCAATTGCTAGACTTGCTTCTTTGTTAGTCATTTCCAGAATAACACTGAAAATGTCTGGAATAATCAGAAGGTCAAATGCAGATCATCTGTAATTCTTGTTGCTGCAACGCATTTTATGCCAGGTTTTTGATCAATGACATTCCTAGCACCTCGTGTATCTACTGAAGCATCTACTTTCTTTTAATGCCACACTATGGCTCCGTTTTTGGATGTATAGATTTTAGAGTCAGAATCTTGACTGGACTTCTTGCTCTTTGAAACACGGACATTTTGATCATCCTCACTTTCAGAATAATCAGAATCATTACTGGGCCCGTTATTCACTGAAACATGATCACTTTCACCATCTTCACAGTCTGATTATAACTGATCACTCTCTTCGACTTGTGAGGCTATGTTATAAAAGCTACCAGCTGAACAACTTGTGTGTGTTCCTGAAATATAAATAAATGGAAAAAACAACGATTAAAAAAAACCGACACCGTCATGTATCTTTCAATCACTGGTATGTTTTATCACGATTCGACGTAATTGGACTATAGGGTCATAAATGACCCAAACAGACTGGATGTTACTTGTTTCATATGTGCAAAACCTATTAAGATTTTTATTACAAAATTTATTTCAAAGAACACCCTCAGCGAAATAGGAAAAATCTTAAAGCATGAAGCTTCTTTCATGCAAAATAAAAATATTGAACCAGCATAAAATAGCGATAGATCAAAATAGGCCCTGAACAGACTCCTAGGGTTAAGAAACTGAAGTACAGACGCGTGTGGAAAGAAAAAAAAAGGTTGAGGAGAGAAATGAAAAAGCAGAATTAACCGATCTATGGTGGGGACAAGTCAAGCCTTTTCCAGCTAATGCCAGACTCCTGTATTCAGCTGAAAGTGAATGTCTGCAGCCAGGAAAAGTTAATACCGTCACCATTTACCTTGCCATGGTAGGGACAACTCTAGTATTCTATTCCAGATGACGCCAAACGATTTTATTTGAGAGCGTCATAGTAGTCTGAGTGTTGGTTAAATGAGCAGTGAAAAATGAGAGAGAGAGAGAGAGAGAGAGAGAGAGAGAGAGAGAGAGAGAGAGAGAGAGAGAGAGAGAGAGAATGCGTCTTTAATAATTGCAGGACATAACTGGTGAAGGAAATGGAAGTAGGGCTAGCTGCGGAAACGGAGAAAAAGGCTGAAATAGAATGAGTTTTGCTTAGAAGCACAAGTACAGAATCTGAAAGCTAAGGCATGGAGTGTCAAAAATACACTGGCTTACTGACCGCGTGATACGTCAAGACACAGACGAACGGAATCAACATAAATGTAAAAGAAAGAAGGTCTTGTTGGGTATTGAGATAAAGTGGTAAAAGTTAAACGCAGAAAATGAATGACAGAAAATGGTGGATGTGGGAGAGGTGCAAGGCCGGAATAGGATGTTAGTATCATCATCATTATCATCAGTAGTAGTGGCAGTAGCAGTACGTGCAACCCCAGGGGCATCTGGACATGAATGCAGTGGACTACAGGCCCAAGTAGCCTATCTCCTGCAATTCACCCTTCTTTTTTCTGGGATGGGTAGGGAAGAGCAAGGCGTTTGTATATCCGAGCAGTGGATAAACCCATTTAAATTGGTGCCACCACGTAAAGGCGTCCCTCTTCAGCACAAGGAATAGGTTAAGAACTAAAGTGTGAAAAGAGTGACCTGCAGAGAGGAATAATGGGGGAAGGTCAGTGAGTTAACTGCTGGAGAATGGATGGGAGAGGGACTATGGGAGACGTAAAACAAGTAAGGGGAGAAAGAAAGGGAAAACAAATGTGGAAAATGAGATGTAGGAATGTGAAGTGTGACAAAGAGGAAATAAAGACCGAAAAAGAAGAGAAGTATAAACAACAAAAGACAGAAAAAAATGGAAGAGCATACTGGAAAGAAATTTTGTGTTTAGAGTAAAAAGAAATGTAAAGTGAAAAACGAATACTGGACAGAAGTAATGGGAGAGGGAAGGATAGTGTGGAGAGAGTAACTGAGGAAACAAGAAAGGACGACATTATGGTAAGAGAGAGAGAGAGAGAGAGAGAGAGAGAGAGAGAGAGAGAGTTAACTCCTTATATAACGGAACTTAATGTTTAATTTATTCTTGCTCACCATAATTATATGGTTAATGATGGCTTTATTATACTCGTACAGTTAAACATGAATCGACTGGAGACAGCAAGGTACTGTTTCAGTTTATTTATCTGACTATTGCCAGACGTTTTACTTCCAGATGGTGGTCACAAGAAAATTACTCCTAGGTCATTCTGCATTCCACCAACAGGCTGCGCTGTCTCCATCCCACACATGCATCACTAATATCACTCTCCACTTCATCCCTCCATCTTATCCTCGGTCTTCCCTCTCCCTCCCTTCTCCCTTTCCACCTCACTCCCATACGTTATCGTAGTGAAACTCTCATTTCGTTTCTCCATTCTCTTTACAGTGCCATATCATCTCAAGCTATTTCTTCTAATGTTTTCCAGCTCATCCACATCAACCCAACAACGCTCCATCACTTCCTGTATTTGCCTATCTGTCTCTCCAATTGCTCCTCTCAGAATAAAACAAGGCAAAAGAACTTACCCTTGGAATACTGTAAGAGG
This sequence comes from Coenobita brevimanus, assembly GCF_032717465.1. Classification (NCBI taxonomy): domain Eukaryota; kingdom Metazoa; phylum Arthropoda; class Malacostraca; order Decapoda; family Coenobitidae; genus Coenobita; species Coenobita brevimanus. Next base: position 29,746,095 of record NC_136958.1, on the reverse strand, counting down.
AAAGATACAATTATTAACGGGGTAGGCGGAGGGACAAACCCCTTGGGTACTATCCTCAAAAATTTCTGGTCCTGAACCCTTAATGAAGGTTTACTACTTTGCAGAATATCGTGTCCCTACGTCTAAACTTTGGTGGTCCCCCCCCCCTTTGAGCAGACCCACCCATGGGGGGGGGCAATTGGGTGTCCCATCCTGCCTATAACGTGGCAGAGATGAACCTGTATCAGTATCCGATTTTCATATTTCTGCGTTAATAATCACGACCGTGCATAAAAGAATGTTCAGGACCCCCATGGGGCACAACCTGTGGGGAGTTGCTTTGGGGTTTCCCCCTTCATATAACGTGTCATCAGTAAAAATTTACGACTGAGCAAAATTTCATGTTCTTAAGTAAAAAAAAAAAAAAAAAAAGAAACTATGGCATTGTACCCCCTGCCCACTTCCCAGACTGTGTGGGTGGTTATCGGTGATTCCACTCTAACCAACCGTGGCCGGGGTGAGCATTTATGGGAATGTAATCTTTCATGCCCTTGGCTGAAAAAATCTTGCCATGCAAAACGACTGCCTGAGACCACCGGGAGCCGCCCTTGAGAGTTCCACGAGGCTTACAATTTAGAGTGTGTAACTCTCTGTCAATGTTCAAATATTCATGTTCTTGAGTAAAAAACTGGATATGCCTAACGATTTTGCGTGAGACTCCCTGGGCAGGGCGGACCATGGAAAATGTTGAGTTAAGGAATAAAAATGACGGAATTAAGAAGACAAGAGAGAGAGAGAAAAAAAAAAAAAAGAGAGGAGACATGAAAATTATGTAAATAAGGTGTTGCAGAATGGAAAGGGTAAGAAAATTAAAGTGATGAGAAGATGATAAGAGGTGGGAAATGGAAAGGGGTAAACAGTGGATGAGAGAGGATAAGAGAAAAAGGTAACAGGAAAAAAGTAGAACAACCATAACGAATATAAAAAAGTGTACTGGAAATACAAGTCCAATGCAGATAGGAAAAAGATAGAATAAGAAAAATGAAATATGGAGGTTATGAAGAAAAGAAGAGCAATAGTGCTAAAAGTAAGAGAAGCTGGGGGAATTACGGAGACAGAAAACAAGTAACAATGAACAAAGAAGGAGAAAGTAAAAAGAAACAAATATAGATAATGAGATAAACAAAATAAAGAACTGGAAAGGAGAAAGAATGGAGAAAGCAGAGAAAACAATGGGTTAAGATGATAAATGTAATATATATATATATATATATATATATATATATATATATATATATATATATATATATATATATATATATATATATATATATATATATATATATATATATATATATATATATATATATATATATATATTTACACAGTGATCCCTCAATTATCTGGACGCTCATTATCCAAACGTGTTCAGTATCCAAATGCTGGACCATGGCTCTATTAAACCCCAAATTTACTTGCCATTATCCAGATGAAAAAGTGCTCAAGAACTTTGGCCGGCCAGTTGACATGTCCAGACATTTGGTATTGTGGCCACTGGGCTCAAGCTGTGAACGGGAAGTAGTCCATAACCCAAAACCAGAGCTAAAATGTCCGTCCGTCCCTGTACTGATAGGTCAAAGTCCCGCGCTTCTCCGATCACTCCCAATGAACGTCCAGCACGAGCAAAACAACTGTAAACCACAAATGGTGTCAAATCGTCCGTATGCTTCCCTACCCAATGTCCAGTATTGTGTGGCCACGTGGCTAGCTCTTTCCTCACTGTCACTGAGATTGTAACACAGACCACAAGCCACGAGTACATGTTTGGTGACAGAGCTGGTCCGCCTCTCCACTGAACATCGAAAGTCACACGGTCACTTTGCTAAGTCTTGTCCAACTGCCACCACCATTGAACAGAGACCTCAAGCCACCGGTACATGTTCAGTGAGAGTGCCCGTCCACCTCTCTACCAAAGGTCAAAAATCGCACAGCCACCAGGAGACACACACTACACACAAAGAGAGAGAGAGATTCCTTCCCATGCTATGATTACAATATCAGTACAGTAATTTCTGTATCAGTGCATATGATAGTACAGTACTGTATGCAGTATAGAAGTGTATGTGTGTATGTACAGTACAATACTGTACAATACACTTCCATTTGGTATGGGTATTCATTTCAATACCACAGTCAGCCACCTTTGCCAAGCAGCCCAATTGGGATAGGTTAGGTTTGGTATGGTTAGGTAAAGCTAACTTATGTAATTTTGCCTTGGAAACACATTGAGCATATCTTCAAGAAAATCCAATGGTTATTTTTGAAAGGATGAGGCGAGCATGGTTCTTGGCTGAGGGGTACAGGTGGCCACCGTCAGTGTAACACAAACCACAAGCCACGAGTACGTATTTTGTGACAGCACCCCTCCACCTCTCTATCAAAAGTCAAAAGTCATGTGGCCATGTGGAAACACATACTGTACACCACACACACAAAGAGAGAGATTCCTTCCCATGCTATGATTACAATATCAGTACAGTCATTTCTCTACCAACGCATGTGATAGGACAGTATTGTACTGTACACAGTACAGTTCTGTATGTGTGTATGTACAATACAATACTGTACAGTACAATACACTTCCTCTTGGTATGGGTATTTGTTTAGGTACCACAGTCAGCCACCTTGGCCATGCAGCCCTGATGGGATAGGTTAAGTTTGGTAAGGTTAGGTAAAGAAAACCTATGTAATTTTGCCTGGGAAACACATTGAGCATATCTCCAGTACATTCAATGGTTATTATTGAATGAAGGAGGCAAGCGTTGTTCCTGGCTGAGGGGTACCAGTGGACACCACGTGTGTAACACAGACCACAAGCCACGAGTAAATGTACAGTAATAGCATCCATCCACCTCTACACTGAATGGTGGTAGTCCCCCGGCCTCTGGGATTAGTGCTGAAACACCCCAGCACACATCCCTGTCCGCGTCCCTAATGAATGGTGAGAGTCGCCTTGCAGGCCACATTAGTCATACACTGTCCGAGGCAGTGATCTACCGGTCATCCGCTGTTCCCGTTACGTCTAACCCTTGCCTGGGCAAACAGAAGTGAACCTTATATACAGATGTCAGGTTGCTGCATGTTGCTTCCTCTGTGCTTGAAAGCAACCGTTGGGTGCAATATGGCAGTACTGTACTGCACTGCTTGCCAGCAAACAGAAACCCGCACCTCGGCTCCCACCTTTCTGTCCCTCGTGAGTGGTAGCACTTGCAATGATGGCTGTGATTGTGGTTGCATTTGTGGTGGTTCCCTACCTCCTTTAGGTTGTGGCCCTGCTCTGCTGTATTCTTGTGTGCTTGATGATGTCCCCACCACCACCTGGGAAGCAGAAGAGGAAGGTTCTGAGTCTGCAGAAGAAGCGTGAGATATTGAGCAAAATTGACACAGGCTGGATCACAAGACACATTCTTCATGAATATGATCAAGCCTGTTCAACATTGTTCAATACCAAGAAGTCACACGACAAGCTTACCGAGCCCAAAGCACACATTGCAGTGACAGGAAGATAATGGCCCAGGCCCAGCACGCCATTATCAACCAGTCGACATTGATGTGGTTTCATCAGCAACGTGGTGCTGGGGAGCTAGTGTGTGGGACCGAGAAGAAGGCTGCTGCTGAAAAGTTTGCGGGCTTGCACGTCATGCAGGACTTCAAAGTATCCGAGGGATGGCGTTTCAAACTTCACCATGGACTTACTGGCCATAAAATACACAGTGAGGCCTTGGATGTGGCAGCAGGGGAAGGAGACCCGTTTTGCCAGAAAATGCAGTGCCTGATCAAGGTTGAGGCCTTGCCCTTGGTCAAGCCTTTGACAATGACAAAACGGGTCTGTTCTAGCACTCTTTGCCCACCATTAACCTGGCTGAGGACAGGGACAAGTCTGTGCCTGGTCAGAAGTTTTCCAAATGTGTCTCTGTTTTGCGCTGTGCTAATGCTAATAGGTTGCACCGCCTCAAACCCATTGTTGTTGGGCATGCAAAACAACCACGTTGTCTCTGTGGGTTGATGGATAGCCTGCCTGCTGTGTGGAATCATTCTATGAAGGCCTGGTTTACTGCTAAGATCTTCAGTGACTGGTTCCAGACATTTCGTTAACCCCTTAACCGCGGGGTGTCACTTTCGTGACGCTTGGGAGCAAGGGATCATACCGCAGGGCGTCGCTTTTGTGATTCTGTGTTATTTTGAATTCACCCGGGCTTCCAAGTGGGGGCTTGTATCATCTATCAGTACTGCCAATGTCCAACACTAGTCAGCACTCCTAATCTCATCTGTACTCCCATCCATTGTTGACAATTTAGCCATTTCTCCCCTTTCTTGACTCCCCTCCCTACCCCCCCTCCACTACCCTATCCTCTCGCCTGGCCGGCCGTGCTACGCTAAGTAAATCTTCCCTGGAATTTTTCACTGATTTCATCCATTGAAATAAGCCCTATGCCCTATTCTTATACCAAATAATATATACAAGAAAGAAATAAGGTAAGTGAGAGTGCCATACACCTGGAATTGGCTAATTATCACCTGACCACCTCACATGCACTCGTTCACTAATTTTCGCTGTTTTTTTCCCCCTTGAAATATGCCGTATAATCTATTTTTGTAATAAATATACATGTAAGGAGGGAAGGGAGAAGCCTAAGTGATATTTACATTCACCTGGAACTACCTAATTTATAATGTATTGTCTAGATTTCCTGCCAATCATTTCAGTGCTATAAATAGCTGTTTCAAGAGTGAACATTGGTAGCACTGAATATCCCCTAAGTAGGCCTCTACCCCGGCCCTCCGTTATCAGTTTACTCTCATCTTCCGAAGTAGAGGTACGTCTGTTTCTTCTTGCTGACTTCAGGGACTTTTTCACCCCCATGCAAAGGGCCCTGTGACCTTTACCCCCTACTAAACCTCGTGTGGAAAGAGGTAAAGGGCTGACAATTGATAAAAGAGTGACTACGATCTTTCTATTGAGTAAATCAGTGCAAGTGGAATTGTAAATAATGTGTAAATAATGTGTAAACAGCAAGTGAAAGTAATGAATGTAAATATACGTGAACAATGGAAAATAGTTTTATAAGTTACTTCAAGTGACAGTGCATAACACAGTGCAAATAAAACAGAAATGTAAATAACGTAAATAAAATAGAGAACGTAAATAGAAATGTAAATGAGTAGTATTATAAGAATACGAGTATATACCCTAGGAGTAATGAAAGTGAAAGTTTCACTCTAGCATGTCTGAATACTATGAGTTATGAGAGTGAAGATCAAAGTGACATTCACTCTCAATGCTAGTATACAGGACGAGAAAGTGAATGCTACGTATTTTACTGAAAGAAATTGAATCCCTACAGTGACAATAAACTAATACTACTGAAGAAAACTTATGGATAAAGACTGTAGATATATATAAGTGTTATATAGTAATAGAAATATAAAATGTGAGGGGTTTTATGAATAATAAATGACAGAGTACCAAGAGCAAACTAGCGTAAGTGCGACGGTCAGATGCGCTCGTAATTTTCATTGCTTTCACAGTGTTTTTTTTTTTGGAGTATGGATCCCAAACTACTTGAAAATCATAGAGTAGTGTTTATAGTGTTAATATCTGGCTGTGGTAATCATATTACGGGTTGTCGGGAGTGTAATGTGGAGACTTCGTTACCCAACTTCAGAGGTCTCCACAAGTCCTACGGTAACTGACAAAGGTTCAGCAAACATTCCAGGAGAAAGCTGAAGGTATGTGCCATAAGCATATGTAATTTTAATATTCTAGGACTAATAACTGATTTTTGGCAAATATTTTTTGAGAGTCTGTCGGAGCCCGAATAACCCGCGGCACATGCAAAACATCGGTAAACATGCCCACGGTGTAGGGGTTAAGGGGGGTTATCTATTATCAAACGGAGGTCCTTGGAATCACTCACGACCAGATAAAGGCACTCCAGATGCTTCTGGACAATGCTCCCTTGCATCCATCTGGGAAGGATTTGGTTGCTTTCGATGGGCAGAATAGGTTCATGTTTCTGCCACCTGTTATGACTACTCTGATTCAGCCAATGGACCAGGGTATTATTGTTGCTGCAAAGAGACTGTACTGATGGAGGCTCCCGAACGAGGTGATGATGGCGCTGGAGGATGAGGACGTAGTCGAGGACACACATGGGGAGCAGACCTTGCAGAATCTTCGGTGTTATGGCCAGAAGTCTGCTGTGTTCAACTGGACAAAAGCGTGGAAGGAAGTCTCCGTCAAAATCCTCGAATGTGGTTGGTCTCGCCTTCTGCAGAGAAATGATGCTGAGTATGACTTCGAGGGGTTAGACATGGATGATTTCCACAGTTGCCTCAGAACAACAGGAAAGCAAGTGGATGTCGATGACATGTGGGAGTGGCTGGATGACAACGGAGATGATCCTGATTACCAGACAATGTCAGATGAGGAGATCACCGCTGCTGCCTCTGCAGGCATGGAAGAGGACAACGGCACCGACTAGGACAAGGATGAGGACTCTGACCTGCAGCCCTATGCAACTCCTTTAGTCCCTCATCTCAGTGTCTTCCATGGTTACCTGGAGGGGTGCTGGAGTATGCTGAGCACCCACAGTGTGACAGGGAGTTTGAGCAGCTCCACCTGGTGTTGGAGCTGTGCGTAGTCCGGGATGCTGTCATCCTTCAGCAGAATCATCGGTCCTATCATCACACCATGATCGACTCATTCTTCAAGCTTGTGACCCCCACAAGTGCCAACCCATTCACACCACCACCACCACCAGCTCGTTTCCCGCCTTCACCCTTTGGACCTGCAACAAAGCACGTTGACAGCCACTGAGTCTCTGTTGGATGTAAGTGTGCAGCTGTCTTTGAGGTCTCCTGAGGTGGGTAGGCCACCATCACCTCACTGCACGTCACCAGTCATTGCCCAGCTCCAGCAGGTTGAGGATGATGAGGTGCTACTGTTTGCCACTAGACTAGACAAGACAACACTACACCTGCTGGAGGTGGTGGGTTATGAAGCCAGGTGGCGGTGAGCTGGGTGGTAAGTATCCCAACTGAAAGTTTTTTGGCAGGTAACTTTAGTTTTTTCTTTTTCATAGTTTCGTTGGTGCTAAAATTTATTTAGGATACTCCCATGTGTGATTTAAGGTCACAATATGGCAGAATGACCAGAAAACAGTGCCAAAAATAGGAGGGGTACTGTACATACAGCAGTGTGTAGATAGGGTGCTTTTTGTTTTTCAGTGGTTTTCCTGCATGGTTTAGTTGGTGTTTACCATTACTTTTGATATGCCTATATGTGTTGTGACATCTAACAATGCCTGAATGACCGGAAAACACTGCCAAATTAAGCCTGGGTACTTCACAAATTGGTTAGGTATAGGTTGGAAGTGGGTATAGGTAGGGTTTGGGTATGGTAGGGGAATAGTGTTCATTATCCGGATGTTGCCACTACTCAGACATGCCTTAGCTCTATTATGTCTAGATAAATGAGGGATTACATATATATATATAGTCAAACAGGGTCAATAAAAACAATTTGCCTTAACTTTGCTTCGATGATCCTGTTTCAAAGCAAATGGGCAGACTGAATATCACGTGGCAATGGGTACTAACAGTCTAAAACATGATATCTACTGTATATCTATCTATCTATTGCCAGATGCCTCAATCCCGTTCGGGGTGGCCACAAACAAATTGCCTCCACATCGCCCTGTCCCCTGCCATTTCACTGCCCCACTCCCAACTCACACACCCCTCTCTCATATACCTCTCCACCCCATCCCTCCATCTCATCCTCGGCCTCCCCCTCCCTCTTCCCCCCTCCACCTCACTCACATACACTCTCTTCGTCAGTCTTTGACCCTCCATCCTCTCCACATGGCCAAACCACCTCAGTGTATTCCTCCTAATGCTTCCTATCGCATCCACATCCACACCACAACGCTCCTTTATATCCTCATTCGTCAGCCTGTCTCTCCATGTGACTCCACAGGCTCCTCTTAAATAACTCATTTCCACTGCTCTCACTCTTGACTTGTGTCCTTCCAGCAATGTCCAAGCTTCACTTCAATACGTTAGAGTTGGTATCACTATACTGTCATGTGGTAACTTTTTCACTTCCATGCTCACTTCCCTGGTTCTTATCACTGCTTTCAAGGAACCAGGAACCTTTCTTCCCTGCTGTACCCTTACAACCAGTCAGTGCTGAGATTTTAACTCGCCCCATCCCGGCAGATTTTTAACCAATGACCTCCCCCAGTCCCGGCAGATTTTCGATTGTATTTTTTCTGACTAAAACCTCCGCTTTTTATGAGAAACATCAAAAATTCATAGGGAAATCGCTCACCTGAGGTTTAGAATACCAGATACAGGTAAGGGTACCCCTTACTTTACTGTGTTTTCTATGGGGCTGGATTCAGAGAAAACTTGTTCTATGGGAGGGGTAACTATTCCACATCTCTCATAAAAGGTATTTATTTAATTATTGGTATGGATTTATATGTAGTACAAGAGTATATTGGTTTTCACACAGTAATATAGGCAATATATCCATTGTTTCACTCACCAGACACATCAACATACCTCACCTTTTTTGGCGACATTACCTGATCATCATTTCTGACTGTTTCCTCCTCTAATGCAACATAAACTTTGTCCTCCACATTGTCATCGATTGGGGAATCACTCTGGTCTTGAATTTCGCACCGTGGCGCGACAGGTCTTTACTGGCCAGGTCACTGGTAACACGTGAATTGCCGAGACAATGGCATGCAGGGGGGGGGAGGAGGTCATGCAAGGTAAGGGATTGTCCCTGCCTAGCATCTGGCAGAGGAAGGTGTCCCGTGTATATGTACCAGAAATCACGCACAAAATTTGAAAAATGTTCAAATGACGGACCTTGCAATTGCGGCGTGTTTATATACGTCAACGGGAGTCACAGTGACAAAATGATCAGACGTATATATATGTCAATGGGTGTCAGTGGGTTAAAGAATATGTGGATTTTATTTTATCCTGGTGAATGGGGAAAATGATAACCGCTCTCAGGGTTTAAAAAAAACAACAAAAACTCTGAAACTACTGGATATACATCTTCCAAAAACTCATGAATTTTCCTTATTTATGTGTACAAGACATTTAAACATAACCTGTTATTAGATTAACCCGCCCCATCCCGACGTTTTTGGACCTTTTTTTTTTTTTGGCTCAAACATCCGCTTTTGGTGAGAAACATAGAAAATTCATAGAGAAATCGCTCACCTGAGGTTTAAAATACCGGATTTAGGTGCGAGTACTTCCTTACCTGACTGGGTTTTCTAACAGGCTGGCACCAAAGAAAACGAGTTCTATGGGAGGGTAACTATTTTATCCACTCAAAAACAGTATTTATTTATTTACTTAGTACAAATTTATATGTAGTACAAGAGTATATTGGTTTTCAAGCAGTAATATAGGCATCATAAGCATTGTTTCACTCACTAACTCATCACCATTCATGCCCTTTTTTTTCCCACATTACCTGATCATCATTTCTGACTGTTTCTTCCTCTAAACTTTGTCTTCCACAGTGTCATCGATTGGGGAATCACTCTGGCCCTGAATGTCTTTATTGGCCAGGTCACTGGTAACTGGTGAATTGTCAAGACAATGGTGTGCCGGGGGGGGGAGAGGTTATGCGGTGTAAGGCATTGTTCCTGCTTGGCATCTTGTAGAGGAATAGAGGAAGGTGTCCCGTGTATACGTGCCAAAAATCACTCGCGAAATCACTCGCGAAAATTGAAAATTGTGCAAATTAGGGACCTTGCAATGTTGCCGCGTTAATTCACGTCGCCGGGACGGCACGGTTAAAAAAATTACAGCATGTATTCTAAATATAGATACGTGATTTCAATTATGAACCAAGGCTTTACCTCTGTCAATGAAGACGAAGGTTATGTATTCACCTGTGTGTGTTTCTTGTTTGTTTGTCCACACAATGTCTCCAAAAGTTCTAAATGAACTTTTATAAAATGTTGTGGAAAGGTGGGGCATGAGCCAAAAAAGAATTGGTTGAATTTAGGGGCAAGATCCTGCAATCGCACTGATGGAGGTATGTGCTCTCTGAGTGCCTTCTTGTCCACATTGTATATTGATATCTTACTTGTTTTGACTGATCCATGCAAAGTTCACATTCTTCTAATGTTTTGCATTTTTAGGAGAAGGAAATCCAAACCTAACTACAGTTTTGAAGTATTCATGAAATTGCTTCTTCAGAAACATAATTGTATTGCTTTCCGTGAAGTTTATCTTCAATGTCAAGCTTTGTTGGACCTCACACTGTTGTTTTGTTGTATTTTTTGCTTTGTTGTTTTTCAGTCGCAATAAGAAATATATATATATATATATATATATATATATATATATATATATATATATATATATATATGTATGTATATATATATATATATATATATATATATATATATATATATATATATATATATATATATATATATATATATATATATATATATATATATATATATATATATATATATATATATATATTTGTTATTATCCTTTTGGGGCGTCTATACCCGGGGTAAAAAAACACATATATATACTGAAGCTACAAAAGCAGGCAGGTCCTGCCTCTTGGTTTGGCTCTTATGGGCAACTGTTACTGATCAACTGAAAGAAGAACGAATGCAATGCATTCAATGCATCTGAAATGACATTACTTAAAGAAAAAATGCCAAGAAAAAGTTAAATGAGCAAAAAATAATAAAAAAGTCTTCGATTGATCATAACCTGACACCAAATCATTGTTGGGCGAATATGCATACCCGGTACACATAGTATGGACTACAGGTAGGCCTATCACAACATCAAAAACTAGAAAATTTAGGCAAGAGATAAAGATTGGCAGGGCTGTGTTTCTTGGCAGGCCCTTAAGATTTCTACCCCGATTGATTTTATATATGTATATATATATATATATATATATATATATATATATTGTTAGGTACGGCAATTTGCTGATCCCTTAAGAAACATATTAGTGTACCATAAATACGGACTGGGATCTCGATTTAGTTGAGTGAAGCCATGGGGAACTAGAAATATTCTCGTGAAGGAATTAGAAGGATCTAGAGTCAGTTTCAGGTGAAATTCTATATACTGGGATTTATTTAATAACTGTAAGTGTATTTTATGTAAATTGTGTTTGTATTGTTTGTTAATGTTTGTTAAATACTTTGTTATCCAGAATCATGTATGGTACATAGTGTTTAGAGAAGTGATGCATGACGGGAGTGATTCCCGCCATTTCTGGCTTGGGGCTGCCATATATAAGGTTGGGGTAGCTGTCCATAGTGAGTGTGAGGGAGACGGGGAAGACTACTGGTGCGCTTCAGCCTTGTTCTGATGAAGTCCAGGTATTGTAACAGACCTCACAAGGGGGTTCTGGTTATTTGTATGAGGTTAGTGAACCACCCTTAGACTAGAAGTCACAGGCTGTTAGGGGACCGCAGAATAAGTGCAAGGATATTAGGATTTAAATCCTGTTATTTGTCATCCCCAGTCACACTAACTAGTATGTAAGTTAAGGGTTGATTAAGTGAATTATATTGTATACATATTTAAGCCTCGTGTTTATTTTTTCCATGTTTGTTTATCTTTAGTGTGGATATTAGAATGAACAATGTTTTTGTTCTTTTCTGTTAAGGTGTTCAGCTAAAGCCATGAATACGTAACAGAAATTGGCGACCGTTACAGTACGTGATTGATCCCATTAATTCAATTTTATTTACTTATTTTTTTTTTTTGTAATTTTCATTCATAGTTCATCATGGCTTCTGGAGATATTTCCGAATTCATAGACAATCCATCCCTTGATTATCTGAATAAAACTGAGCTGAGAAAGTGTGACTGGATAGCTATAGCCAAACATCACCAGATAGAATGTCCCCTGACTGTACGCAAGGCAGACGTGAAGAATAAGGTAATTCGTGGGTTAGTGGGTCAAGGAAAACTACCCAGTCAGGCTCTTTCATTTTGCTCAGAGGTCACTCCCGAGCAGTCTCCACAAGTGTTAATTAGAAAAATGGAACTTGAGGCTGAAGCATGGAGAGCGGAGAAAGAGAGGGAATATTTGAGACAGAAAGAAGATAGGGAAAGAGAAGACAGGGAGAAAGAGAGGGAATATCTAAGACAAAAAGAGGAGAACGAGAGACAAGAAAGAGAGAAAGTGAGAGAATTCGAGCTTACAAAGTTAGAGATGCAGAGCAGAGCAGACTCGAAGCAATCTGGTGGCCCTCCTAGTGGCGGTGAAAAGTTCGAGTTGACCAGGTACTTAAAGATGGTACCTGCATTTGATGAGTCTGATCCTGATGAGTTCTTTCTGCAGTTTGAAAGGGTAGCAGAGAGTATGAAGTGGCCGGAGGAGTATAAAGTGATGTTAGCTCAGTCTTCTTTTAAGGGTAAAGCCCAGGCAGTGTTCAACTCCTTGACGAATGTAAGTGATTATAACAATGTTAAGGAGTCTATTCTCAAAGGATACGAAATGGTACCTGAGGCTTACAGAGTAAAATTTAGAACTTCAAGAAGACAGAGTCTATAACTTTCCTGGAGTTTGCCTATGCTAAAAAGAGATATTTCACAAGATGGTTGCAGTCACGTAATGTCAGTGATTACGAGGGACTAAAGGATTTGATTTTGTTGGAGGAGTTCAAGCGGCAGATGCCCCCTCCCATAAAGGCTCATTTGGAAGAGAAAAACCCCTCAGACACTCATAATGCAGCCATCTTGGCAGAAAATTATGCTTTAACCCATAAGGGTGGTTCACATCTTTCTGTAAACAAGGCTGGAGGTAAGTCTAACAGTAAACAGCCCAGTAGCACTGGTAAGCAGTACGAAGGTAGCACTCCCACTGATAGTTCTGGTCAGACCAGGAAAAAGGCTGAAAGTGCATCAAAGTTAGTTCAGTGTTATAAGTGCTCTGGATATGGCCACATCGCTAAAAATTGTGCAACAAAAAGAAAAACTAATGTTGGTGGGGTAGTACAGTGCTTAACCGAAAATGGCGCTGTAGATGGTCAGAAGAAAAACAGCAGTATAAGTGAGAGGGTTAACCCAGCTAGTGACACTTCGAGTGAAGAGGGTAGTTTTGAACCATATTTGTCATTAGGGTTTGTTTCAAAAGATGGTCCAGGGGGAATAGAGTACCCCATACAGGTTTTGCGTGACACTGCTGCCACACGAAGTGTTTTACTTCGTAGTTCATTTCCCCAGGTAGAGGAGTGTTTAACAGGCCGGAAGAGGGTCCTTGATAGTCAAGGTGGGCTTTTCGAAGTTCCTGAAGCCAGAGTTTACTTCGAGTCTACCTACTTTACTGGGTTTGTAACTGTTGCAGTTGATGAAAGGATAGCTGCAGCTGGTGTCACTTTCTTGTTAGGGAACGATATAGGTGGTAATCAGGTATATCCTAATTTGATAGTAACAAAGGTACCTTCTGCTGACAGTCCAACTAAGCAGCTTGAGAAGAAATATCCTGACCTGTTCCCTGTATGTGCAGTCAACGGAGTATGGCTTCATCACGTGCTAATTCAGGCACTACCCAAGAAGCTGCAGATCCGATTTTCTCTGGGGATGCTGAGGAGGATCTTGGTGTTGGCAGGTTATTCGCCAGGTCCCCTGATCCTACAGTGAATAATCCTTCCCCTTCTGAAGCTGCAGTAAGTAATGTTTCTACGAGTGTGTCTTTGTCTAAAATAGAGAGCCTTCCAGTGACCAAAGAAAAGTTAATTCAGGAACAGAATCAAGAAAAAACTTTGGTTCATTGCTTTAATGAAGCTGTTCCAGAAGAAGAGCTTGCAGATCATCGTTGTTGTTACTATCTTAAGAATGGAGTACTTATGAGGAAGTATAGGCCTAGTAATGTGTCATCTGAGGATAAATGGGCTGAAGTTCATCTGATTGTTGTACCATCTGCTTTGAGAAATTCAGTTTTAAGTCTTGCTCATGATAACATTGGAGGTCATCTAGGATGTAGTAAAACCAGCAACAAGGTACTGAATCACTTCTTTTGGCCCGGCTTAAGGAAAAATATAGCTAAGTTTTGCAGATCTTGTAGAGAGTGTCAATTAACTGGGAAACCAAATCAAGTATTAAAACCAGTGCCTCTCAAACCTATCCCTGTAGTTGATGAACCATTTTCAAAAATCATCATTGATTGTGTTGGCCCCCTGCCTAAAACCAAAAGAGGTAATAACTACTTGTTAACTATGATGTGTGCCACAACCAGATATCCAGAAGCCATTCCAATTAAGAAGATAAATGCAAAGATAATAGTAGATAAAATGATTAATTTCTTCACTCGGTATGGGATTCCAAAGGTAGTACAGCCTGACCAGGGGACTAATTTTACTTCAGATTTGTTTAAAGACGCTATGAAGCAACTGGGAGTATAACAATATCTAGCTACTGCTTACCACCCCGAATCCCAGGGTATGTTAGAAAGATTCCATCAGACCTTTAAGTCAATGCTGAGAAAATATTGCTTAGAAAGTGGAAGGGAATGGGATGATGGAATCAATCTCTTATTGTTTGCCATAAGAGAAAGTAAACAAGAGTCACTTGGGTACAGTCCACATCAGTTAGTTTTTGGACATGATGTACGTGGACCGTTGAGGTTAATGAAAGACTCGTGGCTAGAAGAATCAGAGCAGGTTTCATTGTGCAAGTATGTGGATAATTTTACCAATAAACTGAAAAAGATAAGGCAGTTTGCTAAAGATAATTTAAAAGAAAGTCAAAGCAGTATGAAGAACAATTTTGACAAGAAAGCTGAAAATAGGAAATTTGAGGTGGGAGATCAGGTCTTACTTTTATTACCCACGTATAAAACACCCCTACAGGCAAAATATGAAGGACCATATGAGGTAAAAAGCAAGTGTGGTAGTGACAGATACGTAATAAAGACACCCGGAAGAAGGAAGACTGAGAGACAGGTCCATGCTAATAACATGAAGTTATTTAAACAACGACCAGTAGTTATGGCCTTACAGGTACGAAAAGAAAAGTCGTCTGGGGAGAAAACAGAAGAAAAATTGGAAGACAACTTTAATCCTATGGTGCCCGTCATGAATAATTCTGTCATCCTTGCTAATACAGAACGTATATTACAGCATCTGGAGCCCGAAAAAGCAGAAGAGCTAAGAGGTTTGCTGTCCAAGTTCCCCAGTCTGTTTCAGGACGTCCCTCAGCAGAGTGTGGTGGCGAGTCACGACGTGGTGTTGGTGAGCGACTGTGCACCCATCAAACAAGCTCCATACCGGATGAATCCACACAAGAGAGAAATTCTTCGGAAGGAGGTGGAATTCCTTGTGGACCACGGTTTGGCAGAACCTAGTTGCAGTGAGTGGGCATCTCCTTGCCTGCTTGTTCCCAAGTCCGACAACACTTACAGAATGTGCACGGATTACAGAAAGGTGAACTTTGTAACCCGTACTGACTCCTATCCACTACCTAGGATAGACGATATCTTGGATGACTTAGGAACTTCACGCTACCTAACCAAACTAGATCTTTTAAAGGGTTATTATCAAGTTACTCTAACAGATAAAGCTAAAGAAGTATCTGCTTTTGTCACTCCTGATGGGCTTTATCAATACAAAGTTATGCCATTTGGCATGAAAAATGCCCCAGCCACTTTTCAAAGGTTAGTGAACAAAGTAGTAAGTGGATTACCTAAAGTAAGGGCCTACCTGGATGATCTAGTAATATTCGATAATAACTGGGCAGACCATGTTTTTAATCTTTATGAACTTTTCACTAGGCTAGCTGATGCTCGGCTGACTGTGAACCTCTCCAAATCTTCATTTGGCCATGGTACTATTGTTTATCTTGGACATCAGGTAGGACAAGGTCAGATGGCTCCTATTACGGCTAAGATAGAAGCCATAAATAATGTACCTCCACCCACAAACCGAAGGGAGCTAAGAAGATATCTAGGTATGGTAGGTTACTACCGCCATTTTTGCCCTAACTTTGCAGAAGTGGCCGCCCCTTTGACAGACCTAGTAAGTCCTAAAGTAAAATTTCAGTGGTCTCCCAAGTGTCAGGAAGCTTTTAATAGCCTAAAACTCCTATTGACCAGTAAGCCTGTCCTTAAATCTCCAAGTTTTAATAAACCTTTCCACTTAAAGGTAGATGCCAGTAACACAGGAGTGGGAGCAGTGCTATTACAGGAAGGTAATGGGGCGGATGCTGTGCTCCACCCGGTCAGCTACATGTCTCAAAAGTTCAAGCCTCATCAGAAATCCTACAGCACTATTGAAAAGGAGTTGCTGGCCCTGATACTAGCCCTGGAGAAGTGGGATGTGTATCTCGGCCATGGTGGACCCATCACTGTGCACAGTGACCATAGTCCACTGCAGTTCCTGAATAAAATGAAGAACAAAAACCAGCGACTAACTCGATGGGCTTTATTCCTGCAGAAATACCATATGAATGTCCATCACATAAGAGGGACGGAAAATGTAGTGGCAGATGTGCTCTCGCGGGTAATTTAGGGTACAACCTAATTCTCTCTGGGTAGGGGGGTGTTAGGTACGGCAATTTGCTGATCCTTTAAGAAACATATTAGTGTACCATAAATACGGACTGGGATCTCGATTTAGTTGAGTGAAGCCATGGGGAACTAGAAATATTCTCGTGAAGCAATTAGAAGGATCTAGAGTCAGTTTCAGGTGAAATTCTATATACTGGGATTTATTTAATAATTGTAAGTGTATTTTATGTAAATTGTGTTTGAATTGTTTGTTAATGTTTGTTAAATACTTTGTTATCCAGAATCATGTATGGTACATAGTGTTTAGAGAAGTGATGCATGACGGGAGTGATTCCCACCATTTCTGGCTTGGGGCTGCCATATATAAGGTTGGGGTAGCTGTCCATAGTTAGTGTGAGGGAGACGGGGAAGACTACTGGTGAGCTCCAGCCTTGTTCTGACGAAGTCCAGGTATTGTAACAGACCTCACAAGGGGGTTCTGGTTATTTGTATGAGGTTAGTGAACCACCCTTAGACTAGAAGTCACAGGCTGTTAGGGGACAGCAGAATAAGTGCAAGGATATTAGGATTTAAATCCTGTTATTTGTCATCCCCAGTCACACTAACTAGTATGTAAGTTAAGGGTTAATTAAGTGAATTATATTGTATACATATTTAAGCCTCGTGTTTATTTTTCCATGTTTGTTTATCTTTAGTGTGGATATTAGAATGAACAATGTTTTTGTTCTTTTCTGTTAAGGTGTTCAGCTAAAGCCATGAATACGTAACAATACATATACATATATATATATATATATATATATATATATATATATATATATATATATATATATATATATATACACACACACACACAGTGGAACCCCTGAATTCGTACACCTCTCTACTCGCACAGCTCGGTTTTCGTACAGCTTTTTCACCCAGAAATCGCTCCAGTTTTCGTATGATGACCCATTATTCGCACTGAGATGCGGCATCGTAGGTGCCAAATGGTCGCCAGTCTGGCTTGGTCTTCCGCCAGTTATGCATCAGTCATACAGGGTCGATTAAACTTTCTGATGAATTACTTATTTTCGTTAGAAAATTGTACATAATCATGGGCCCTAAGAAGATTAGTGAGTCAGCTGGAGCTAAAAGTAAAGCAGTGAGAACAACAACTGAGCTGAAAAAAGAACTCATTGCAAAGTTTGAAAGTGGAACCCGTGTTTCCAATCTTGCCATTCATTATAGTATAGCGAAATCTACCGTTTCATCCATACTAAAGAACGGATTAATGGAAATTACATTGTTTCTTATGGAAAAAATGATTCGGTTTTCGAACAAGTAGCAACTCGTAAAGTCTCCAGGAACGAATTGTGTACGAATTACAGGGTTCTAATATATATATATATATATATATATATATATATATATATATATATATATATATATATATATATATATATATATATATATATATATATATATATATATATATTTCAGGAAGGAAATCCAAGAGATAGAATAAGGAGGGAAAGACTGTTGTGTAACAGAAGAAGAAAGAAGAAGAAACAGGAAAATAAAGTCAATCTGCAAACGAAGTTAAGGCAAATGGAGAATGGAACTTTGATCTTGTTCATTTATTTTAATTATACCCAGATTTTCATTCTTTTCCAGTTTCTATTCCGTAACTCAGGAGCAAAATACAACAGTATGGCTCTTGTACGTATGCGCAGCATTTCTTCCTGACTATAGCTTATTTCATGGGAGAAAAGAAACTGCCGTTCAGGAAGCCTCTTCCTATCTGTCCCATTTCGTGTATTCTAGTTGTGAGTAGCTAAATAATATACAGTGATATTAAGAACTGTCTAAAATATCAAACTTACAATAAGCATGGGTGAAGCGTATAACATCATTAGCCTACTTACAATCTGCGAGGCTGTAGGGAGCATAGGCCTACTGTTGATGTGGTCATGTGCGAGCATCGTTGAGTCAGTCAGATTGACTCGCATTTTCCGCTGCAGTCTGTCATCTGAGCAACTCCGTAGCACCAACATAATTATTTTCATCTTTGTCATCGTTTCATTCTCAGTAAGTATTAAAAAATACTATAAAAGGTTATATCTACCTTCTCTTATTGTATTACGCAACAATATGGTAATAGTTCGGCACTACTTCATTATGCACATGACAACTGTCAAGCGCCCTATGAAATTTAAATGTGTATGCATAACTTTTATTTCATCCGCTGACTGCTAACACTTATGTTACATTTCTGTTTGTGTAAAGAAAACCTAAATATATTTTATTCTATTGTTCTTCAGTTAAGGCTGCTGTCTTTAACATCACTGTATATTATTTAGCTACTCACAAGAATGCACGAAATCGGACAGTTTGGAAGAGGTTGCCGAACGGCAATTTCTTTTCTTCCGTGAAATAGGCTATAGCAACATATTCAAGTATTGATATCTTGCTAAAAATCATCCTTGAAGATAGATATATTGCAATTTTACATCGAGTAAAAGTGAAAGAAGTATAATGCTTGAGGAAGGGTGTGGAGGGAGAAAGAGATGAAGGTAGGCTATCATCCACAAGCAGTTTCCTTACCAGAGTAGCTCCATGAGTTGGATGAGTTTTATTATTATTATTATTATTATTATTATTATTATTTTAATTCCTTCAATTCCAGATGACTTTCTCCAGGTTACCAGAGCTTCCAGGTTGTGAAGAGTTAATGAAGCCTTCATTTCTTCTGAGTAAAGTGTATATATATATATATATATATATATATATATATATATATATATATATATATATATATATATATATATATATATATATATATATATTGCCAGACGCCTCAATCCCGTTTCGGGTGGCCACAAACAAATCGCCTCCAAGTCGCCCTGTTCCCCTCCATTTCACTGCCCTGCTCCCAACTCACACCCCCCTTTCTCATATACCTCTCCACCCCATCCCTCCATCTCATCCTCGGCCACCCCCTCCCTCTTCCCCCCTCCACCTCACTCACATACACTCTCTTCGTCAGTCTTTAACCCTCCATCCTCTCCACATGGCCAAACCACCTCAGTGTGTTCCTCATAGCGCTTCCTATCACATCCACATCCACACCACAATGCCCCTTTATATCCTCATTCGTCAGCCTGTCTCTCCATGTGACTCCACAGGCTCCTCTTAAATAACTCATTTCCACTCCTCTCACTCTTGACTTGTGTCCTTCCAACAACGTCCAAGCTTCAATTCCGTACGTTAGAGTTGGTATCACAATACTGTCATGTAGTAACTTTTTCACTTCCATGCTCACTTCCCTGTTTCTTATCACTGCTTTCAAAGAACCAGCAACTTTTCTTCCCTGCTGTACCCTTTCAAGCACTTCACCCTCCAAACCTCCATCCTTACTCATCACACTACCCAAGTACTTAAACGTACTCACATTTTCCAATTCCTCACCATCCAACCTCGCTGTACATTCACTGACTTCACCTCTCTTAAAGACCATCACTTTACTCTTCCCTACATTCACCTTTAGATTCCGTTTCTTACACACTCTCCCAAACTCATCCACAAAGCCTTACAGCTCCCCTTCGTATTCATTCAATAACACAGTATCATCTGCAAACAACAGTACAGGGAGTTTCCAAACACTATCCTCTCTCACCAGGGCCACTCCAACATCCACTACCCTACCTTGTACCTCTTTTATTACCCCATCTATGTACAGATTGAACAACCATGGAGACATGACATATCCCTGTTTCAACCCAACTTTCAAAGAGAAAAATTCACTTAGTTCACCATCCACACGCACTGCAGCCATCGCACCATCGTACATACTCTTCACAGCATTCAACAACTTCCCATTTACTCCATATAATCTTAACACTTTCCACAGTCCTTGTCTATCCACCCTGTCATATGCTTTCTCCAAATCCATGAAAGCCGCATACAACTTCTTTCCCTTCTCTAGAAACTTTTCCACTAAAGATCTAAGAATGAATATCTGATCTACACAACCTCTTCCCTTCCTAAAGCCTCCCTGTTCTTCTCCAACTAATTTCTCTGTTCTTTCTCTAACTCTGTCAATAAGTATCCTGCCATACACTTTTCCTATTATACTTAGAAGACAAATGCCCCTATGATTACCACACACTTCTTTTTCCCCTTTTCCTTTGTACAAGGGAATAATTATACACGACTTCCAATCCTCCGGGACTCTACCTTCCTCCCAGGCCAATCTGCACATCTTCCACATCCATTCTACAACTATCTCTCCCTCATGCTTCAGCATTTCACCACACACTCCATCAATTCCTGGGGCTTTCCCCGATTTAACTTTCTTCATAGGTTCCATAACTTCTATATATATATATATATATATATATATATATATATATATATATATATATATATATATATATATATATATATATATATATATATATATATATATATCGATTTATTCATGTCTCTCCTCTCTCTCTCTCTCTCTCTCTCTCTCTCTCTCTCTATATATATATATATATATATATATATATATATATATATATATGTATGGGGTCTTCGTGGTACAGTGGTAGAGTGTGCGTTTCGTACATGGGTGAACCAGTGTTCGCACCCCGCCAGGGTAATAAACTTTGGGAGTGTTCACCCGGCCACGTACTGTATTGGCGAACACAAGAGGTGCTGTGGCTGAACCAGTGTCACTTACTATAAAGTATGCTTGCACCCAATTGGCTTGCGCAGGCCGATTACACTTGGTTCACAGATTACTCACACATCCAAAGCCACTTCAACACTACAAATACACTTACAAGCACTTCTCACCCTACATACAATCTCTACTAGACAGCCTAAGCCACCTGGTAGAGATACATTGGCTGTATCGTCCCGACTTCGGTCGGGATAGCCCGGTCCTGCAGTGGATACTCAAACAGCTGGTGATGATGATGATGATGATGATATATATATATATATATATATATATATATATATATATATATATATATATGGAGCCTCAGTGGTAAAGTGTGCGTTTCGTACTCGGGTGAACCAGGGTTCGTGCCCCGCCTGGGTAATAAACTTTGGGAGTGTTCACCTGGCCATGTACTGCATTGACGGACACAAGAGGTGCTGTGGCTGACCCAGTGTCGCTTACTATAAAGTATGCTTGCTCCCAGTCGGCTTGCACGGGCTGATTACACTTGGTTCACAGACTACGCACACATCCAGAGCTACTCCAACACTATAATTACACTTACAAGCACTTCTCACCCTACATACAGTCTCTGCTAGACAGCCTAAGCCACTTGGTAGAGATACATTGGCTGTATCGTCCCGACTTTGGTCGGGATAGGCCGGTCCTGCAGTGGATTCTCAAACGGCTGATGATGATGATGATGATGATATATATATATATATATATATATATATATATATATATATATATATATATATATATATATATATATATATATATGTTGTGCCTCTGTGGTAGAGTGTGCGTTTCGTACTCGGGTGAACCAGGGTTCGTGCCCCACCAGGGTAATAAACTTTGGGAGTGTTCACCTGGCCACGTACTGTATTGGCGGACACAAGGGATGCTGTGGTTGAACCAGTGTCGCTTACTATAAAGTATGCTTGCACCCAGTCGGCTTGCGCGGGCCCATTACACTTGGTTCACAGACTACACACACATCCAAAGCCACTCCAACAGTACAATTACACTTACAAGCACTTCTCACCCTACAAACAATCTCTACCAGGCAGCCTAAGCCACTTGGTAGAAATACATTGGCTGTATCGTCACGAGTTTGGTCGGGATAGGCTGGTCCTGCAGTGGATACTCAAACGGCTGATGATGATAATATATATATATATATATATATATATATATATATATATATATATATATATATATATATATATATATATATATATAATTAGTGGAAGAGACATAGTCGGATTCAAAGAATGGGGACGCTTCACTGCACCTAATCCTTGCTTATTTATTTAGCCTATTAATCTCTTCCATTCATTCACTTTTTTTTTTTTTTCCATTTTAAGAACCTTTATTAAGTTCAGAAGAGACTTTTACGTTGGTAGAGTTAGATACAGCCTTCATTAACCTCTGCACTCGTATGGAAGTCTTCTAAATTCATCAAAATATCTGGCAACAAAAAGAAAAAAGTATACCGAGTGATCCACACATTACGTTACCCGAATTTCGTGAGTTGCGGAGAGAGCTCAGCCATGATTGTCAGTTTCTCCTGCATAATTTTCTACTGCCCATTACCATTATTATGCTTAATAGTCCTTGCTTTTATTGCGTCCATTGGTTGTGTGAATGATTAGAAATTTCACGAAGCTTAGCACACTAGCAGACTAAGCTATCCTAGCAACATGTGGGAGTTTGAATGAGTAATGTGTGGACTCCTTTACAAAGAAGCCACTAGAAGCATGAAATTAACCTTGGTTTGTTTAAGCACTCTTCTCTGTCCGGCAAAATGTGTAATCATAGTTAAAATTAAATTAGAAGGGAAGGATGGAGAAGCGGGAAGGCAGGTAAAAAAGAGAATGAAAATAAAATGCAGAAAACAGGGACTAAAAAAATGGAAAGCTACAGAAAAAAATTGAAATATGGAGGAGCAGGAAGGAAGGGGATAATGAATAAGCTAAGAAGGAAATCTGTGAACAAGACAAAGAGAACTAAAGCAGGAACAATAAAACAAGCTGGTTTGCGATATGGTCAGCTCTTAGCAGACAAGGCTTTGTCAGCGACCAAAATTGAGTTACGACACTAAGAGTCGTTTCTCTATGGATGTATTCCAGTGGGACACCCCACTCAAGAATCATGGCCCTGGCTTAATAATTTTCAAAGCCTTAGCATATCACGCAAGCAAAGTTGTAATTTTAGCACTTTAAAGAGTTTAATAGTTTGTGGTAGGTGGGGGCGCACATTATCCACCCACTTAGTGTAGTGGTATCCTGTGTTTAGGGTACCTCTACATTGAGTGGCAAGCCAAATGATTTCCTGTAAACCAGGAAATCATTTACAGTGCTGGGTGGTAACCTTATAACCAACAGACACGTGTTCCCTACGTGAGAGCAAGTGGGTTGGCAGAGAGTTAGTGCCCCTCCCCGGAAAACAACTAACTAAAAATACAAACAAGAAGCCTCGGACAAGGACTGACCAAAAGATGACGACTAAGGACCGTACAAAGGACATGTTACAGATGGCGATGTGGAATGTAAGGGGTGCAAATGATGAGGTGAAAGAAACAGAGATTGTCCAGGTGCTTGAGGGTGCGACAGTGGAAGTATGTGAATTAACTGAAACTAAATAGCGAGGTGACAGTGTGAGAGATTGGGAGTATGGATGGGGTATATGTGCAGGAGTAGGTGAGAATGAGAGGGCAAAAGAAGGAGTGTGTATTGTTGTGAGTAACAGATGGAAGGAGAATGTAAAAGATTATGGATCAGTTGGTTCAAGGATTGTGTGGTTAAGATTGAAAGTTGGACTACAAATGAGGGTGATTGTGTGCGTGTATGCGCCAACGCAAGATCGTGCAAGCAGAGTGAGAGAAGAGTTCTGGACAAATGTGGAAGTGTGCATAGAAAAGTTTGAAAGGAATTAGAGAGTGATTTTGAATGGTGATATGAATGGTAAAGTAAGAAATGTGAAGGTGGATGGAGTAGTTGGTGAGTGGGGTGTGCTTGCTGAAATAGATGAGAATGGCAGTGCTTTAGTGGACATTTGTGCCGGGAGGGGGTTGGTGATAGCTAATTCCCTCTTCAGGCATAAAATGATCCACAGGTATACATGGCAAGTGATGTGAAGGGTGGATGGTAAACTGAATGAAAGGAAGGCAATGACTGATTATGTGTGTGTAGATGAAAGGATGCAAAAGATGTGTAATGATTGCAAGAGCATATAGTGGTTGGGGGAGTGGACTTTCTGACCGCCACCAGAATCAAGGTCCAAGTATAATGGAGAAATAGAAGAAGAGAAGGATGGAAAGAAGGAGTAGATGTAAGGAGAGTGGAATGGTTACAAGAAGATGAGAAAAAGGCAGAATATAAGATTGAAGTGGAGGAACGATTTTTTAAATATGAACTGGAGCAGATGGGGGATGTGGAAGGTGTGTGCAAGATATTCATAGAGGGAATATGTGCAGCATGTGAGGTGGTGTGTGGGGTGAAGAGAAGACGAAAGGGGGTGCAAGGAACAGCATGGTGGAATGAAGAGGTGAGACAGGCTGTGGCACAAAAGAAGAAAGCATTTAGTGAATGGATGAGAAATAGGGGCGTGGAAGAAGTTGAGAGATGGAAGAGAGAGTTATATGTAGAAAGGAAGAGAGTGGTGAAAAGATTAGTAAGAGAGAGTAACAAGAGAATGGATGAGGACTTTGGAAAGAGTTTGAGTGTCAAGTGAAGGGAATGTAAGAAAATGTTCTGGAAAGAGGTGAAAAGAGTCAGACAGGGTGGCAATGAAGTTTGTAGGGGAGTGAAAGATAAAAATGGTAGATTACTAGTGGAGAAGGGAGAAAAAGTGAGCAGATGGAGAGAACACTTTAATGAATTGTTAAATGCACAGAAATAAAGTAATGCGAATATAAGTGGCTAGGGAATGGCTGGGAGAAGGAGGGAGGTGAGAAGACAGGAAGAAATCAGTAGGATGGAAGTTGTGGAAGCAATGAAGAAAGTCAAAATGAGGAAAACCCCAGGAATTGATGGAGTGTGTGGTGAAATGTTGAAGAATGGGGGAGAGATAGTAGAAGAATGGATGTGGAAGATGTGGAGATTGGTCTGGGAGGAAGGTAAAGTCCCAGGTGATTGGAAGTCAGGCATAATTATTCCCTTGTACAAAGGGAAAGGGGAAAAAGAAGTGTGCAGTAATCACGGGGGCATTTGTCTTCTTAGTGTAATATGAAAAACATACAGTAGGATAACTATTGACAGAGCTAGGGAAATAACAGAGGAATTAATTGGAAAAAACAGGGAGGTTTTAGGAAGGGAAGAGATTGTGTAGATCAGATATTCATTCTTAGAGCTTTAGTGGAAAAGTGTCTAGAAAGGGAAAGAAGTTGTATGCGGCCTTCATGGATTTGGAGAAAGCATATGACAGGGTGGACAGACACGGAATGTAGAAAGTATTAAGAATATATGGAGTATATGGGAAGTTGTTGAATGCTGTGAAGAGTATGTAAGAGGGTGCTAAGGCTGCAGTGCGTGTGTATAGTGAACTGAGTGAGTTTTTCTATTTGAAGGTTGGGTTGAAACAGGGATGTGTCATGTCTCCATGGTTGTTCAATCTGTATATGGATGAGGTTATAAAAGAGATACTAGGTAGGGTAGTGGATGTTGGAGTGACCCTAATGAGACAGGGCAGTGTTTGGAAACTCCCTGTAGTGTTGTTTGCAGATGATACTGTGTTGTTAAATGAAGACGAAGGGGAGCTGCAAGGCTTGGTGGATGAGTTTGGGAGAGTGTGTAAATAACGGAATTTAACCCTTGGCGTCCCGTCGACCTGAATTAACGTCCACACGTTTTGTCACTGCCAATCTCGTTCACGTACATAAACGCGAATCAATTGCAAGGTCCCTAATTTACACAATTTTCAATTTTCATGAGTGATTTTTGGTATGCATACACAGGACACCTTCCACTACAAGACGCCAGGCAGGGACAATGCCTTACCCAGCATGACCTCCACCCCCTGCACTCCATTGTCTCAGCAATTCACCTGTTACCAGTGACCTGGCCAGTAAAGCCATGTCATGCCACGGTACGAAATTCAGGGCCAGAGTGATTCCCCAGTCGATGACAATGTGGAGGACAAACTTTACATAGCATTAGAGAAAGAAACAGTCAGAAATGATGATCGGGTAATGTCGCCAAAAAAGGTCAGGTATGATGATGTGTTTCATGAGTGAAACAATGCTTATATTGCCTATATTACTGTGTAAAAACCAATATTCTCTCGTACTACATATAAATTTGTACCAAATAAATAAATAAATACCGTTTATGAGTGGTATGGAGTGGTTACACTCCAACAGAACTCGTTTTCTTTGGAGCCAACCTGACAGAAAACACAGTAAGGTGAGGAGGTACTTCTACCTGTATCGAGTATTTTAAACCTCAGGTGAGTGATTTTTCTCTGATTTTTCGATGTTTCTCACCAAAAGCGGAAGTTTGAGCCAAAAAAAAAAAAATTTCCAAAAAATGTCGGGAATGGGGGGAGTCAGTGGTGGAAAAGTGGTCGGGATGGGGCGGGTTAAGGGTGAATGTAGAGAAGTGTGAAGTTACGGTCTTCGAGAGAGGTGAAGTCAGTGAATGTACAGTGAGGTTGGATGGTGAGGAAATGGAGAATGTATGTTTAAGTACTTAGGTAGTGTGATGAGTAAGGATGGAAGTTTGGAGAGTGAAGTGCTTGAAAGAGTACGACAAGGAAGAAAGGTTGCTGGTTCCTTAAAAGCATTGATAAGAAACAGGGAATTGAGCATGGAAGTGAAAAAGTCATTACATGACAGTATTGTGATACCAACTCTGACATATGAAAGTGAAAGCTTGGACCTTGTTGGAAGGACACAAGTCAAGAGTGAAAGCAGTGACAATGAGTTTTTTGAGAGGAGCCTGTGGAGTCACATAGAGAGACAGACTGACAAATGAGGAAGTGAATGAGCGTTGTGGTGTGGATGTGGATGTGATATGAAGCATTAGGAGAAACACAATGAGGTGGTTTGGTCATGTGGAGAGGATGGAGGAGAGTAAGAGACTGATGAGGAGAGTGTATGTGAGTGAAGTGGAGGGCGAGAGAGGGAGGGGAAGGCCAAGGATGAGATGGAGGGATGGAGTGGAGAGGTATATGAGAGAGGGGTGTGTGAATTGGGAGCAGGGAGGTGAAATGGCAGGGGACAGGATGACGTGGAGGTGATTTGTTTGTGGCCACCCCGTATAAGGGATTAAGGCGTCTGGCAATAGATAGATAGATAGAATAGTTTCTTCACTTGAAGACCTGACCTGGCGGATATAGGTCATGCATGTACGAAGCTTACTTGCAGTACTCGTTAACGTAAGCATGCAAGAGTTCATTCGATTCCATTCACCTAATGTGGAGCTAGGGAACTTGAAATTCGCGGAATGGCCTACCAGAGGTACAACTTCTAGGTGGCACTGCCAGCAACTGGAAGTGAGTTTCGACACTCCAGTGCAACATTCCACCCAAGAATCATGGCCCTGGCTTAACAATCTCCGGAGCCTTAGCATTTTGCGTGAGCATACTCGTGATTTTAGCTATTTTCACCATTTTTGCATTAAATGATATTTGACCCCAGACCTGACCAATTTAGGACATAGGCGTACAATATATAGTATTGTAGTACTATTCAGTGTCTATAAGAGTGCAAACTTTCATTCAGTTTCATCGAGCTGGTGGGGAACTAGGGGGAAAGTTTTGAAAACCGGTACTGGTTGCCAGGGACCCTGAGGCCAAGCTTCGCAGGGTTGCCAATGGAAAACTAGAGAAGAGAGAGGAAAATGATGGCACACTTCAAGATTATGCCTAAAGAAGTCACAGCTTTCTGTGCCCATTACTAATGCTTCTTCAGCTCAAAAAGTGAAAAGTACGAAAACAAGGGGTTTTCGGCCATTGCTAGGCAACGAATAGCTGCCTAGCAACCAACACCTTGCTCATATGACTAGGCTGGTCATTGTGACCAAGTTTGGTGTGAAGCGGTTAATTCTGTAGGGTAGAAGTGCCTGCCACAATTAAACAAGAAAGAATACAAGGATACAAGAAAAAAAAAAACACGACTAACAATAAGGGCAACATAGAACTGGCCAAAAAGGAGGAAATCAGAAAATAAGAGAAATTAATAATAAATGAGAATCAGGATGGAAAGAGAGAGAGAGAGAAAGAGAGAGACTGACAGAGGAACAGCTAGGCTGTCACTTTATCATCCAGTTTATTATATACCCCAATAAGCAGTGCAAAGGCTAAAGCACACAGCCCCGATGTTTAAGGTCAAGGTGGTTTGTCGCCTTTCTTGAGTGCTTTAATGTGATTTACAGCATTAACAAGAACCATCGACATGGGTGGAAATCCTTATGGGCCGCCATATGCAGTTGTAGCACCTATAGTCGTTCTATTTTATGAAGGCAGTTTGGGTGGGGCTTTCTGGGACCTCACTCTGTTAGCTCTGTTGCCACATTGTCGCCACACACGTGCTTTCTCTCTCTCTCTCTCTCTTTCTCTCTCTCTCTCTCTCATATTTATATTAACTACTACTAATTTTATTTTATTTTTTCTCTTGTTTTCGAATTTTTTCCACACCACCCCTGAGGTAAAAGTCTATAGGTGCATTTTTTTTTTTTTTTTTATAGCTTCCATGACGGGAGACTGACCGAGTATGACCCGCTCACGCAGGGCTATCCCTTGTGTCACCACCTGACAATGTCGCAAAAGCAACGCTGACAAGTCTTATGAGATTTATACTATACTATAGCTTTTTTATTGAATTACATCTATACAGAGTGTTTAAAAATTCATTTATAAGTAATTACTAGCTTAAAATAGGAGAATGAGAGTGAGAAAGAGGTGAGCACAAATAATTACATGTGTGTCAGTAACGATGTGACAACAGAGCTAACAGTGTGAGGTCCCAGATCGCCCCACCCAAATTCCCTTCATAAAATAGAACGACTGTAAACCCAATTAACCATCAAGTGTTTGTTTGTATATGGTCACCGTCCAGCGAGGTACGTAATTTTCTGGGATATGAGATCTCATATTATCTCTCTGTGGAGTCTCCTAAAAGAGAGGGAGTACGATGGCAGATGTCTCACCTGCCATCTAATAAAATGAATACAAATTTAAGAAAAGAGTTTCGGCAGGTAGAACAAAAAATAAGGAAAAAGGAATGGAGGAAACGTGAATATAAATACAAACCAAAATAATAATAATAATAATAATAATAATAATATGAGAAGAGGATTAACAACCCCCCAAAAAAACTAGAAATGAAGAAACAAATAACGAAAGACGCCAGAGAAATAATGCAAAAATATCGGTATATGTATTGAAAAAAGAAGTGATTCCCAGTATATAAAAAAGGGAAAAAATCGAAAAATACGAAGGAAAAGAATAAGAAAGAAAGGACAGGAGGGAATGATACAGAGAAGGGGCAGCATAATCAGTCTGAAGCAACACATAAAAGTGGTAGTGCTTGAGAGAGAGAGAGAGAGAGAGAGGGAGAGAGATTGTGAGGAGAAAGAGAGAAGCACTCTTTCTTCCTCTCTACATTCTGAACAGGGTGAAACTACGATGCGAATATCGTATTGTTTTACCCACGAGAGTGCAAAAATCCACTCATGCGAAGGAATACTTCTTATCCACTCTCTATCTCTCATATATATATATATATATATATATATATATATATATATATATATATATATATTTATATTGGTACAATGAAAGCAGTGATGAGAAATAGGGAGGTGAGTATGGAAGTTAAGAAGTCACTGCATGATGGTATTGTGATCCCTACCCTGACGTATGGAAGCGAGGCGTGGACCTTGTAAGAGGGGAACAAGTCAAGAGTGAGAGCAGTGGAAATGAGTTACTTGAGAGGAGCATGTGGAGTGACGTGGAAGGACAGGTTGGCGAATGAAGAAGTGAAGGAACGTTGTGGGGTGAATGTGGATGTGGTTGAGAAGATTAGGAGAAATACACTGAGCTGGTTTGGACATGTGGAGAGAATGGAGAATGAAAGACTGACTAAGAGGGTGTATGTAGGTGAGGTGGAGGGAGGGAGAGGGAGGGGTAGACCGAAGATGAGGTGGAGGGATGGAGTTGAGAGGTATATGAGGGAGGGGAGGATGAGTTGGGGGGAGAGTAGTCAAATGGTGGGTGACAGAGTGACTTGGAGGCGTTTTGTCTGCGGCCACCCGATTGCGGGATTAGGGCGTCGGGCTATAGATAGATAGATAAATAAATATATACATATATATATATATATTCCTATATATGTATATATACCTATATATATATACATATATATATATATATATATATATATATATATATATATATATATAGAGTGTGAGTGTTTCGTGAGTGTTAGAGAACAGACACACTCATGAAGTGAAAAGCCGCAAATAATGAAAAACTATCTAAGAGGACTCCCATAGCCATATTTTAACCATAGAATTGCTTAAAAACAATTTGCAGTGCCGTAGAACATTAGGAGATATTAGAGTCCGCTTGTTTATATATATATATTGTTACATAGCCTATGATTTCATCATCCTTTGTGTAATTTTAACGCACAGTTGCTGCATGTTTGATCACGAGCGTGTTCTGCCTCAGTCCCCCCCTTCTACCGTTATAGTAGAGTAAGTCGTTCTCTCTGTTATACTTTGCGGGATTTTCAGCTCTCTGTCCCCATGGCTTCATTTGCGCGTCGTTCTTACAAGTTGTATCAGGCTCTGTTGGCCCCTATATAATGAGCTCAATCTCTGCATCATTGCCACTTAGATCTGCTCCTCATTTTGTTCACATCTCTGTCCTCCCCTGATATTATTATTGTGAGTGCTCAAGAAATCTCCAAACATCTAGCAGCTGTGTGTAATTTGAGTATAACCGTTGTTGCATTTTGTTCTTGTACTGTATAGCATAAGTTTAATTTGTAGGCCTAGTGAAGTTTGTAATTTATGTACGGTTCTTTGTCAGTCATTTTTGATAATAGTGTGTATCTGTAATAATTTAGCTGGCATTCACTGAGTATTATCTGGTATCTCATTTTATCAGGGCTGACTTAGATAAATTTACTCTTGCTAATTTCGTGTTAATAGAGGCTATTGCAGTTAACCATATATTTAACCTGTTTATTTGCCATTACATTATCCTTATGAGTTCTGAATGTTTTGTTGTTAGTTTGAGCATTAAACTTTAACTTGTAATTTTACCTCTTTTGTTTTGAACCTGGAATTTTACGGGACAGTAGTGATTTTTAGTATTCTCACTTAAAGTGTACATTATCTTTCTCTGTTCCGTAACAATATATATATATATATATATATATATATATATATATATATATATATATATATATATATATATATATATATATATATATAATGGATGAGTAGAAAATTTGGTAAGTCATCCAAAGTACCCCTTAACCTACTGTATTTTGTGATGGTTGTTTCATCCATGCATAACAGAAACTGGCAGAGTTGAAAATGCAAAAAATGAGGGGTAGCTGCATGAAGGATGGTTAAGTGGCATGGAAAGGGCAGCAAAAGGAAAATGCAGAAATTATCTTATTTAAGGACAATCATAAAAGAACCAGTATTGGTGGATAGTGTGTAGAGGTTTAGGAATAACATTTTTGGACCCCCTCAGCTTGAGGACATCACTCTTATGCTACTAGGACAGTTTTATTTGGCACAGGAGAACACTATAGTCCTTTCTTCTTAACCTGGCCAAGATTTTTCTTGTTTTGTAGCTTGTTTTGCATATCTTTGTGCCAGAAAAAAAGACAGTGCTATGACTGTACATCCTTGTCTTGCACCTTTTCACGATTAGCTCCATATTCTTGTGTTAATCCTGCTACAGATCGGTATTCAGTATACAGTAGAGAGATGGCAGTTTTAGACCAAGTTAGTGTAAAAGGAGTTTGGTAGTGAAGGTGTGATATAGAAAGTATTTCTAACCCTAAGTTCAGAAAGTATCTCATGTACATAATTGAATCATCTGGAGATAGCAAGAATAAAAGAGAAATTGGTTTCATGTACATTTACAACGCTGGGTGGTAACCATATAACCAAATTATGGCGCCAGGTGATTTACTGGGTAACTAAAGATGCTCCAATCGGAGTGAGTCTGTGTACGTTTATATCTAAGGTATGGTTGGAGTTTATTGCTCTCGGAATGCCACTCAGGGATGAGTGAGGCTGGTCACTGTCAGCTTGGATGTCGGGACCAACATGTCTGGCCTTGGGTTCCTGCGCTCCTCTGTGAGGCGACATGGGATTGGATGATGGATGGATGAATATATATATATATATATATATATATATATATATATATATATATATATATATATATATATATATATATATATATATATATTTATATATTTATATATATATATATTTATAAATATGTATACATATATATCTTCTTTTTTCGGGTCTCCCCTTGATCACCCGTCTCCATTATATATATATATATACATTTCTTTTCTTTCTTTTTTTCCTGTAAACCAGGAAAGCATTTACAACGCTGGGTGTTAACCATATAACCAACAACACATGTTCCCTACGTGACAACAAGTGGGTTCGCAGAGGGTTAGTGCCCCTCCCTGGAAAGCAGCTAACAAAAAATACGAACAATAAGCCTCGGACCAGGACTGACCAAAAGGTGACGACTAAGGACCGAGCAAAGGACGTGGTACAGATACCTATATGGAATGTGACGGGTGTGAATGATGACGTGAAAGAGAGAGAGATTGTCCAGGTGCTTGAGGGTGCGAAAGTGGATGTATGTGGATTAACTGAAACTAAATGGGGAGGTGAGATTGTGAGAGAA
The DNA here is from genome assembly GCF_032717465.1 of Coenobita brevimanus. Classification (NCBI taxonomy): domain Eukaryota; kingdom Metazoa; phylum Arthropoda; class Malacostraca; order Decapoda; family Coenobitidae; genus Coenobita; species Coenobita brevimanus. The sequence goes on along the minus strand of NC_136958.1, from coordinate 29,712,919 downwards.
TGGGAGTATGGATGGGGTTTATGCGCGGGAGTAGGTGAGAAGGAGAGGGCAAAAGAAGGAGTGTGTATTGTTGTGAGTAGGCTAACAGATGGAAGGTGAATATAAGAGAGTATGGATCACTTGGCCCAAGGATTGTATGGATATGACTGATAGTTAGACTACAAATGTGGGCGACTGTGTGCATGTATGCACCAATGCAAGATCGTGCAAGCAGAATGAGACAAGAGTTCTGGACAAATGTAAAAGTTTGAAAGGAATGAGAGAGTGTTTTTGATTGGAGATGAATGGAAAACTAAAGAATGTGAAGGTGGATGGAGTAGTTGGTGATTGGAGTGTGCCTGCAGAGATGGATGAGAATGGCAGTGCTTTAGTGGACATTTGTGCTGGGAGAGGGTTGGTGATAGCCAATACCCTCTTCAGGCACAAAATGATCCACAGGTATACGTGGTGAGTGATGAGATGGGTGGATAGTGAACTGAATGAACAGAAGGCAATGATTGATTATGTATGTGTGGATGACAGGATGAGAAGGTGTGTAATGGATGCAAGAGTATATAGAGGGTTGGGGAGTGGACTCTCAGACCTTCACTTGGTGGTGGTCAGAATCAGTGTCCAAACGTAATGGAGAATTAGAAGAAGGATAGGACAGGAGGAAGTAGTACATGCAAGGAGGGTGGAAAGGCTACAACAGGATGGGAAAAAGGCAGAATATAAGAGGAATGATTGGGTAAAAATGGACTGGAGCAGATGGGGGACGTGAAATGTGTGTGCAAGATATTCACAGAAGATATGTGAGCAGCATGTGAGGTGGTGTGTGGGGTGCAGAGAAGATGAAATGCTGTGGCACAAAAGATGAAAGCATATAATGAGTGGGTGAGAAACAGGGGTGTGGAAGAAGTTGAGAGATGGAAGGGAGAGTTGTATGTAGAGAGGAAGAGAAAGGTGAAGAGATTAGTGAGAGAGATTAAGAAGAGAGTGGATGTGGAATTTGGAAGGAATTTGAGTGTAAATTGGAGGGAATGTAAGAAAATGTTCTGGAAAGAGGTAAAGAGAGTCAAACAGAGTGCCAAAGAAGTTAGTTGGGGAGTGAAAGATAAAAATGGTAGATTACTAATGGAAAAAGGAGAAAAAGAGAGTAGATCGAGAGAACATGTTAACGAATTGTTGAACATAGAGAATGAAAGTAATGCAAGTATAAGTGGCTGGGGAATGGCTGGGAGAGAGAGGGATAAGAGGAGAAAGAAATCAGTAAGATGGAAGTTGTGGAAGTGATGAAGAAAGTTAAAAAGGGGAAAACCCCAGGCATTGATGAAGTGTATGGCGAAATGCTGAAGCATGGAGGAGAGATAGTAGTAGAATGGATGTGGAAGACGTGCAGACTGGCCTGGGAGGAAGGTAGAGTCCCGGAGGATTGGAAGTCAGGTATAATTGTTCTCCTGTACAAAGGAAAAGGGAAAAAAGAAATATGTGGTAATCATACGGGCATTTGTCTTCTTTATGTAATAGGAAAAGTATATGGCAGGATACTTATTGGCAAAGTTAGGGAAACAACAAAGGAATTAGTTGGAGAAGAACAGGGAGGTTTTTGGAAGGGAAGAGGTTGTGTAGATCAGATATTCATTCTTAGATCTTTAGTGGAAAAGTTTCTAGAGAAGGGAAAGAAGTTGTATGCGGCTTTCATGGATTTGGAGAAAGCATTTGACAGGGTGGATAGACAAGGATTGTGGAAAGTATTAAGAATATATGGAGTAGATGGGAAGTTGTTGAATGCTGTGAAGAGTATGTATGAGGGTGCTAAGGCTGCAATGCGTGTGGATCGTGAACTGAATGAATTTTTCTATTTAAAGGTTGGATTGAAATAGGGATGTGTCATGTCTCCACACCATGGGTGTTCAATCTGTATATGGATGGGGTAATAAAACAGATACAAGGTCGGGCAGTGGATTCTGGAGCGGTGCTAATGAGAGAGGGCAGTGTTTGGAAACTCCCTGTACCGCTCCTTGCAGATGATACGGTGTTGTTAAGTGAACCCGAAGGAGAGTTGTAAGGCTTGGTGGATGAGTCTGGGAGAATATATAAGAAACGGAATATAAAGGTGTATGCAGGGAAGAGGAATGTTATGGTCTTCGAGAGAGGTGAAGTCAGTAAATGTAGTGAGGTAGAATGAGGAGGAAATGGAAAATGTGAGTATTTTGAAGTACTTAGGTATTGTGATGAGTAAGGATGGAAGTTTAGTGGGTAAGTGCTGAAAGGGTACAGCAAGGAAGAAAGGTTGCTGGTTCCTTGAAAGCAGCGATAAGAAACAAGGAAGTGAGCATGGAAGTGACAAAGTTACTTGATGACAGTATTGTGATAAAAACTGTAACGTATGAAAGTGAAGCTTGGACCTTGTTGGAGGGACAGAAGTTAAGAGTGAGATCTGTGGAATGAGTTATTTGAGAGGAGCATGTGGAGTCACGTGGAGAGACAGATTGACAAATGAGAAAGTGAAGGATCATTGTGGTGAGGATGTGGATGTGATAGGAAGCATTAGGAGAAACACATTGAGGTGGTTTGGCCATTTGGAGGGGATGAAGAGTGAGAGACTAACGAGGAGTGTATGTGAGTGAAGTGGAGGGGAAGAGAGGGAGGGGGAGGTCAAGGATGAGATGGAGGGATGGAGTGGAGAGGTATATGGGACTGGTGGGAGTGAGGTGGGAGCAGGGTAGTGAAATGGCGGGGGAAAGGATGATATGGAGACGATTTATTTGTGGTCACCCCTTACGGGATTAAGGCGTCTGGCAATATATATGTGGGAGTGGAAGTCAGTGTAGATGTGGGAGTGAGAGTGGGTGTGAGTGTGCGATATGTGAGTAGGTGTGGGAATTGGAGTGGATATACTGTAGGTGTGGGAGTGGAAGTAGATATACGTGTGGGAATGAGAGCGGGAGTTGGTGTGAGGTTAAATGTCACTTGTCTGTTCTGGAGTGGAGTAGTGAATGTTGTGGTTGGAAAGGATTGCCTATGCAAAGAAGCTTTTTCTTATTATTCTTTTATATTTTTTAAAGACTCAATGCGTGTTGGTGTAAGGCGGCGTGTATCTATACAGTTGTCGACGAGTATAATTGCTTGTTCTGTGTAAGAACGGAGGTGCTGGTTCTTGGAAGTGAGGGTTACATGGATGTCGGGTGTGCTTATCTGTGGATGTTGATATAGTGAAAGCGTTTTGTTGAGCCGGGATGGGCTATTGGAATATATGAGCTTTGTTGCAAGGACTCTCTATTTTTTTTTTTATTGTAACTTTACGAGAAATTATTTAATTGCTTGAACCTTCTGATGATCTCTTGTGTGTGTGGGATAAAGGGAATTGTTTCTGAGTGAGTCATTTTGTACTATGGGGCGAGCAGTCCCCATAGCAAAGTTTGGGCAATAATGTCTTCTGTTGCCTTGTGAAATATGGCGCGTGTGTGTGTTACGTATGTTGACAGTGATGGACGTGTTGTGTGCTAATGTAAGATTCTGTTTTTTTGGTGAAATTTGACCTGTCTGCTTTATTTGTAGTTTTTGTATGAAATTTGTGACTGCTCTAAACTGGAATATATTCTTGCGATGATAAAGAAAGAGGAGTGATCTGAAGGAAGTTTGAGTTCTGTCTGCGAGGTAGTGATGTGTGAATGTGTGGGCAAACAGATTATGATGTCTGGAAAGGAGAGAGAGCGGACAGCCTGCTGTGGAATGTAGGTATACAGTATTGTGAGGTGTCGGTGAGAATTTTTTCTCAGTTTAACTGTGTAGTGCTGTCAAAACATCGATGGTGGTCTTGGAAGTGTTTGGACCAGACAGTGTATTTATCTACAATGTTCTCAGAAATGATAAGTGTCTATGTTATGGGGAGGAGATGAGGGTTGTATTGAACTGGTGAGGATTGAGGAAGTCAGGTGAAATGTAAATGGTAAAATGTTGACTCATTGTTCATGATCGCAGTTCAAATTGAGTGATTATATTTCTAATGAGGTGTCATTCTGGAAGAATGACTGTGTTGTCTTTGACTTGTCTTTGTAGAGGATAGACTTGTGAATATAACGATGAGGCCTCCTCCATGGACATCAGTTCTGTCTGTGCGGATGTGTGAATAGGTCTTATGTGTGGAGTCTATGTGCGTGTGAAACTTGTTTCTTGTAAGAGTGCAATGTTTTTCTGGGTTTGTGAAGAATGTACTAATTTTATGGTGTTTTGTAGCAAAGACCGTAGACACTGGTAAATAGCATGGGGGTTCGCTGGGTGAGGGTACGTAGGGTGAGAGTAAGTAGGGAGCAAATATGTAGGGTGTGGGTAAGCACGGTGTGAGCATAATGGGTGAAGGTACATAGGGGTAAGTAATATGAGGGCATGCAGAGTATGTAGAGTGAGGGTTTGTAGGGTGAGGGTATATAGGACGAGGGTACATAAAGTTTGAGTATGTAGGGTTATCGTGGATAAGGTGGGGATTGGAAAGTTGGGAGCATGTAGGATCAGGGTATGTAGATTAAAAGTGGGTAAGAATAAAATTAGTAGGGTGAGGGTAGGTAAGGTGAGGAGAGGTAGAAGGATGTTTTGGGAAAGGATTTATATGATGAGCTGAATATAGCAGCCTGACAACAGCAACAGTGAAACAGAGAAAAAACATCATCTCTGTAAATTTGCTACTGGAGAATACTTCACTTAGTCCATTCAGTAACAGGGATGAAAATGCAGTCAGGGAACAACACTCGATTAATATCTCATTCCTTGTATTTCCCTCTTTCCACTGTTAACTAATGTTCCTAGACTGTGAGAAGCCAAGTTCTGTACGTTTCTATGCTCATAGATAATTCTCTCTGATACGTTGTTTTAGGAAGGAAAGTGATGAGCTTGCTAATGGCGGGAAGTGAATGCATTGGAATCGTAGGCTAATTTTTGTCCATGACTAGGATGAATATTAGTGTATGCCGGATGAGCTACGTAAAACTGTATGGAATGTTCTAGTAAGGATAAAGAAGATAAATGGCCATCGTGTTGAACGGGATATATTTGAAGTAGGTACTTGTGAAAGGGTAAATATGATGTGGATAAAATCGAGAAAACGTGCAGTGGGTAAATAAGAATGGGTAAATATCAAAGGGAAATTATGAAGCACGTGTCGTTCTGAATGAAGACAAGGTAGGGTTAGGAAGTGCATGGAATAAGGCTCAGCACAAGGTAAAGTGTAACAGTCATACAGGTAGGCAGTCGAGGAGGCACAGAGATAGGAAGGGAGGGAGGAGGGAAAGAAGGAGAGAGGTGGTTAGGAAAGTAAGGCGATAGTAATTAGGGAGACAGTCAGGGAAAGAAACAGACAAATTGTAAGGGGTGAGGGGAATGAAGAGATGGAAGCAGGGATGGAGGGAGTTAAGCAGGGAGGCAGGGGAACATTGAGTTATGAAGGGAGGCATGGAGAGAGACAGGGATGGAGGGAGGAAGGCTGTGAGGGAGGGATGGAGCCAGACACTGACGGAGGGGTATAGGGAGGTTGGCAGAGAGGGACAGATGCTGGACGGAAGAGATGTTGGAGGGAGGCCAGAAAAGAAGTGGAGGAGGTGCCGCACTCACATATTCAGGCAGGAGGGTAGGAAGGTAGGAATGCAGACGTCAGGGAGAACAGAAAGAAGAAAACTGAGAGGAAAGGAGAGACGGGGGCAAGGAAGGAAGAAGATTGATTGCGATGGGTGGACGGTGAGAGCAAGGTTGTAAAAAGAGAGAAAGAAAGAGAAAGCGTGTAGGGAAGAAGGAAGGCTATGGGGCGGGGCAAGTAGAGAAGCAGGGATGGAGGAAAGAAAAGAGGGAGGCTGGGATAAAAACAGACATGGAGGGAAAGAAGGTTGGAACGGGAGCTGGAGCAAGAGAGGCAGAGAAAAAGTGAAACTGACATTGGAATGAGAGAGGCGATAGGGGAGAGGGAGAGAAAGAGGAAGTCATAATGGCAGGGAGAAGAAGAAAGATAAGAGAGCAGCAGGAGGTTGGCAGGAAGGCGGAGAAGGGGACAGGCAACGAGGGAGGCAGGGAGCCAGGAATTTTGTATAAAAAGGGAAGGGAAAGTCAAATGGAGGTGGAAATCAGGAAGGAGGAAGGAAACGGGTGAGAGGTAGGGTGAAAGAAGGGAGATAAGAAAGGAAGAAACGGCACCACGAAAGAGAGAGGCAAGCACGAAGCAAGAAAATCTGAGGTAGGGAAGGTGGAGGGAGGAAGGAAGGAAAGGAGACAGTTTGGGAGGTAGAAAAGAGTCAAAGAGAAACGAGATTTGGGGAGAAAATAAGTGTAAAGAGACCAAGGGGGAGAGAGAGAGAGAGAGAGAGAGAAAGAAAATAAGAGAATAAGAGAGAGAGAGAGAGAGAGAGAGAGACAGAATAAGAGATAGATAGATAGATAGAGAGAGAGAGAGAGAGAGAGAGAGAGAAGTATTTCACATGTTCTATATGTAGTTTCATATGGAAAAAGCGGCATCACTTTTAGTCTTTTCATAGGCAGATAACAGTGTTAACTATTTCTTGGTTGCTCTTATGCATTTCTCAAACCCGTAAACTCTGGCCAGAAACTCTCCCCACCAAAAAATTCAACTTAGCCAGAGTTTAATGACCCTTTCACTCTCTCATCGGGTATCTGATCCACTCTTTCTTCTGATATCTTCTTTTTTTTCTCTTTCTGGCCCTCGTTTGCTCTTTTGCTTCCTGTCCTCTTGTATATTTCTCTTCTCCTCTTTCCTTATACTCTTTTCTTTCTCATCTTATTCTTCTTCTTTCTTTTACTTTTTTTGTCCTCTTCTCCTTCACGTTCGCTTTTATCGCATATTTTTCTTAATATTCCTCTTTCCTTTAATTATTCGCTTTCCTCCCCGCTGATTCTCATCCCTGCACGCGTCACTTCCTTTTTCATGTCCTCCTCAAGTGAAATTTCCTGCTCCTTCTACTCGTTTTTCGAGGCTCTTTGCAAACATTCTTCTTGTTCTTCCTCCTCTTCTTCTCACTTTTCCGATTCATTTGCATCCTACTCCCATTCCAAATATTCGACTACTAACTTTCCTTCCGCAATCTCTTCCTTATTAACCTCTTATATTCTCATCCTTACCATTCATTCTTCCATCTCCTGTTCCGTTTTCTCTTCTTTTCTATTTTTCACTCCTCTTTCCCTCCTCCTCAGCAATAAATTCTACGTCTCACTTCCTCTTCGCGGCTCTGATGCTCTCCCTTGTACAAATGGCTAATCTCCCCCCCCCCCTCTCTCTGCCCTCTTTTTTTCTCGAACACGTTCGCACCTTGCCAATCAGTCAATCAATATCTACAACACCTCCTTTCCCTCTTGACAAGTCTCGCTCGGGAAGTTAAAGAAACTGGATGGAGGAATGGAAGCGGTGAGAAGTGAGTGAAGGAATGGGGGAAGAGGGAGAGTAGGAAACATTGTCAAAGCATCTTTTGTGTTGACCCATTCCTCTGCCCCTTCACTCCATACCACGCCACGCTTCCCACATCTTATGGCTAAAGTCGAAGACAGACTGATGGACAGGAGGACAGAGACAGATAAATAGACAGAGAGACGGTGAGACAAACAGATAGATGGATGGTTAGAAGGACAGGTGGTTATATATATATATATATATATATATATATATATATATATATATATATATATATATATATATATATATATATTTCCATATAGTCAAGCTCTGTATGTGCGTGTCTGTCTGTGAGTTTATTTGTTTCCTTCACGTGAACGGTAAGAGATATCAACGTAATTCTTCCTTCAGTCGGTCGTGTGTGTGTTAGGAGTGTCAGAAAAATACGAAACAAATTCTGACCATCTCACACGACGCAACGGCGCGAAATTGTTGCAAATCATGACATGCGAAAACGACTGTCTATGCGTTTGTTCGTTTCTTTCGCGAGAATGGTAATAGATGTCGACCTAATTCTTTTTCTGCATTAGGCCAGAGAAAGTCCAAAAAGTGTCAGAAAAATACCAAAAAATGGCGATCTCAGTCGACGTGACGGA